>NC_041391.1:529645084-529767408 GCF_002162155.2 Triticum dicoccoides | reverse complement strand
AGCTAAGCCCCCGAGTGGGAGGGTTGCTATCCACTCGGTAGGATTTTTTGAAACTTAGGCGAGTACTGGACTGCAGCTAAGCCCCCGAGTGGGAGGGTTGCTCTCCACTCGGCAGGATTTTTTGAAACTTAGGCGAGTACTGGACTGCAGCTAAGCCCCCGAGTGGGAGGGTTGCTCTCCACTCGGCAGGAGTTTTTGAAACTTAGGCAAGTACTGGACTGCAGCTAATCCCCCAAGTGGGAGGGTTGCTCTCCACTCAGTAGGATTTTTTGAAACTTAGGCGAGTACTAGAATGGATTCGCAACTAAGTCACCCACTGGGGGATTTAGAGCATATAAAAAAGAATAACACTCATTTATGAGATTTTAAAAGCTGTGTCGCGGGGTGACCGAGTGGTGATGAGGTGACCAACCGAGTGGCAACGCGCGGGACGACCGAGTTGTGATGAGGTGACCAACCAAGTGGCGACGCGCGGGGCGGCCGAGTGATGAAGATGCTTGCCACGGAGTGGCGACGTGCGGGGCGTCCGAGTGAAGTAGATGCGTCCCGCGGAATGATGAGGCGTGGGGCGTCCGAGTGAAGTAGATGTGTCCCCCGGAATGATGAGGCGCGGGGCGTCCGAGTGAAGTAGATGTGTCCCGCGGAAAGATGAGGCGCGGGGCGTCCGAGTGAAGTAGATGCGTCCCGCGGAATGATGAGGCGCGGGGCGTCCAAGTGAAGTAGACGCGTCCCGCGGAATGATGAGGCGCGGGGCGTCCGAGTGAAGTAGACGCGTCCCGCGGAGTGGCGACGTGCGGGGCGTCCGAGTGAAGTAGACGCGTCCCGTGGAGTGGCGACGTGCGGGGCGTCTGATTGATGAAAATGTGTGCAACTGAGCGTTGGCATGCAGGCGACCAAATGGCAATGATCTCGTTTGGTCCGAGCGAACTAGTCACGTCTGAGTGGTCATGCCGACCGAAGGGAGTTGTTGCCGAGTGGATGATGCCAGAGGGAGAAGCTGCTGAGCATGGCGGCATGATCAACTCCTGGTCGACACACCATGGCGGGTTTGTGCCTCCAGCGTGGGAGACGCTGTCGTGTGTGGGGACCGAGCCAGCTTCCGGTTGCGGCGGTGTGGTGTTGACTCCAGTGTACATGCAATCGCCGAGCGCTTGGCACCGGACGAAGGAACTGCCGGGGCATCGTGCCGGAGACCATTGGTCGCCGGGATTCGCCCATACTTGCCGCTTCACATGCCGTTGCATGCATTGATGAAGTTCACCACGTCCAAAACCTGTACACGCATGCAAAAGATTTAATTAGCGGTAATTAAGCAAGAGTTAAGGCCGGTATTGCATGCGATGGAAGTTTTGGTCATTTATCTCCTGCAAGCGGTTTATTGCCACGTCATGGGAGGTCCACTGCCCATTCAAGTCCAGCGATCTGGACCAGGCGAGGCTGGTGGAGATGACCTGTACTCAATTGCCCACGTCCAGAGTCTGCATGCAAGAGGTGTTAGTGTTAATTAGGCACGAGTTAAGGCTGTTGATGCATGCAAGGGAAGTTTCCCTTTCCCACGTCCATTTATCCCCTGCATGCAGGAAATAAATGGGAAGGAATTAAGGTTAGAGGGAGAGTTAAAGGCAGGGCACAGAGCTCCCTGGTGCACCGCGGCGGCGGCTTCGGCGTGGACCCAGCACGAGGTGAGGCGGCCCGTGAGAAATCCAAGTGCGGGACGGCGTTGTCCTGCGAGGCCGCATGCGGGCGGAGCTACGCTGGGCCTGAGGCTCCCCGCGGAGATCACCGTCGAGCTGTCGGCCTCATTGTCACCGCCGAGCTGCCGCGGAGGCGCGGCCGCATCTGCCGAGGACGAAGCTCTACTTGCCGGCTCATGCGCTTCATCGCTCGGGGAGTCGGCCGGCCGATTGGGACTACCTAGCCCGCGCAGAAGCTGCGGCCAAGCCACCAATCGGAAGGAGGAGCGGCGCGCTGTTAGGCGCGGCGATCCGTCGGGGCGATGGAGGGAGATGTCGAAGAGCGGAACCGCCGTGTGTCCGCGTCGCCATTGTGCAGCTTATGCTCTGGCTGCGTCAGGTCCGCGCCAGATGACCACCTGGACCGGCATCCGTTACTCTTTGATTCTTGTACATGCTTGAATCGATCGGCATGACGTCCTGTGAAGATGCATCTTTTCTCCTCCTTTTTTGATGCTTCTGTTACTCGCTGCTGAGATGAACAATATGAATAGTAAGAATAGAAAATAAACATAGATGAATAAAATAAAAAACCATCTGCATCGCGGCTCGATAGACGCCATGCCCCATGGTGGGCGCCAACTATCGTGGGAACGACTCCGACTGTAAGAGAGGGGTAGGATAACGGAGCATGATCTATCGAGATGCATATGGGTGACACGGTGGTTTTAGCGAGTTCGGGCCTCTCACGGTGGAGATAACAACCCTACGTCTTGTGCTCTGGACAGGCTTTGTTTTATCTGAGTATATATCCGGAGATTACAATGTGTGTAAGAGAGAGAGGAACGGATCCCCATGCCTGAGCTAAGTCCTGAGACTAATGGTGAAGAGAGAGAGAGAGAGAGAGAGGTTGAAGAAAAGAACCCCCCAAGTCTAGTGGTGGGGGTGGCTTATATAGAGTGCGCCACCCCCTCACCTCCTATGTTACAAAGTGGAGTATCAATGCCATAATACCTGGCCACTACAAAATCGTTATGCTGACTATTGGTCTTCACATATCCGAGTGAGTTACCCGGCCGAGTGGAATGAGCTCGTCGAGTGGAGTGCGGTGCTCCGAGTGGTTGTTGCCGTCCGAGTGACTCTAAAGTCGCGAATAATAACCATAATCATCATGAGTCACAAGCCATGATCCATGTTCTGTTTTAGTAGTTTTTCCTCCGAAGACCGACACTAAGACTGACACTTGACACATCCCAGACTGTAGTCCTTAACCATGGACACGGCTATTCGAATAGATATAATCTCTGCAGAGGGTGTACTCTTTACCCACGGGTAACGGATTTCGTTAGTCCATCAGGACTAATTCCGCCTACGGTCTTTTAATTGAAAACACACCTGACCGCACACACCAGCCTGACTTACCGGTGTCTGGAATCACCCACGACACTTGTTAAGCAAAACTCTAAGTGGGAAGGCTACAACCTCGATTAGCATGGGATCACAAAATTTATAACACGCGCAAAACTAGGGGAGCTACCCCCTCGGCTACAACCGGAAACACCCATGCCCCCGGACCAGGTGGCATGCCTACCGGATGCAGCCGGTATCTTCCACCATGGCCTCTCTGTACGGTGTGTGCTGGGAAGGGGTTGACAACTTACTGAACCGTACCCTACCTATGGCTGGGACAAGTGGTAGTACGAAACAAGTATGGGGGTTGCTGGAACAAGACTCGATCTACGGCCGACTCAGGAGGTTTAAGTGTTTCCTGCATGATTAGCACGACAAATATGTTTCAACCAACAGACAGAATCACCACTCATCATACCTCACTATGCCATACCGGACACAATCGTCTCGATGAAGACTGGAGACAAGCTCGTGTCTACCCAAGACAGAGGCTTTCCCGGCTTCCTTCTGATAGGCATGAAAGGCATACGAGGGTGATTACTATCACGACGTATCAAATTCCAATAGCACGGAATCATCAATATGCACTTATGAGTAGGTTCATAATCACATAAAATAATGGAAACTCCGAGACGAGAGGTGTTGTAACCACATCAAACAACACACGACAATATTATGTCAGGGTTCAGAATGCTTGCCTTCAAGTTGTGGAGAGGCAGGGTGCATTCTAAAACTTCTGAAAGTTTTCTTCTCTCTCCAACAAATCCTATTTTTGAAAATATTCAAATTAACACCAACTTTAAAAACAGTACAAAAAGTTTTCCTAATTATTTTTGAAATAAATCTTAAAAAAAACTAGGTGAAATTTGAGAGAGGTAGGAAAAATAATCAACTCATTTGTAGTTATATTTAAAAAGTTATAGCCAGTCAAAGTTTGGTCAAATCCTGTTTTTTTAATAAACAGAAAAAGAAAAATGTTTCGAAATATAAACACGTCGAAGACGTACTCTGGGTTTACGCCTTCACTTAATCCAGCGTGGACCGGTTCGTGGTCACTGATAGTGGGTCCATGGGGCCCACTAGTCGGGTTTGACCAGTCGTCTCTCCCTCCTTTCTCATCTGCCCGAGCGGCGGCGGGTGAGGGAGTCCTGGATTAGGGGGTGTCCGGATGGCCGGACTATGACCTTTGGCCGGACTCCAGGACTATGAAGATACAAGATTGAAGACTTCGTCCCGTGTCTGGATAGGGACTTTCCTTGGCGTGGAAGGCAAGCTTGGTGACACGATATGAAGATCTCCTCCCATTGTAACCGACTCTGTGTAACCCTAGCCCTCTCCGGTGTCTATATAAACCGGAGAGGTTTAGTCCGTGGGACGGAGAATAATCATACCATAGGCTAGCTTCTAGGGTTTAGCCTCTCTGATCTCGTGGTAGATCAACTCTTGTAATACCCATACCATCAATATCAATCAAGCAGGAGTAGGGTTTTACCTCCACCGAGAGGGCCCGAACCTGGGTAAAAACATCGTGTCCCTTGTCTCCTGTTACCATCTGCCTAGACGCACAGTTCGGGACCCCCTACCCGAGATCCGCCAGTTTTGACACCGACATTGGTGCTTTCATTGAGAGTTCCTCTGTGTTGTCGCCTTTAGGTCCGATGGCTTCTTCGATCATCAACCCCGACGCAGTCCAGGGCGAGACTTTTCTCCCCGGACAGATCTTCGTATTCGGCGGCTTTGCACTGCAGGCCAACTCATTTGGCCATCTGGAGCAGATCGAAAGCTACGCCCCTGGCCATCAGGTCAGATTTGGAAGCTTAAACTACACGGCCGACATTCGTGGGGACTTGATCTTCGACGGATTCGAGCCACGGCCGAGCGCGCCGCACTGTCTCGATGGGCATGATCTAGCTCTGCCGCCGGACAGCGCCCGGAGTGATGCTTAGGAGTCCGCTCCGACCGCTAGTTCGGAGCCGACCGCGCTAACCAGGGACGGACGGTTGGACACCGCCCCAGGAGCCGCGATCTCTACGGCTATAGAGCCGAATACCAGCCAAGTCCTTTGCAAGGCCCGTGACTCCAAGGTGCCGGACTCCGCTCCAGACTCCGAATCTTCCGCACCCCTTCCGGTCGAACCCGATTGGGCTCCGATCATGGAGTTCACCGCCGCAGACGTCTTTCAGCACTCGCCCTTTGGCGATATCCTGAACTCTTTAAAGTCTCTCTCTTTGTCAGGAGAGCCCTGGCCGGACTATGGTCAGCAGGGTTGGGATACGGAGGACGAAGAAATTTGAAACCCACCCACCACCCACTTTGTAGCCACTATCGATGTTTTAACCGACATGCTAGACTTTGACTCCAAAGGCATCGACGGTATGGACGCCGATGAAGGAGATGACCAAAAACCAGCACCTATAGGGAACTGGAAAGCCACCTCATCTTATGATGTATACATGGTGGACACACCCAAAAGGAATAACAACGAGGATCGAAAGGGCGCAAACAGGGATCGTTCCTCCGAAAAACAATCAAAGCGGCGACGCAAGCGCCACGCAAAGCCCCACCTCGACAAAGACCCAGCCATAGAGCAGGGCGAATCAACGGAAGACGAACATGCCATTGAGCAACCGTCCAAACAACCAATCCCCGGAAAAGATAATAGTCCAGACGATCTCACGCCAGACAAATCGCTGGAACATCAGAACCTCCACCAAAAGCTCGTCGCCACTGCACGTAGCCTGAAAAAGCAGAAGCGGAGGATCAAAACAGCAGAAGACACACTCAGGATCAGATGGAACAAAGTGCTGGATACTGCACACAAGTACGGCAGCAGTCGTCACACAAAGAGCTATCCAAAGCGGAAACTACTACCAGAATTTGATGAAGAGGCCATAAAGCCCCCACAGTCAAAAAACAAAGAAGCCACCAGGTCGGGTAGATGACCCCACGATCGATCCAAAGCGGCAGAGGGTGCCGCACTCAATCCGGCGAGCGATCCCCTTAAGGATTCGCATCAAACAACCTGCCCAACTAGATCCATCTATGGCCCAAGAAAGCAAGCTCCAACAAGCAACACAATGCAAAAAATACCCGAACATCACGGCACACCTACATACAGGGGCGCCGCACATCCCTTATGTTTTACGAATGAGGTGCTGGATCACGAATTTCCAGCGGGATTCAAGCCCGTGAGCATAGAAGCATACGACAGAACAATAGACCCCAGAGTCTGGATAGAGGATTATATCCTCCACATACACATGGCCAGAGGGGATGACCTTCATGCCATTAAATACCTACCCCTCAAACTCAAAGGGCCAGCACGGCATTGGCTTAAAAGCCTTCCCGAAAACACCATAGGGAGTTGGGAAGCGCTTGAGGAGGCTTTCCGGACAAATTTTCAAGGGACCTATGTCTGACCTCCGGATGCAGACGATCTGAGTCATATAACTCAGCAACCCAGAGAGTCAGCCCGGAAACTCTGGAACAGATTCCTTACCAAAAAGAATCAGATAGTCGACTCTTCGGACGCTGAGGCCCTAGCAGCTTTCAAACATAGCGTCCGAGACGAATGGCTCGCCAGACACCTCGACCAAGAAAAGCCAAGAACGATGGCCGCATTAACAAGCCTCATGACCCGCTTTTGCGCAGGAGAGGATAGCTAGTTGGCAAGGAGCAGCACCAGCGACCCAAGTACATCTGAACCTAGAGATGGAAATGGGAAACCGCGCCGTAACAAAGAACAGCGCCGAATCAAGGATAACAGCCCAACAAGCACGGCAGTCAATGCCGGATTTAAAAGCTCTCAGCAAAATCAGAAAAAGTCTCCGCCCAAAGATGACAGGGACGAGCTGTCTAACCTCAACAAAATCATGGATAAAATATGTCAAATCCACAGCACCCCCGGGAGGCCTGCAAACCACACCCACAGAGATTGTTGGGTTTTCAATCAGTCCGGCAAACTCAATGCCGAACACAAGGGGCTCGATGCACCAGGCGAGGATGACGACACGCCCCACAAGCAGAACACCGGAGAACAAAAGAAGTTTCCACAAGAAGTCAAAACAGTGAATTCACTTCATATGACAAAAGGGCAAAACAGAATGGCGCTTATAAAGACACGCGCCACACAGCCAGCCCCAGCGGAGCACCGCCGCTGGTTGTTACAACCAATCACCTTCGACCATCGGGATTACTCCAGAGGGGCCCGGAACGCAGGCTGGACTGCCTTGGTCTTGAATCCGGTTATTGACGGACTATAATTTACATGAGTCCTTATGGACGGCGGCAGTGACTTAAACCTGTTATATCATGACACAATCCACAAACTAGGGGTAAACCCAGCGCTAATACGCCGCGGCAAAACCTCCTTTCGAGGAGCCACGCTAGGCCCAGATACCCAGACTATGGGTTCCCTCTCATTAGAAGTCAAGATCAGCTCACCCGACAACTGCCGAAGCGAAAAGCTAACCTTCCACATCGCCCCATTCGTAAGCCGCTATCAAGCGCTACTGGGACGTGAAGCTTTCGCCCGCTTTAACGCAATACCACACTATGCATCCCTTACACTTAAAATGCCCGGCCCACGAGGCATCATCTCATCACAGGGGAATAACAATTGACCCCCAAAATACGGGTAAGGGTGCGGCCGCCTGGACAGCCGCACACTAATCTAGCCCGGACACGGCTAGACGAGTCTGGTGTCAACACACATGGACTTAATAGCTGCACACCCCTATATAAGGGGCTCCGCGTGTTCACGCCAGGAGACAATGCGGCTCCCTTCTTGCTCCAACTTTATCCCGTTTATTTCACTATAGATTTCTCGCACGCCTATTTACTAACGTTCCTCTTTTTCACAGACGAACACCGTGCTACGCCCGTTTAGGATACAGCACAATAGAGACACAGGCGCAGACATGCAGTAGGGACCCGTCCTAAGGATTCTTTTCAGATAAAGACCCTGTGTAAACCTTTTTTACTGTCTCTTGTTGAAAACATCCCCCGGTTCTTCGTCATAACAGAGGAGGAGACTGGCGTTTTGGCATGTGGCCATGCCAGAATTTTGCGCGTACCTGGACACAAGGGGCTTTTTTACTAAGGGCTCTGTTTCGGCCCATCTTCATAAAGACCGAATACCTTAGGGAGTGTTCGGCGTCGCGAGTTAGGCCTTATATGCATCAGCTCCAAATCATGTCTTTGGTCAAATGTTGGGTTTGCTCGGCTCCTGTGTTTTGCTACCTTACATTCCGTTATATCGGCTAACGCGGCACCAGGAGAACTACTGCGATTGTGCCCTGGTTCGGCCAGGCGAGCACCTCAGTAGAGAAAGCCGAAAACTGACTGTCATGATATAGCGAGAGACTGGTCAACCACTCGATGACTCTCGGAATCTCTAGGATTCCTCCGCCTTAACGAAGGACCGCTTCCCGGTCAGGCACACACGCGCCCTGGATTCGGGAGAGCGCGGTGCCTCCAGGGGCTATTAAGTAGCCCCAATGTCAAACTCCTATGGCTAAGTGAAAGTGATAAAGCGTTATAGTCCGGTTGCCTCGTTCGCCGTGCCATCACCTCCTTTGTAGGACCAAGACGTTTGGATTAAGTGTGAAAAGGCTCATTTTTTGCGAACACCCCCGCATCATATGTGTGGGGGCTGAAGCCAACGACTGCCATCTTTCAGGTTATATACACATATACATTAAACGGCCGCACAGGAGGTGTTATAATTCTTGCAAGCACAAGTATAAAAAGCTTTTACATTCTATCAAAATATCCCTTTTACAATAGCACATGCTATTCGAACACTACATCCTTCGAGCACTGCGCTTCTATTAAACGAGCGCCCGGAAGAACTTCCTCAAAGAAGTGCTTGGCAGGTACTCGGCTTTCGTCCGAATCCTGGGATGCAACAATACTGGCCTTCATATCCGCCCAGTACGTTTTGACGCGGGCAAAAGCCATTTGTGCACCCTCTATGCACGCCGACCTGTTCATTGCATCAACATGCGGCACCGAACTAAGGAACTGCTGCACCAATCCAAAATAACTCTTCGGCTTTGGCTCCCCCGGCCACAAACGACTCGCAACATACATCATGGCTAGTCCGGATAGCCTGTTCAGCTACGCAAAGGCGGCTAAACGGTCGGATACCAAAAGTGGGCGCTTCGAATTATGGAACTGCGACCAAAAAAGTTCCTCCAATTTATGGTCACCTCGACCTCGGAAGTGTTCGGTTGCGTCTGCTGCACTCGCTGCCACATCCAGATAAGCCTTTTCCGCACTCCACTGCCGGTCTAATGGAGCATACTTCGGGTCCCCGAACTTCATCTGCAGCAGATAGGGCTTTCCAGCCGTGATATCTCTGGCCTGACGCAGCTCCTCCTTCATAGCTCTCATTGCAAAGCGAGTATCCTTGGCCTCGGTAGTGATCTTATCAAGATCCTCCTGAGCCGCCCCTTTTTCTTGCTTGATAAATTCACAGTGGTCGGCAGCATCCTTCAATTTTACAGCCATCTCGGCTATTGCCTTCTAACTCTGGCAGTGAGCAGCCTGTTCAGCTTTCAGCTCTTCAGCCGCCTTAACGGCCGCCGCATCACTTTTCCTTGCTTGCTCCTTGGCTCGGGCAAGCTCCGCCCGAAGGCTCTCCACGGAAGCGGCACTATCTGCAATAAGCATATATATGTATTGTAAGAAACGAGCATCGAACTCCTCTTATCAGATATCTGTGGAGTATACCTTGTGCCTCGTCTAGCCGCTTATTTACAAGCGCGATGTCGGCATCTGCCATGTCCAGTTGCCGCTTTAACTCGGCAGAATCATCAGTCCGGCTAGCCACCGAACGCCTCGCCACCTTCATACAAAGGTGACATTTTATACCTGGGGTTTTTGATCCTCCATGCGCCGTCATTTTTGACGACACACAGAGTCTCAGGGGCTACTATTCATACAGGGCGCATTTTATGCGGCTCTACCAAAAGCTACACCTTTTTCACGTACCTCAAAGCCTGTCAGTAAACTCCTGGCAGCCTCGTACAACCTGCGTTCCGTGGATGATATCCTTCCTATCACCGTGTTCATCAACATACGGTATTCTTCTGAGACGGACGCTCGCCCAAGCAGATCCTTCAACCTCTCCGACCGTGCACCAGAGGGCACCAGACTAGCCCGATGACCTTTTTCAGGATCCGGACTTGGAGAAACCCGCCAGGACGCCACCTCGGGGTCGCCTGCCTCGTAAGTCGGTGCAGCTAGGGGAGGTGTTTCGCTCTCTATCATCTCCGGACGGAGATCCCCTGAAGACGAGCTCTGCTGAGAAGGGTCAAGATCCGAACTGCAAGGTAATATTTTGGTTATCTTCCTCAGAAATAAAACAGGGATGCCACTAATTTTTGAGCCCCTCTCTTTACTTACGGATCGGAGGAAAGCTGATCCCTGTGAGGGCGCAATGCGGCCGGGGCAGTCTTCGGCGCCGGATCCTCTGACAATGATTTCTTCCCCCGTTTCGAGGTCATTTCCTCCGGGTCTTCAGAGGCCCTCCTTTTCTTTTCCAGGTTGGGGGAATTCTTGATTCCTCCCTTCTTGACAGTCTCCTTCATGGAGGCGGCAGCTCCTTGGTTCCCCTCTTCGCCCTCTGCTAAAAACATAACCTACAGCATCCTGGTTAACACAGGATCTGGCGCAGTCTCGGGCAGGGGGGTTGGACACCGGATAAGCTTTGCCTTCGCTATCCATTCCTGTTCAAAGGATAGCTCTGTCAAAAGGCCGCTTTATGATAAAAATACGAATGGTGTGTCCGAATATGGGGCTGCTTACCTTAACATCTTGGCGATTGCAGCTCAGACCTGCGTCTTCGGATAAGTCCGGACACCTAGTTTGTGGTCCGAAGAACAATTTGTACATCTCCATGAGCGTTGCGCCCATAAAATGTTGGAGGACTCGCGGTCCTTCCAGATTGAATTCCCACAGGCGGAGGGGGCGATGTTTGCAGGGTAGCGTGCGGCAAATCAGCATAACTTGCGCCACTACGGTCAGGTTAATATCTCTTTCTAAGAGATCTCGAATGCAGCCCTGCAGTAGGGGCACGTCTTTGGATGGACCCCAGATAAGCCATTCATTGACCCATGACGCTCGCTGTGGCGGGGGACCCGAGCGAAAAGCAGGAGGCGCCACCCATGTGGTGCCCCTGGGGGCTGTGATATAAAACCAGTCTCGTTGCCATAGGCCGAACTCTTCTTGGAAAGTGCCCTCGGGCCATGGAGCGCCGGCTATCTTGCTTATGGTAGCTCCTCCGCACTCAGCGTGCTGCCCCTCGATCATCTTCGTCTCTACTTTGAAGGTTTTAAGCCACAATCCGAAGTGGGGGTAACATGGAGGAAAGCTTCACACACTACAATAAACGATGAAATATGGAGGATGGACTCCGGAGCTAGGTCGTGAAACTCCAGCCCGTAATAGAACATCAGCCCCCTCACAAAGGAATCAATCGGGAAACCTAACCCCCGAAGGAAGTGAGACGTAAACACCACGCTCTCGCCGGGCTGAGGAGAAGGAATGGCCTGCCCTTGAGCAGGCAGCCTATGCGAGATTTCGCCAGTTAGATACCTGGCATCTCTCAGCCTTCGCACGTCTTCTTCCGTAACGGAGGAAGGCACCCACCGGCCAGGAAGGTTGGAGCCGGACATCGTTGGAGGTCTGAAGCGCCTAAAACTAGAAACCTTGAGTGTGGAACTCGAGGCGAGGGGCGGATTTGACTGGATTGAAGAAAGAGGGGGTCGAGCCTTGGTCTCTTTATAAAGGAGTTGAATACCAAGAGCCCTCCCCGTAACCGTTTAGGACTCACTTTCAATTGGAGAGTCATACCAAAAGGCACGGTTGGGTTGCCCACGCCCGTATTGATGAGAATCCCGGAATAATGGGACACGATCTCTGCTTCAACAAGACGTGCCAAGAAAACCGCCTCGCTAAGCGTGCTGGGGTGGAACGGTAAAATGAATAAAGTCTAGGCCGTGGCATGATGTCACGCCGCGGAATACGTCAGCAGATTAGATTTGTGTAAATATTATTTTCTCTACGGTAGCATGTGGAAATTATTTTGCAGAGCCGGACACTATCCTTGTGTTCAAACATCTTCTATGAAATATTCGGAGGAGGAACCCGCCTTGCAATGCCGAAGACAATTTGCGCGTTGGACTCATCATCATTCAAGCCTGGTTCAGGGGCTACTGAGGGAGTCCTGGATTAGGGGGTGTCCGGATGGCCGGACTATGACCTTTGGCCGGACTCCTGGACTATGAAGATACAAGATTGAAGACTTCATCCCGTGTCCGGATAGGGACTTTCCTTGGCATGGAAGGCAAGCTTGGCGATACGATATGAAGATTTCCTCCCATTGTAACCGACTCTGTGTAACCCTAGCCCTCTCCGGTGTCTATATAAACCAGAAAGGTTTAGTCCGTAGGACGGAGAATAATCATACCATAGGCTAGCTTCTAGGGTTTAGCCTCTCTGATCTCGTGGTAGATCAACTCTTGTAATACCCATACCATCATATCAATCAAGTAGGAGTAGGGTTTTACCTCCACCGAGAGGGCCCGAACCTAGGTCAAAACATCGTGTCCCTTGTCTCCTGTTACCATCCGCCTAGACGCACAGTTCGGGACCCCCTACCCAAGATCCGCCGGTTTTGACACCAACAGCGAGGCTCCGGCGATCAACACCGGCGAATGGCGGCTCCCCGCGGGGTTCTGAGGGTGGGGATGGATTCGCCAGTCCAGGGCGGTCCTCCCAGTGGTCGCCAAGTAGGAGGGGACGAAGGGAGTCACCGGCGGCGAGCTCCGCGGCGGAGGTGGCCTCGGGAGGTTTTGGGGTCTGGGCTACGATGGTTCCCGGTCACGTTCGACAGGCGGGGTGGCTCCGCAAGGTTCAGGGGAGTTGAATGGTGGCACCAGATGGACGGGGGAGGCTCTAGTTGCGACGAGCGGGACCGGAACGTGGCGGCGGCCGAGCTGGCCGGAGAGGGGGAAGACGGCATCTCCCTGTCTATTGCCGGCTACGGGAGCATCAGAGGGATGGCCTGAGCTTGCCTGGGGGTTTGGAGGATCTCGGGGACACCATTTATAGCGGGTGAGGTCGGTTCCGTGGCGGCCGTGGATAAGCTCGGTGGCGAACCGTCGTTCTATAGCTGCAGAGCAACGTGGCGGCGATGAGCGCTAGCAAACGAGCTTGCGGATGAGCTCAAGCCGCTCCAGAGGGCAGCTGGCGCTCGCGTATGGCTTGGGCGGCACCGTCCAGGGCAGGAGCCTGCTGTGGCCGGCCGATAGTAGCCACGGCCAACCTAACGGCGGCGCTGTGGAGCTCCAGGGGCGGCTCTGCAGCGAGAGAGGGGGCGGGCGTGTTGGCTGCGAGTGGGAAGGGGCCCGAATGGGCGCGGGGAGGCGGTAGTGGGATGCGGCGACTCGGTGCGCGCGCGTGCAAAACGTGCGCTCTGGGTGCACCCAGAGCACGCACGCCAGGTGCTCGACACAATGCCATCGTGTGCTAGAGAGATTGAGAGAGGCTGGTAGCTAACAGGCCTGGGTTAGGGTTAGCTAGGAGCTTAGTGGACAAGTTAGTTAGGTCAGAGGATCAAGCTCACA
This sequence comes from Triticum dicoccoides, assembly GCF_002162155.2. Classification (NCBI taxonomy): domain Eukaryota; kingdom Viridiplantae; phylum Streptophyta; class Magnoliopsida; order Poales; family Poaceae; genus Triticum; species Triticum dicoccoides. The sequence continues at coordinate 529,753,691 of NC_041391.1, read as the reverse complement.
ATGCCAACTAAAAATCATGCCAATTCTGGCTATGCACACAAAGTGCTCGACAGAATGTCGTGGGCATCTAGGCATCTCTTGGGGTGGCCAAAAACTCTAGATCATAGTCTCTTTAGATGCTAAAGAGGGTGGCCAGGTTAGTTTTTCAAAGATAGAAACTTGTTAGTGCAAGTTTTTGAGAAAACCAAATTTGGGCAGAAACTAAAGGCTATTATTTCATGGACCAAAAATATTCCAATGGGTCCACTCTCCTGGACTTAAGGGTTTGGTAGGGAGGACTATAAGCAGGAAAAAGAATCAGGTCCAACAGAGTAAAATAAAATGGGGTTGCAGTAGAAAATGCCAAACTGGACCAGAGAGCAAAAGAGGATGTTTTGCTCAAATTTTCCAAATAACACCAGTGGGTTTTTGCATAAAGCTGAATAATATACTCCTACTAACATCCCCTAATTTTGGTGGAAGTTTTAAAGAAATATTTAAATAGGTTGTAGTGCAATTTTACCAACTAGACCAGTTTTGAAAACTAGGGGTAGACCTTAAAATCTCCAATGAATAAAAGATATTTTTGCATCAAAGTGATTTAAAAACATCACATGACATCCCCAAATTTTGGTGAAAATTTTAGATGCATTTATCAAATGGTTGTAGTGCAAAAGGGGCTCTAAAACTTATGAGAACCCATTTTAAAGGGATAAAGCTCAGGAAAATAATTATGCAATTAAATCCACTGATAAAAGAATTGTTTTATGGGATAATTGCATTTTTACCCCTAGCTGGTTCCTACCCACGGGTTTTGCCCTTACTTTTCGAGCTTGCTCAGTTTTGCCCTTACTTTTTCCATTGAGGTCCCTCGAATGCCCTTTGACCGTTTGACCAAGACTTTGAAAATTCATAACTAATTCATATGATCTCAGAAAAATGCAAATAAGATATCAAAATGTTCAGATAAACATTACCTTTATGGGCATATCATTTGCATTCAGGACAAAATCATCATTTAAACTACCCGAGGTAATTAATGTTATTAACATTATTAAAAATAAATAGGTATAAACAATATTTTTTCATGAATAAAAATTATATGCAAATGTAGGTGATGTTTTCTGAACATCCTAATACCTTATTTGCATTTTCTTGAGTTCGTATCAACTTGTTATGAAGTTTCCAAATAATGGTCAAAGTCATTAGAACATTCATAACAAGTTGATACAAACTCGGAAAAATGCAAATAAGTTATCAGGATGTTCAGAAAACATCACCTACATTTGCATGTAATTTTTATTCACGAAAAAAAATATTGTTTATACCTATTTATTTTTAATAATGTCAATAACATTAATTACCTCAAGTAGTTTAAATGATGCTTTTGTCCTGAATGCAAATGATATGCCCATAAAGGTAATGTTTAGCTGAACATTTTGATATCTTATTTGCATTTTTCTGAGTTCGTATGAATTATTTCTGAATTTTCAAAGTTTTGGTCAAACGGTCAAAGGGCATTCGAGGGACCTCGATGGAAAAAGTATGGGAAAAACTGAGCAAGCTCGAAAAGTGAGGGCAAAACCCGTGGGTAGGAACCAACTAGGGGTAAAAATGCAATTGTCCCTTGTTTTATTGAGAGAGTATAGAAGTCCAATATTTTTGGAAAGTTTTCACTTGAAGTAAAAACTCCACAATATTAAAAGAATAAGAGGGGTTCTGAAATCAAAAGAAAATCCAGGAAGTAAAAATTTTAATCTCCTGGCAAATTTTAACAAAAAAACCATGGTTAAATTTTTGGGGTGTTACACCATCTCAGCTGCTCCAACGACAGAAGGGTCCAGCACAGCAGGGATCCGGCCTCCAGACTGTCTTTCGCCGCCTCAGATCTTCTTCCCCGCCACCGGCAGCCATGAAAACTTCATTACCATCATCAACCGAGCAGATGACCTCGAGGACTACACGGGTCCGCAAGAGTGGTCGCACTCTTTCGTGTCTGCTTACGTTATGCATCGCTTAATATTACATGCTAATTTATCGTCCTGTTCACCGATTAGACTCTGCGTCAGCTCCAAACTAATGGTGAAACTTGAGTTTTTAAATGGTTGTATGGTACATATCGGGGCCGCTATCAATAGTATCTATCTACTATCTGGTTAATCTCCGGTGTCTACTATGAGTTTCATGTTGGGTGGGAAACAAACAGTAAAGAAGCCATTATCTGTATTTTTTAACTGAAGCCATTATCTGCCTGCTATTATTGGTTTTGGGTCTATCCACAGGTTGCTACCATCACTCTGGATTTCTGCATGCACTCCTTACATAATCTCACTATGTTTTATTCCTATGCATGACATTTATTGTAAACAATGGAACTGAACATGTAGAGCAAAAGAGACGAGCCTTGCGTGGCAATAAAATTTCATGCAGACGTCGCTCCATGGTAGGCGCAAAGGCAGCCCCCCCCCCTCCACGCATTTCGGATTGTAATCGAGAGGAAGATATCTGTTCTGAGGGGGGTTCAGAAGGAGAAGACAACTCCTATTTACCCCCTGAGGTCTTCACTCTAACTTGGCATGTTGATGTTGGTTATATCATGCATATGGTGTCTTGCATTGCTTACTTTATACATCAAATATGTCATCTTCTTAGTTTAGACATCCTTTGTGCGCATGCCATCTGTTTAGTTTATTCATCGTTTATGTTAATTATGCAATGCCATCTTGTTTAGCCAACCATCATATATGTGAATTTTGCAATGCCATCATGCTTAGCCAGTCATCTTATATGTAAATTATATCAGTCCATCCTTTTTCCGTTACATATTACATTTGTCAACAATGTTAGTACATTCAACTGCTCTTCGTGTGCATCAGCCATTTGACACAGTGATGGCAAATTTTGGAGTGAAAACAAGGTCTTCAAAGCAGACTATGATATCTGACGAAGTGCATATCTCCCTGGTTACGGATAGCTCCTCAGAGGAGGATTCAGAGACAGATGACCAGTCCTATCCCCCCCCCCCCGAGGTGTATGCTCTAACTTGGCAGGGTTATGTTGCTCATATCGTGCATATGGTGTCTCGCATTTCTATGTCATTTGATTAGTTTAGACATGCTTTGTGTGAATGCCACCTGTTCAGTGTCTAATTACCATATATGTGAATTATGCATTGCCATCTTGTTGCAAGACATTATATATGTGAATTATACAATGCTATCTTGTTGCAAAGGCATTATATATGTGAATTATGCAATGGCATGCTATTTAGCCAATCATCATGTATGTGAATTATATCATGCAATCATTTTTTTGTATTACGTGTTCCATTTGTCGACAACGTTTGTATATTCAACTACTCTTCATGTGCATCAGCCATTTGAAGCGGTGATGGAAGTATCTGGAGTGAAAACAAGGTATTCAGAGCAGACAATGCTACCTGCTGAAGCAGACATCTTGCTGGTTACAGAGAGCTCCTCAGAGGAGGATTCAGAGACTGATGACCAGTCCTATTTCCCCCCTGGGGTCTATGCTCAAACTTGGTAGGGTTATATTACCCATGTCTTGCATTACTTAGTTTTTACATCATATATGGATTGCCATCTGCTTACTTGCTTACTATATAAATCATATATTTGAATTATATCATGACATCATGTTTACATAGTACATACACATCATCTATCTGAATTAAGGCATGGCAACCCATTTAATAAAGACATCATATAGTTATATCATCTCATCCTGTTTAGTGTTTACAGTCATCATATTTTGAATTATGGCATTCTATTCGTGAATGTATGTGAATTATGGCATGCCAACCTATTTAATAAACACATTATGTAGTTATGTCATGTCATCCTGTTTACATAGTCTCATATTTTGAACTATGTCTTTCCATCTTTTTTAGTTAGCCATCATAATGTGAAATTGTGTCATGCTATCCTGTTTAGTTAGCCATCATATATGTGAAATTGTGTCATGCTATCCTGTTTGGTTAGACAACATAAATATGAATTATTTCATGCCCTCTTTTATTCCCCACTATCCATTGCACCTGTCTATCATACAATGTCTATACTTTCAATTACTTTTCTTGTTTATCAGCCATTTGAATTGGAGAGCGTGATGGTAGTATCTAAGGGAGTAACAACACGGTCTTCAGAAAAGATAGTGCTACCAGTTGATGCAGATAGAACCACGGTTGTACTTGCCCAAGGACCAGATCCACCACACATAAACCAGACTCTCGCAGATTGTACCCCTACCCAATTGGACAGAGAACCAGCTACACCCCTTCTAACCCCAACCCCGGCAGATAGTAACCCAGTTCCAGTTGACACAACACTGTCTCCACCACAGAGCACTCAAACACGAGCAGTTAGTAAGGGAACTGCAGTGCCCAAAGCACGAGGACCACCACTCTGAATCCCAACTCAACGCTTAAAGGAGAAGAAGATTTGTTCTCATGTCAGGTACTGTAGCTATGGTTCATACTCCTTTGCTCTTGCATTACTGTATTTACTCATACCAACTATTTTCAAATTTGAAGGATGGAATTGAAACTCCAATGGCGCAACAGGTATGTTTTAAACCTGTTTCTTTAACCGGTTTGCTGTTGTAACCTGCTCTATGTTGATTTCAGTTTCAATTGAATAAACAGTTATGTTCTCATGTCATGCACATTACAAGTGTTGTTATTGCTCTATAGTTACCCACACTTATATTCTGTCTATTCTGCTTTGTCTTGAACAAATATTATTTGAATTGTGTCTCTATCTTGATTTGGCAACAAAAACTAGAATGATATAAACTATAAAGTGACCATGGTACATAGATATATGTTTGTTTCATGTTGTTATCCTGTCCACTTTACTACTGAACTCATTTACCAAAATGAGTTTCATATACAACATGGTAAACATGTGATGTTTCTGCTTGTTTCTCTTTTAGAATGTGGACAAAATATTGGAGAACAGTACCGCGTTATCCAATGGTAAAGGAAGTAATGCACATAAGGTTCAAGATAGTGAGACATCCCTGTTGGTCTCCAAGAAAGCTGATAAAAACTATTTTGATGACAATGAGAGAACCCAAAAGTCATGTCTTGATGTAGTGTTCGAGTTACTGGCCAGTACTGATGGCACAAGCTCTTCGAACTCGCTGCCTGAATCGGTTCATCTTCTTGAGTCTCAACTTCAAGCTGAAGGACTGAGGAAGTCCCTGCAGAACTCAGATGCATATTTCCTGGTGCAACAGCAAGCGTTGGAGGATTTAAGCGCCAAATAGGAGAAAGTTAATAAGCTTGCTAAGCATCTTGCCAGCATTATGGGTACCCAGGATATTGTTTCTTGAGATCTTCTGAAGTGGTTTTAGTTCTGGATTTGTTTTGCTGCGGTGTTTATTTGCGTTGGTCGCCAACTTTGACAACCAGAGTATATGATATGCTGCTTTGTTCCCTATATTTGCACTAGTGGCGAACTTTGATGCCAAGTGGATGTAATATGTGTAATAGTCGTGATAGCCTAGCGTTAGTTGCTTGCTTATTTATTTCCTTGTTGTCTTGTTTATTTGTTTGCTTGTAGTCATTGCAGTTCTTTTTCCGTGGTTTGCTAGTGGCTGCAATAACCTATATTTTAAAACTAGGCCACAATAACCATGGGCTAATATTTACTATAGTGACACTGGGCCTCCTACTGGCCGTAGAAACAGCGGGCCTTCTACGGGCCATAGAAACAATGGGCCTTCTGCGGGCCGTATAATCAATGGGCCTTATACGGGCCGTATGATCGATTGGCCAAACATGGGCCAAACAGACCGCATTATGGCCGTAAACGGGCTAGAGTTGGAATCGTCCGTTCATGGGCCGACCATAACGGGCCATTGTTAATAGGCCGTATTTGATGACGCTATGAAAAGGGCCCAACGTATTAACGGACCACAAACGGACCGACTGTAACCACGGGCTGAATTTGGCCCACAAGTAGAAAATGACAGTAACGGGTCGTAAGTAAACGAATGCTGGAAATGAGCCCAAGAATAAATGGGCTCTGAGAAGGCCGAAAGATAACATGGGTTGGAAATGGCCCAACGGAATAACGGGCCGTTAATGGGTTTAAGGTGATACACTGTTCATTACGGGCCAGTTTCACCACGGGCCGTTAATAGGCCAAGAGTTACAAAGGGCCTCATATGGGCCGAAAGAAGTCATGGGCCAAACATGGGCCAAAAGTGAAAACGGGCTAGAATCATATTGGATGGCCCAGATGACGCTACTGGGCCAAATTCGGATAGGGCATAACGGGCCTTGGGTTAGCGGGCTGTAAATGGGCTATATGCGAACAGGCCGTCAACCGGCTTTCCATGGGCCGGCCCGCCACCTTTTGACCAAGTCAAACGGGCCGGCCTTTTCACAGGAATGGGCCTCTGTTGGGCCGTGCCACGTGTTGACGTATCATAGGCGCCTTCCGTCCAATGAGTGGATGACATCTGTCCTAACAATGAGCCGACACATGTTTCCTCCCGCTAATGATGATTTTACACGTGGAAAATCCCCATTGGTCGGGGCTGCTAACGGGTTATCGGATCCAAAACCCGACCCGATAGCTTAACGGTGTTCCGTTATGGTGGATGCCACGTGTCGGTCACCCTTGACGAAAGCACTTCTGTGACGCGCGATTTATCGTCATGGAAGTGGACACTTTTGTGATGATAATTTTGGTAATGTCATGGAACACTTCTACGACAGCACAGGTATGACTATCTTGATTCTGTCATAAAATCGTCATGGATGTACATGCATGACAAAAAAAGGGACCTACTGTGACAAACATGTATCATCACAGAAGTGTATTTTTTTTGTAGTGCTACACTTCCACTACTCATTTTCTGAGAGAGAACCACCTACTCATGTGTTGAGGCCAAGATATTCCAATCCTACCATATGAATCTTGATCTCTAGCCTTCCCCAAGTTTTTTCCACTCAAATCATCTTTCCACCATAGCCAAATCTGTGAGAGAGAGTTGAGTGTTGGGGAGAGTATCATTTGAAGCACACGAGCAAGGAGTTCATCAACAACACACCATCTATTACCTTTTGGAGAGTGGTGTCTCCTAGATTGGTTAGGTGTCACTTGGGAGCCTCCGTCAAGATTGTGGAGTTGAACCAAGGAGTTTATAAGGGCAAGGAGATTGCCTACTTTGTGAAGAGCTACCCTAGAGAGGCAAGTCCTTCGTGGGCGATGGCCATGATGGGATAGACAAGGTTGCTTCTTCGTGGACCCTTCGTGGGTGGAGCCCTCCATGGACTCACGCAACCGTTACCCTATGTGGGTTGAAGTCTCCATCAACGTGGATGTATGATAGCACCACCTATCGGAACCACGCCAAAAATCTCCGTGTCTCCAATTGCATTTGCGCACTCCAATCCCATCCCTTTACTTTCTTGCAACTTGCATGCTTTACTTTCCTCTGCTCATATACTCTTTGCATGCTTGCTTGAATTGTAATGTGTTTGCTTGAAATTGTGTTAATCTATCACCTCAACTTGAAAACTTAAAAATTGTCAACTTTGGTTGTTGAGGGTCTAATCAGCCCCCTCTAGACACCTCTTCTCGATCCTTTCAGCTTTCATCCAATCCATTCCTAGAATGAGGTCAATATTGGAAGACTTCAGAACGATAAGGGGGCGTGAAATTCTAGCCTGTCGATTTCAATGGGGACATCGATGCTAACCATGGAGGTTCAACATTGGCCCGTGGGGGTGTGTACCACTAGCAGAGTGTTCATCTCTTCATATTTACTGCCATGCATGTATGCAAAATCTTCTGATATGAAAGAATGCGATGCTCCTAAATCGAATAAAATAGAAGCTGGTACTAAATTAACAAGAAGGGTACCCATCACAGTAGTATGCTGGTATTGAGCTTCATTTAGATCAAGGTGGTTAGCCTGGCCATGACCATAAGGCCTGGAATTGTTGTTGCGGGGCTGATTGTTTCCATGGCCAGCTGCAAGAAGTGCCAGTTGGTTCTGGTTCTGATAGCATTCCCTGGTACGGTGACCTGGACGGCCACACTTGAAGCAGAGCTCGTCATTGAGACGTGAAGAATGAGCCCGAGGTGCTGCAACTGGAAGTCTTGGCTACCTAGGTGGTGGAGGAGGCAGATGCGATGCAGCATAAGGCGATCTTGGAGCAGGTGTAGTTGGACAGGTTGTGGCAGATCCAAATCCAATGCTTCTGCGACGACGGGCCCAAAGATGAGTCAGCGCCGCGGTTGCTCCTAAGGGATCCCTGGTGTTCCTACAGACCGGTTTCAACTTGAATGGCCTTGTTTACCAAGGTGGCGAAGTCGGTGAAGTCATGAACGAGGAGCGCTAGCTTGATATTAGCTTGAAGTCCGTTGCGAAACTTTTCCTTCATGCGAGCATTAGTAGCAATGTCTTCTTCAGCATAGCAGGACAAGTCGAGGAACTCCCGCTGGGAAGCATGTACTGTCTTATTGCCCTGGGTGAGGTTGCAAAACTCGCGCTTCTTCATGTCCATGATTCCTTGTGGAATGAAGCGGGCACGGAAGGCAGCTTGGAATTCCGGCCAAGTAATGACTGTTCCAGCAAGTAGTGAATGCATGTGGCTGTCCACCGTTGAGCAGCGGGACTTTTTAGGTAGTAGGCCGCAAAGGTGACATAGTTGGCAGGTCCTACGTCAATAGACTCTAGCTCAAAAGTGATGTCACGGAGCCAGTCATCAATATCATGGGGCTGAGTTGAGTTGCGGTAGATGACAGGGTTGAGACGCGCAAAGTCTTGCAGTGTTACTGGGTTGGCTGTTGATTCATGTTCAGTCGCGGGAACTGGGCCATGACTCCTTCCATAAACTGGCGATTCAAATCAAACGGATGTATCATTCCTGCCATGTATTCGGGCGGTGGTGGAGCATTGCCAACACAGCCACGACCAGCGGGTCTAACCGTCATGCTTAAATGCAATAGGGGTAGTTTAGCATTGAGCATTTGCAAAGACAATGAATCATTCATGAGGTAACATGCATAATGAAATAAGTACAACGGATACAGCATAGTAGACAAACACGACATACAGATCCATCCATATGTTCGATTACAAGCCAAAAGTACAAGTTTAGAAAGAAGTAGTCTAGACCAACTATACAGCACGCAGGCACGCGGTGGAGGGATACAACAACGGGACATAGCGATATGCTACTTCAATGTCATGGAAAACCTCCAAAGTTAGGCAGCTGCCGGTGACGAAAAGCCAAACGCCTCTCGAGAGAAGGATGTTGCGCTCCATGATGGCTCTGGTGCGGGAACTAGTCCCGAACCGGAAGGAGTGGTCCATAATCAGGGTTATCACCTCCAACAACAGGCCACACAATACCTGGTGTAAGCACTGACAGGTGCGGGTAAAGGATGAACTCATGTTGAATCCTCGCGCTGACTGCTCGCAGCATCTGTATCAGAGTGTCATAGTGATGAGCACGAGTGGTGTACGACTCGACAGTCAGAGCTCGAACAGTGAGATCCAGAGCCTCAATGTATCGAATCATAACCTGAGGGTTGTAACGACAGCTCATGTAGGGGGTACTGACAGCAGTGTATAGTGCCCTGCTACCTCTTGAGCTTGCCTTGGTTTTCCCTTGAAGAGGAAAGGGTGATGTAGCAAAGTAGCGTAAGTATTTCCCTCAATTTTGAGAACCAAGGTAACCAGTAGGAGACAACAGACAAGTCACCGAATACCTGCACAAACAATCAACAACTTGCACCCAACGCGATAAAGGGGTTGTCAATCCCTTCACGATCACTTGCAAAAGTGAGATCTGATAGAGATAGATAAACGGTAAAGTAAATATTTTTGTTATTTTTGGTTTATAGATCGGAAACTAGTAAGATGTAAACGAGATTAAATAATATGGAAAAGAGACCCAGGGGCCATAGGTTTCACCACTGGCTTCTCTCAAGATAGCAAATATTATGGTGGGTGAACAAATTACTGTCGAGCAATTAATAGAAAAGCGCACAGTTATGATGATATCTAAGGCAATGATCATGAACATAGGCATCACGTCTGTGTCAAGTAGACCGACTCCTACCTGCATCTACCACTATTACTCCACACATCGACCGCTATCCAGCATGCATCTAGAGTATTAAGTTCATAAAGAACGGAACAACGCATTAAGTAAGATGACATGATGTAGAGGAATTGACTCAAGCAATATGATGAAAACCCCATCTTTTTATCCTCGATGGCAACAATACAATACGTGCCTTGCTGCCCCTACTGTCACTAGGAAAGGACACCGCAAGATTGAACCCAAAGATAAGCACTTACCCCATTGCAAGAAAGATCAATCTAGTAGGCCAAACTAAACCGAAAATTCAAAGAGACTTGCAAAGATATCAAATCATGCATATAAGAATTCAAAGAAGAACCAAATAATATTCATAGATAATCTTGATCATAAATCCACAATTCATTGGATCTCGGCAAACACACCACAAAAGAATATTACATCGAAAAAATCTCCAAGAACATCGAGGAGAACATGGTATTGAGAATCAAAGAGAGAGAAGAAGCCATCTAGATACTTGTTATGGACCCACAGGTCTGTGGTAAACTACTCACGCTTCATCGAAGAGGTAATGGTGTTGATGTAGAAGCCCTGCATGATCGAATCCCCCTCCGGTAGGATGCCAGAAAAAGTTCCTAGATGGGATCTCACGGGTATAGAAGGTTGCGGCGGTGGAAAAGTGGTTTCGTGGCTCTCCTGGATGTTTTTAGGTATAAGAGTATATATAGGCAAAGGAACTAGGTCAGGAGAGCTACGAGGGGCCCACTAGGGTGGGGGCGCGCCCTACCCCCTGGGCGCGCCCTCCTGCCTCGTGGCCGCCTCGTTGCCTCTCCGACATCATCTTCAAATCGTCTGGTTTGCTTTTGGTCCAAGAAAGATCATCGCGAAGGTTTCATTCCGTTTGGACTCAGTTTGGTATTCCTTTTCTGCGAAACTCTAAAATAGGTAAAAAACAGAAACTGGCACTGTGCCTCGGTTAATAGGTTAGTCCCAAAAATAATATAAAATAGCATATAAATGCCTATTAAACATCCAAAACAGATAATATAATAGCATGGAACAATCAAAAATTATAGATACGTTGGAGACATATCAAGCATCCCCAAGCTTAATTCTTGCTCATCCTTGAGTAGGTAAATGATAAAAACAGAATTTTTGATGTGGAATGCTACCTAACATATTTATCCATGTAATTTTCTTTATTGTGGCATGAATGTTCAGATCCGCAAGATTCAAAACAAAAGTTTAATATTGACATAAAAATAATAATACTTCAAGCATACTAATAAAGCAATTACGTCTTCTCAAAATAGCATGGCCAAAGAAAGCTCATCCCTGCAAAATCATATAGTTTGGCTATGCTCCATCTTCGTTCTATAAAATATTCAAATCATGCACAACCCCGGTGTCAGCCAAGCAATTATTTCATACTTTAGTATTCTCAAACTTTTTCAACTTTCACGCAATACATGAGCGTGAGCCGTGGATATAGCACTATAGGTGAAATAGAATGGTGGTTGTGGAGAAGACAAAAAGAGGGAGATAGTCTCACATCAACTAGGCGTATCAACGGGCTGTGGAGATGCCCATCAATAGATATCAATGTGAGTGAGTAGGGATTGCCATGCAACAGATCCACTATAGCTATAAGTGTATGAAAGCTTAAAAAGAAACTAAGTGGGTGTGCATCCAACTTGCTTGCTCATGAAGACCTAGGGCATTTGAGGAAGCCCATCGTTCGAATATACAAGCCAAGTTCTATAATGAAAAATTCCCACTAGTATATGAAAGTGACAAAATAAGAGACTCTCTATCATGAAGATCATGGTGCTACTTCGAAGCACAAGTGTGGAAAATTTATAGTAACATTGCCCCTTCTCTCTTTTTCTCTCATTTTTTTGATTGGCTTCTTTGGCCTCTTTTTTTTATTGGCTTCTTTGGCCTTTTTTTTATTTCCTCACAAGGGACAATGCTCTAATAATGATGATCATCACACTTTTATTTACTTACAACTTGATACTTAGAACAAAAGCCTCCGGCGGTGTACCGGGATATGCAATGAATCAAGAGTGACATGTATGAAAGAATTATGATCGGTAGCTTTGCCACAAATACGATGTCAACTACATGATCATGCAAAGCAATATGACAATAATGAAGTGTGTCATAATAAACGGAACGGTGGAAAGTTGCATGGCAATATATATCGGAATGGCTATGGAAATGCCATAATAGGTAGGTATGGTGGCTGTTTTTAGGAAGGTAAATGGTGGGTGTATGGTACCGGCGAAATTTGCGCGGCACGGGAGAGGCTAGCAATGGTGGAAGGGTGAGAGTGCGTATAATCCATGGACTCAACATTAGTCATAAAGAACTCACATACTTATTGCAAAAATCTACAAGTCATCAAAACCAAGCACTACACACATGCTCCTAGGGGGAGGGTTGGTAGGAGTTAACCATCACGTGATCCCGACCTCCACACATAAGGAGGACAATCAAAGAGATACCCCATGCTTCAAATTTGTTACACAACGGTTACCATACGTGCATGCTGTGGGACTCACAAACCTCAACACAAGTATTTCTCAAATTCACAATTACTCCACTAGCATGACTCTAATATCACCATCTTCATATCTCAAAACAATCATAAAGAATCAAACTTCTCATAGTATTCAATGCACTTTATATGAAAGTTTTTATTATATCCATCTTGGATGCCCATCATATTAGGACTAGTTTTATAACCCAAGCAAATTACCATGCTGTTCTAAAAGACTCTCAAAATAATATAAGTGAAGCATGAGATTTCAACAATTTCTATAAAATAAAGCCATCACCGTGCTCTAAAAGGATATAAGTGAAGCACTACAGCAATATTGCCTAGCTCAAAAGATATAAGTGAAGCACATAGAGTATTCTAATAAATCACGATTCATGCGTGTCTCTCCCAAAAGATGTGTACAGCAAGTATGATTGTGGTAAACTAAAAAGCAAAGACTCAAATCATACAAGACGCTCCAAGCAAAACACATATCATGTGGTGAATAAAAATATAGCCTCAAGTAAAGTTATCGATAGATGAAGACGAAAGAGGGGATGCCTTCGGGGGCATCCCCAAGCTTAGGATTTTGGTTGTCCATGAATATTACCTTGGGGTGCCTTGGGAATCCCCAAGCTTAGTCTCTTGCCACTCCTTATTCCATAGTCCATCAAATCCTTACCCAAAACTTGAAAACTTCACAACACAAAACTCGACAGAAAATCTCATGAGCTCCGTTAGTATAAGAAAATAAATCACCACTTTAAGGTACTGTTGCAAACTCATTATTTATTTATATTGGTGTAATATCTACTGTATTCCAACTTCTCCATGGTTCATATCCCCCGATACTACCCATAGATTCATCAAAATAAGCAAACAAGACGTGAAAAACAGAATCTGTCAAAAACAGAACAGTCTCTAGTAGTCTATAAATCTTTAATACTTCTGTAACTCCAAAAATTCTTAAATAAATTGGTGGACGTGAGGAATTTGTCTATTAGTCTTCTTCAAAAATAATCAACTCAAAATCACTCTTCTGTTAAAAATGACAAATAATCTCGTGAGCGCAAAACTTTCTGTTTTTTAGCAAGATCAAATGAACTTTCACCCAGGTCTTCCCAAAGGTTCTACTTGGCACAAACACTAAATTAAACATAAAAACACATCTAACCAGAGGCTAGAAGAATTATTTATTACTAAACAGGAGCAAAAATCAAAGAACAGAAATAATATTGGGTTGCCTCCCTACAAGCGCTATCGTTTAACGCCCCTAACTACGCATTGAGATTTCAATGATGCTCACATGAAAGACAAGAATTGAAGCGCAAAGAGAGAATCATGAAACACGTGAACACATATAAGTCTAACATACTTCCTATGCATAGGCATTTTATAAGCAAAAAAATCAAGGCAAGCAAAAACTAGCATATGCAAGGAAGAAGAAAGAAACAAAAGCAATCTCAGCATAACGAGAGGTAAATTTGTAACATGAAAGTTTCTACAACCATTTTTTCCTCTCTCATAATAATTACTTGTAGGATCATAAGAAAATTAAACAATATAGCTACCACAAGACATATTCTCAACATGATCCACATGCATGCGAAGTTGACACTCTTCCAAAATAGTGGGATTAACATTAACTAAAGTCATGACCTCTCCAAACCCACTTTTCTAAAAAAAATCATAAGATTTAATATTCTCCAAATATGTGGGATCTAAAGTTGACACTCTTAGAAACCCACTTTCAACAATATTGCAAACACTATTATCAATCTCATATTCATCATGGGACTTAAATATATTTTCAAGATCATAAAAAGAATCACCCCAATCATGATCATTGCAACAAATAGTAGACATAGCAAAACTAGCATCCCCAAGCTTAGGGTTTTGCATATTACTAGCACAATTGACATTAATAGAATTTATAATAACATCATTGCAATCATGGTTTTCATTGAAGGAACTATCAAGTATGGGTGCAATAGAAACAATCTTATGTTTAACATAAGGGACTATAGCAAATTCATCTCCATAAATATTGGCATCATGGCCACAAGAATAGCAAGCATCATGTTCATCAAGGAAAATTTCAATAAAATCATCGGAATCATAATTATCTATAGATTCATGCATATCATTATTTTCTTCCAAAGCAATGGTCATTCTCTCAATAAATTCTTTGACATAGACATTATGAGCATAGTTTTCATAGCAATATTTAAGTATGTCAAAATTTTGAGATTTGTAGAGAGTAATATCATACTTTTCAATCAAGGAAGCAACTTCATAAGCACCCTTAAAAGCAACAAATTCTTCAATTTGTTCGATATCATAGTAACTATAAACACCCTTTGCATAAAAAGATAAGATTTCATTATCATTAAACTCACATAGGTAGCGAAGGTGTTTTTTAAGGTTCTTAGAGCAACAAATAAACTCATAAATTTCACAAAGATTCCAAGCATATCACAACACACTGTTTACTTGATTCTATAAGAGTCTCCCTTTTCAGACAAACGGTGACGCACACAATGAGCATGCTCATCTAAAGATTTTCCCTCAACTAAACTAGTTGGGGTTTCAGCACGAGCACATATAGATTGAAGATGATCCAAGTAGAACACTTTAAGTGGATCCATATCAATAGATTTTTAGCAAGCAAAGATGCAAGCAAATAGAAGGCACGTGGAAACACAAACAAAAATACATATAGGAAGAAGGCGAAGAAAAGGCAAATCTTTTTGAAAATCGTTTTAGAAGTGGGGGAGA
Source organism: Triticum dicoccoides (assembly GCF_002162155.2). NCBI lineage: Eukaryota > Viridiplantae > Streptophyta > Magnoliopsida > Poales > Poaceae > Triticum > Triticum dicoccoides. Next base: position 529,738,299 of record NC_041391.1, on the reverse strand, counting down.
GGAAAATGAGAGGCGGATGGCGAATAATGTAATGCGAGAGAGAAGAGTTTATGATGGGTACTTGCTACCTCTTGAGCACTGCGTTGGATTTCCCCAAAGAGGAGAGGATGATGCAGCAAAGTAGCGTAAGTATTTCCCTTAGTTTTTGAGAACCAAGGTATCAATCCAGTAGGAGACCACGCACAAGTCCCTCGTACCTACACAAAACGATAGCAACTCGCAACCAACGCGCTTAGGGGTTGTCAGTCCCTTCACGGTCACTTACAAAAGTGAGATCTGATAGAGATGATAAATAATATTTTTGGTATTTTTGATAGATAGATGAAAAGTGAAAAGTAAAAGGCAAAGTAAAAGCGAAGCAAGTAAATAAAGTGATAGTGATTGATATGATGAGAATAGACCCGGGGCTTCTCTCAAGAGCATAAGTATTCTACAGTTGGTGAACAAATTACCGTTGAGCAATTGACAGAATTGAGCATAGTTATGAGTATATCTAGGCAATGATCATGTATATAGGCATCACGTCCAAAACAAGTAGATCGAAACGATTCTGCATCTAGTACTATTACCCCACTCATCGACCGCTATCCAGCATGCATCTAGAGTATTAAGTAAAAATACAGTAACGCTTTAAGCAAGATGACATGATGTAGAGGGATAAATTCATGCAATATGATAAAAACCCATCTTGTTATCCTCGATGGCAAAAATACAATACGTGTCTTGCAACCTTTCTGTCACTGGGTAAGGAAACCGCAAGATTGAACCCAAAGCTAAGCACTTCTCCCATTGCAAGAACTACCAATCTAGTTGGCCAAACCAAAAAGGATAATTCGAAGAGACTTGCAAAGATAACTCCATCATACATAAAAGAATTCAGAGAAGAATCAAATATTTTCCATAGATAATATTGGATCATAAACCCACAATTCATCGTTCTCAACAAACACACCTCAAAAAGAAGATTACATCGAATAGATCTCCACAAGAGAGGGGAGAACATTGTATTGAGATCCAAAAAGAGAGAAGAAGCCATCTAGCTACTAGCTATGGACCCGAAGGTCTGAAGTAAACTACTCACACTTCATCGGAGGGGCTATGGTGTTGATGTAGAAGCCCTCCGTGGTGGATGCCCCCTCCGGCGGAGCTCCGGAATAGGCCCCAAGATGGGATCTCGTGGATACAGAAGGTTGCAGCGGTGGAATTAGGTTTTTGGCTCCTGTTCTGATCGTTCAGAGATACGTAGGTATATATAGGAGGAAGGAGTACGCCGGTGGAGCATCGAGGGGCCCATGAGGTAGGGGGCACGCCCAAGGGGCATGCCCTCCACCCTCGTGACCGCCTCTGGCACTTCTTGGAGTAGGGTCCAAGTCTCCTGGATCACGTTCGATTGGAAAATCACGTTCCCGAAGGTTTCATTCCGTTTGGACTCTGTTTGATATTCCGTTTCTTCGAAACACTAAAATAGGCAAAAAAAAACATGAATTCTGGGCTGGGCCTCCGGTTAATAAGTTAGTCCCAAAATAATATAGAAGTGGAAAATAAAGCCCAATATAGTCCAAAACAGTAGATAAAGTAGCATGGAGCAATCAAAAATTATAGATACGTTGGAGACGTATCAGGCATCCCCAAGCTTAATTCCTGCTCGTCCTCGAGTAGGTAAATGATAAAAAAGAATTTTTGATGCGGAGTGATACTTTGGCATAATTTCAATGTAAAACTTCTTAATTGTGATACGAATATTTAGATCCAAAAGATTCAAGAAAAAAGTTCATATTGACATAAAAATAATAATACTTCAAGCATACTAATCAAAGCAATCATGTCTTCTCAAAATAACATGGCCAAAAAAGTTATCCCTACAAAATCATATAGTCTGGCTATGCTCCATCTTCCCAACACAAAATATTTAAATCATGCACAACCCCGATGACAAGCTAAGAAATTGTTTCATACTTATGACATTCTCAAAACTTTTTCAATCTTCACGCAATACATGAGCGTGAGCCATGGATATAGCACTATAGGTGGAATAGAAGGGTGGTTGTGGAGAAGATAAAAAGAGGGAAGATAGTCTCACATCAACTAGGCGTATCAACGGGCTATGGAGATGCCCATCAATAGATATCAATGTGAGTGAGTAGGGATTTCCATGCAATGGATGCACTAGAGCTATAAGTATATGAAAGCTCTACAAAAGAAACTAAGTGGGTGTGCATCCAACTTGCTTGCTCACGAAGACCTAGGGCATTTTGAGGAAGCCCATCATTGGAATATACAAGCCAAGCTCTATAATGAAAAATTCTCACTAGTATATGAAAGTGACAAAATAAGAGACTCTCTATCATGAAGATCTTGGTGCTACTTTGAAGCACAAGTGTGTTAAAAGGATAGTAGCATTGTCCCTTCTCTCTTTTTCTCTCATTCTTTCTTTTTGGCCTTTCTCTCTTTTTTTTGGCCTCTTTTTTTTTTGTCCGGAGTCTCATCCCGACTTGTGGGGGAATCATAGTCTCCATCATCCTTTCCTCACTTGGGACAATGCTCTAATAATGATGATCATCACACTTTTATTTTTCTTACAACTCAACAATTACAACTCGATACTTAGAACAAAATATGACTCTATATGAATGCCTCCGGCGGTGTACCAGGATATGCAATGAATCATGAGTGACATGTATGAAAGAATTATGAATGGTGGCTTTGCCACAAATACAATGTCAACTACATGATCATGCTAGCAATATGACAATGATGGAGCGTGTCATAATAAACGGAATGGTGGAAAGTTGCATGGCAATATATCCATGAATGTCTATAGAAATGCCATGATAGGTAGGTATGGTGTATATTTTGAGGAAGGTATATGGTGGGTGTATGATACCAGCGAAAAGTGTGCGGTATTAGAGAGGCTAGCAAAGGTGGAAGGATGGGAAAAGTGTGTATAATCCATGGACTCAACATTAGTCATACAGAACTCATATACTTGTTGCAAAAATCTAGAAGTTATCAAAGCAAAGTATTACGTGCATGCTCCTAGGGGGATAGATTGGTAGGAAAAGACCATCGCTCGTCCCCGACCGCCACTCATAAGGAAGACAATCAATAAATAAATCATGCTCCGAGTTCATCACATAACGGTTCACCATACGTGCATGCTACGGGAATCACAAACTTCAATACAAGTATTCTTTGAATTCATAACTACTTAACTAGCATGACTCTAATATCACCATCTTCATATCTCAAAACAATTAGCAAGCATCAAACTTATCTTAGTATTCAATGCACTCAAAAAGAAAGTTTCACATATCTTGAACACCAAGTATATTAACATTAAGCAAATTACCATGCTATTAACGACTCTCAAAATAATCTAAGTGAAGCATGAGAATCAATAGTTTCTTTAAAACAAATCCACCACCATGCTCTAAAAGGTATAAGTGAAGCACTAGAGCAAAAATTATCACGCTCAAAAGATATAAGTGAAGTACTATGAGCAAAACTATCAAGCTCAAAAGATATAAGTGAAGCACATAGAGTATTCTAACAAATTCCAAATCATGTATGGCTCTCTCAAAAAGGTGTGTACAGTAAGGATGATTTTGGTAGACTAACAAGCAAAGACACAAATAATACAAGACGCTCCAAGCGAAACACATATCATGTGGTGAATAAAAATATAGCTCCAAGTAAATTACCGATGGAAGTGGACAAAAGAGGGGATGCCTTCCGGGGCATCCCCAAGCTTTGAATTTTTGGTGTCCTTGGATTATCTTGGGGTGCTATGGTCATCCCCAAGCTTAGGCTCTTGCCACTCCTTGTTCCATAATCCATCAAAAGAATTCACCCAAAACTTGAAAACTTCACAACACAAAACTCAATAGAAATCTCGTGAGCTCCGTTAGAGAAAGAAAACAAAGAACTACTTAAGGTACTGTAATGAACTCATTATTTATTTATATTGGTGTTAAACCTAATGTATTCCAACTTCTCTATGGATTATAAACTATTTTACTAGCCATAGATTCATCAAAATAAGCAAACAACACACGAAAAACAGAATCTGTCAAAAACAGAACAGACTGTAGAAATCTGTAACTAACGCAAACTTCTGGAACTCTAAAAATTCTACCAAAATAGGAAGTCCTGGAAAATTTGTTTATTGAACATCAGCAAAAGGAATGAACGAAAAATCACGTTCCTGTGATTTAACATAACTATATTTGTGAGCGCAAAGTTTCTGTTTTTCAGCAGAATCAAATCAACTATCATCGTAGGTTATCCTATAGGTTCTACTTTGCACAAACACTAATTAAAACATAAAACCACATCCAAACAGAAGGTAGATGGATTATTTATTCCTAAACAGAAGCAAAAAAAACACAATATAAAATTGGGTTGCCTCCCAACAAGCGCTATCGTTTAACGCCCCTAGCTAGGCATTGATAATTTTAACGATGCTCACATCAAAGACAAGAATTAAAGCACAAAGAGAGCATCGTGAAACACGTGACAAACAGATCTAAGTCTAACATACTTCCTATGCATAGGCATCTTATAGGCAAACAAATTATCATAGCAAGCAAAAACTAGCATATGCAAGGAAGCGGAAAGAAACAATAGCAATCTCAACATAACGAGAGGTAATTTATTATCATGAAAAATTTTATGACCATATTTTCCTCTCTCATAATAGTTACATGTAGGATCATAAGAAAATTCAACAATATAGCTATCACATAACATATTCTCAACACGATCCACATGCATGCGAAGTTGACACTCTTCCAAAATAGTGGGATTATCATTAACTAAAGTCATGACCTCTCCAAACCCACTTTCATCAAAAATTTCATAAGATTGAACATTCTCCAAATATGTGGGATCTAAAGTCGACACTCTTCCAAACCCACTTTTAATATCATTGCAAACAATATTATCAATCTCATATTCATCATGGGGATTAAATAAATTTTCAAGATCATAAGAAAAATCACCCCAATCGTGATCATTGCAACAAATAGTAGACATAGCAAAACTAGCATCCCCAAGCTTAGGGTTTTGCATAATTTTAGCACAATTGACATCAAGAGAACTTATAGGAAAATCATTGCAATCATGCTTTTTATTCAAGGAGTTATCGTGAATCTCTTCATAAATTTCTTCATCATAATTTTCAGATTCACGAATTTCAAGCAAAACCTCATAAAGATAATCTAGTGCACTCAACTCACTAGCAATAGGTTCAACATAATTGGATTTCTTAAAGAGATTAGCAAGTGGATGAGGATCCATAAACTTTTAGCAAGCGAAGATGCAAGCAAAAAAAAGAAGGTACATGGAGACACAAGATCGAATGGAAGAGGGCGAATAAAACGGCAAGGGTGAAGTGGGGGAGAGGAAAACGAGAGGCAAATGGCAAATAATGTAATGCGAGAGATAGGGATTGCGACGGGTACTTGGTATTGTTGACTTGCTTGCGTGAGCCTCCCCAGCAACGGCGCCAGAAATTCTTCTTGCTACCTCTTGAGCACTGCGTTGGATTTCCCCGAAGAGGAGAGGATGATGCAGCAAAGTAGCGTAAGTATTTCCCTCTGTTTTTGAGAACCAAGGTATCAATCCAGTAGGAGACCACGCACAAGTCCCTCGTACCTACACAAAATGATAGCAACTCGCAACCAACGCGCTTAGAGTTGTCAATCCCTTCACGGTCACTTACGAAAGTGAGATCTGATAGAGATGATAAATAATATTTTTGGTATTTTTGATAGATATATGCAAAGTGAAAAGTAAAAGGCAAAGTAAAAGTGAAGCAAGTAAATAAAGTGATAGAGATTGATATGATGAGAATAGACCCGGGGGTTGTAGGTTTCACTAGTGGCTTCTCTCGAGAGCATAAGTATTCTACGGTGGGTGAACAAATTACTGTTGAGCAATTGACAGAATTGAGCATAGTTATGAGTATATCTAGGCAATGATCATGTATATAGGCATCACGTCCAAAACAAGTAGATCGAAACGATTCTGCATCTACTACTATTACTCCACTCATTGACCGCTATCCAGCATGCATCTAGAGTATTAAGTAAAAACAGATAACGCTTTAAGCAAGATGACATGATGTAGAGGGATAAATTCATGCAATATGATAAAAAAACATCTTGCTATCCTCGATGGCAACAATACAATACGTGCCTTGCAACCCTTTCTGTCACTGGGTAAGGACATCGCAAGATTGAACCCAAAGCTAAGCACTTATCCCATTGCAAGAACTACCAATCTCGTTGGCCAAACCAAAAAGGATAATTCGAAGAGACTTGCAAAGATAACTCAATCATACATAAAAGAATTCAGAGAAGAATCAAATATTTTCCATAGATAATACTGGATCATAAACCCACAATTCATCAGTCTCAACAAACACACCGCAAAAAGAAGATTACATCGAATAGATCACCACAAGAGAGGGGGAGAACATTGTATTGAGATCCAAAAGGAGAGAAGAAGCCATCTAGCTACTAGCTATGGACCCGAAGGTCTGAAGTAAACTACTCACACTTCATGGGAGGGGCTATGGTGTTGATGTAGAAGCCCTCCGTGGTGGATGCCCCCTCCGGTGGAGCTCCGGAACAGGCCCCAAGATGGGATCTCGTGGACACAGAAGGTTGCGGCGGTGGAATTAGGTTTTTGGCTCTTGTTCTGATCGTTCGGGGATACGTAGGTATATATAGGAGGAAGGAGTATGTCAGTGGAGCGTCGAGGGGCCCACGAGGTAGGGGGCGCGCCCAGGGGGCGCGCCCTCCACCCTCGTGACCGCCTCTGGCACTTCTTGGAGTAGGGTCCAAGTCTCCTGGATCACGTTCGGTTGGAAAATCACGTTCCCGAAGGTTTCATTCCGTTTGGACTCTGTTTGATATTCCGTTTCTTCGAAACACTGAAATAGGCAAAAAAATAGCAATTCTGGGCTGGGCCTCCGGTTAATAAGTTAGTCCCAAAAATAATATAAAGGTGGAAAATAAAGCCCAATATAGTCCAAAACAGTAGATAATGTAGCATGGAGCAATCAAAAATTATAGATACGTTGGAGACGTATCAGTACTTGGTATGGCTTGACTTGACGTAGATCTCCCTCACAACAAAGCCAAAAATCCTTATTGCTACCTCTTGAGCTTGCGTTGGTTTTCCCTTGAAGAGGAAAGGGTGATGCAGCAAAGTAGCGTAAGTATTTCCCTCAGTTTTGAGAACCAAGGTATCAATCCAGTAGGAGATAATGCACAAGTCACGGAATACCTGCACAAACAATCAACAACTTGCACCCAACGCGATAAAGGGGTTATCAATCCCTTCACGGTCACTCGCAAAAGTGAGATCTGATAGAGATAGATAAATGGTAACGTAAATATTTTTGTTATTTTTGGTTTATAGATCGGAAACTAGTAAGATGTAAACGAGATTAAATAATATGGAAAAGAGACTCGGGGGCCATAGGTTTCACTAGTGGCTTCTCTCAAGATAGCAAATATTACGGTGGGGAGTTTGACCGCGTCAACAAGCGGTTCAATGAAACACAAGGTATGCGGCACTTGTATACACCTGAAGTGATATGTGTACTTATTCTTTTTTACACTTACTGAGTTTTATGATGTTACTCATAGTTGGCGCAGCCGAGGTCGAATCCCTCAAGAGCGTGCTTTCCCAAGCTAAGAAGGAGGTGGAGGTGAGAAGGGCAGCCCCTGATAAAGTGGCCAAGGAGTTGGAGGTTGAGCGAACTGCCCGTGAACAGCACGAGGCACGGGTGGGCGAGGTCAAACAGGAGCTCAAGGACGTCATTGTTAAGTGCGAGTCCTTGGAGCATAAGAGTTCGGAACAAGCCTCCGAGCTCACCAAAGCTCTCGAGAGCATGAAAGAAGCCCGGGTTGAAGCCCAGGGCGCTTGCTAGGAGATCCAGGAGGCAAGACAGATAGCGGTCGGTAAGGCATTCCTTATGCAGAGTAAATTTACAAGTAAGAGATACATCTTTGTTGACCCGAGTTTGGAGTTCTCCAAGCGCATTTGCGGATCTACCGAGGAGTATTGCTGACGCTACCGAGTTCTTCCGGTGCCGAAGAGGGGAGCTCAACGGAGAAGCTATTCTGGCCGCAGTACCTTGTGTCAGAGTATTCGGCGCCCCTTAGTGATCAGCTGAAACAGCTGACGGAGCTGCACGGGGTGGTGGGACTTGCCATGAAGGATGTAATAGTCGGTCTTTGGCCAGCCGAGCCAGTACCCAGCAGCTACTTCAGACTCGTGGAGTGGTTGGTCGATGCGCGTCCTCGGATTGACGCCCTCAAGCGGTCGGCCTGTATAGAGGGTGCCCGAATGGCCTTCGCCCGAGTCAAGGTACAGTGGGCGAAGATGAAGGCCACCGAGATTGTGACCGCAGGGCCGCCTGAAGGCAAGGACCACTGGAGGCCGGAGAAGTACTTCGGTGAGGTCCTCGAAGGAGCCCGCATTGTAGAGGTTCAATGATCAAAGGATATTTGAGTAGTGGAGTCCGGTTTGTAAAAACCGTGTAATGAACTCATAATGTGAAATATTTATGCTTGCGCTTTATGACTTTGTTAGTTTATCCTCCTATTTGGCCATTTATTTTATAAGTCTGAAAGCTTACCAGTCGTCGGCTTTTGCCCCCATGTAAATATTACAGGGGTATTCAGGAACGCATGTCCTCACTTTATCCAACATCTTGGTCTGATATAGGAGGCGTCTTGCGAGGTGAACTAGGCAATCAAACTATGTGGCTTTATTACTTTCACTTAGCCATAAGAGTCCATTGGTGGGGCTAAATACTAGCCCTTGTTGCGTGAACGGCGATCCGGAGTATGGTGCCTTTGCAACACGGCTGGTCAAACCCAGCCCCTCATATAATACGGCATAAATTGTGATTTGTAGTATAACACTAAGTCACTGGATCGCTGACCCGCTCTCGCATATCATGATAGTCAGTTTTTGGCTTTCTCTACTGAGGTACTTCACCGGACGAACCAGAAATACAATCACAGTAGTTCTCCCTTTACTACCATAGCCGAACTTGCGGAACGTAAAGTGGCAAACACAGGAACCGGGCAACCCAACTATAGACCAAAGACATGATTCGGAGCCGATGCATATAGTGCAATATCCAGGACGCCAAAGAGTTCCCTAGAGGTGTTCGGACTTTAAGAATATGCAGGGCCGAATACAGCCCCTGGCATGAAAGCCGTGCCGAAGCGCATATGTTAGTCGAAAGCAAGGAAGGAATACGGGTGACGAGATAATGTAAGAGCCCAACACAAAGGTGGTGATCATCTGTTTATATCGTTATCAATACGTCGAGGCGTGTTTCGACAGACAATGCCATTAATATTGAGGTCATGTTACATGCCTAAGAAAATAAAAGAAATTTTCACAAGGGAAAGTCTAACATAGGGCCAAAAGGTGATGGTTCAAAGACTCCAGTGATGCCCTGCCACATGTCTACGCCATTTCTCCTTAGTAACAAGTCTTTTGATAGGAGTATTTGATGGTTGGCCATGAAGATGGGAAATGCTAGCCTTGGAAGGATCCCTAATGCAACCATACAACAAAATGGGGCTCTTAATGAACCTGTAGTAAAAAAAAAGATGTATGCAGTCCAAATAGGGTTAAGCCGTACTATGGACTTGTTCCGTAGTGTGCCTTCGGCGCTGCCCAAGGTATTTTGAGTGTGTAGTTATGTACACGCGGTACGTGAGACGCGGCCTTATGGGGCAGTCAGCGGAGGCCGAACTGCTAATCGACATCCGGATCCATCGAATTATCACAGTGATGCACGGACCGGACTCGTTTAGAGATGTTGTTGGCCTTAATGTCCAATGAATTATTTGGCTTGATAAGACCGCCATACACCTCGGCTGCGAGGGCCCGGTGTGTTCTTCAGTATGGAGGGAGCGCTCCATATTTCCATTGACTGTAATAACGCCGCGAGGTCCAGGCATCTTGAGCTTCAAATAAGCATAGTGCGGGACTACATTGAAGCAGGCAAAGGCAATTTGTCCGAGCAGTGTGTGATAACCACTGTGGAAAGGGACGATGTTGAAGATTAATTCTTCGCCGTGGAAGTTGTCTGGGGAGCCGAATACTACCTCCAGTGTCAGTGAGCCCGTGCAACGGGCCTCGACGCTGGGTATCACACCTTTAAAGGTAGTGTGACTGTCGGTGTACTAAAGTAGGGGCACTCCTTTGTACCCCTTATTTGTGCAGGGGCAGCCGGAGCCGCGCCCACGACCACACTTAAGCAGGGTAGAGGCAGGAAATCAAAGCCGCGAGATGGCCAAAGCAATGCCTAGATGGAGGCATAAAGAGCAAGAAGGCGAGGTGGCTTGCTGGGGCGACCCCCACGGCCTCGGCAAGGACCTTGCCGGGGCAGCTTACCCGATGCCAGCGAAGCGCGCCACCCTTGAGCCCCGATTTTTCCAACACCGCCAACCACGTTGGGACCTGGGCTCGGGAGGCGCCTCCATGATGGCATGCAGATCTTTGTGAAGACAAGAAACACTTCAAATCAGAAGAGGATTAGAAGACGACGAACCTCGGCGAGATCCTTTCCGAAGAAACCCACAAGACCCCCGGCACCCTTGCCAGGGACGATCGCAATGCTACGGCGAGACCCTTGCCGAGGCCTCGGCAAGGACCTTGTCGAGGACATTCGCGAGGCCATAGCCAGGCCCGCACCCGCCAAGTGTCTACCACCGCACCCATGCAGCTGTTAGCCCACCAGTTGGGCAGGAGCCTGCGTGTCGACATGAGGCTTCTCGGCCAACTCAGCGCATGCCTACGTGGTGGCATGCAAACCTTCGTGAAGGCCCTACCACCGTGCCACCTCAGCAGCCTGCTAGCCTACATGGCGCTGACCGCCTCGCTAGCCCAGGCACGTGTCAAAGCAGGGCGAAGCGGCGGTAAAGTGAAGGGGACATGTCGGAGGCGCATTAAATGCGTCTTCTCCCGTAATGGCAAGCGATAGGCTTAGTCATAGTACCCCGATGCCACCTCTTGTGTGCCACTGTGGCGATCCCCTTGCCTATAAAAGGAGGTCCAAGACATCCAGGAGGAGGATTCGGACCCTTGGACAAGTTACGCTCATTGTAGCTAGCTCAAGAACCACAAGAACACAGATATACACACAAAAGCAGGACTAGGGTATTACGCATCCTCGCGGCCCGAACCTGGATAAACGACATGAGTGTTTGTGCTGACTGCTGATCCTGCTCTTCTCACCACCCCGCGCCCCGCAACTGTAGTAGGGATTCTTGTGATCCCATAGGTGCCGTTTCCCATCAACAGTGACTAGGCTTGATTCTTGATGGGTCAATTCCCATCTTGCAGACAGTGTCTTGATAAATCAAGTTGAGACTGCTGCCCCCGTCCATAAGGACTCTAGTGAGATGGTATCCGTCAATAATTGGATCGAGTACCAGGGCAGCCAAACCCCCATGATGGATACTGGTTGGGTGATACCTACGATCAAAAGTGATCGGACAGGCTGACCGTCGGTTGAACTTTGGGGCGACAGGCTCTACGGCGTAGACGTCCCTTAGTGTGCGCTTGCGCTTCCTTTTGGGAATGTGAGTGACATAGATTATGTTCACTATTTTCACCTCGGGGGGAAACTGCTTTTGGCCCCCGGTGTTCGGCTGATAGGGCTCATCGTCATCCTCACTTGGAGGTCCCTTTCCCTTGTGTTCGGTATTTATCTTACCGGCCTGTTTGAAAACCCAACAGTTCTGGTTGGTGTGGTTACCAGGCTTATCAGGTGTGCCATGAATCTGACAGGGCCTCTCAAGGATTTTATCCAAGCTAGATGGACCATCCCTGTTGCCTTTGAAAGGTTTCTTCCGCTGACCGGATTTAGAACCACTGAATCTGGCATTACCTGTCATATCATCTGTGTCGTCATTGCTGCTTTGATGTTTGTTTTAATTGCGGTGTGGTTTACCATTACCATCCCTGGCCTCAGAAGTGTCGGGGTCGCCCGAGCTGTTGCTTCTACGAGCCAACCAGCTATCTTCACCGCACAAAACCGGGTCATAAGTGCAGTTAAGGATGCCATGGTCTTCGACTTCTCCTGCCCGAGGTGTCGGGCAAGCCATTTGTCTCGGACGCTGTGTTTGAAGGCCACTAAGGCCTCGGCGTTCAGACAGTCCATGATTTGGTTCTTTTTAATTAGGAACTGATTCCAAAGCTTGTGGGCTGATTTGCCTGGTTGCTGGATTATGTGACTCAAGTCGTCCGCATCGGGTGGCCGGACAAAAGTGCCCTGAAAGTTGGCCCAAAAAGCATCTTCCAAATCTTCCCAGGTTCCAATGGAGTTTTCTAGGAGGCTGTTCAGCCAGTGTCGTGCTGGTCCTTTCAGCTTTAGAGGAAGATATTTAATGACGTGGAGGTCATCTCCACGAGCCATATGAATGTGGAGAATGAAATCTTCAATCCAGACGGTCGGATCCATCGTTCCATCATACTGCTCGATGTTCATGGGTTTAAACCCTTCCGAAAACTGGTGTTGCATCGGTAAAGCACATAGGGTGTGCGGCACCCCGATATCGGTGGAGATCGGATGACATCTGAGTTCGGTTCTGATCTCGAATATTGTAATGTTCATCATGCCGGATTTCATAGCCGTTATCTCATGCCGGGGCACGGCCTCTTGATCCATAGATCGATCTGGTCTGACCGGCTTTATTGGCCAGGTCCCGTTATAAGTCATATGTGTAACCCGCAGCTGCTCTCACCTTGCCTCTTCGGTGAGGGGGTGCGGGCTGGTGTTCGTCTTGATATGATGCTTTATCCCGTCCACATAGTGGGCGGTCTGGTTGATCTGCCTGATTGTATTTTGACAGTATTGACTGAAGGGCTTCATCGTCGAATTGTGGCAGCAGCTTGCGCTTGGGGTAACTTTTGGTAGGTCGCTCGTGGCCCTACTCCTCGGCGGCCAGGACCTTAGCCCACCTTTCATTGAGCGTATCCTGCTCATCTTTGAGCGTTTGCTGTTTCTTTTTCAGGCTCCGTATTATGGCGGTGAGCCGTCGCTTGAAGCGTTCTTGTTCGTGGGGTTCCTCTGGGATGATAAAGTCTTCGTCGCCGAGGCTAACATCCTCTTCGAAGACTGGCATATAGTTGATGTCTTCCGAATCTTCATGATCAGCGTGTTCGGGGCTATACTGACCCTCTTCCCTCTCATCCTGTTTGGATGTGGGCTCGACAGGGTGTTCGGGATCTTCAGTATCACCCAGAGTCTCATTGTGTGGTGCCGGTATTACTATCCTTCGCCTGGCGTGATCGTGAGCGGCGCCGCTGACGTTGGCGCTTTGGTGGCTTATCGAAATAATATCAGAAATGCTACAGAGCTCCCACTCACTTTCTTGTAAATACAGGCTTCTCCAAAAGTCTGTATAAAACCATATGCTTTGATCACACTATCAAAGCGTTTATTCCAACTCCGAGAGGCTTGCACCAGTCCATAAATGGATCGCTGGAGCTTGCACACTTTGTTAGCACCTTTTGGATCGACAAAACCTTCCGGCTGCATCATATACAACTCTTCTTCCAGAAATCCATTCAAGAATGCAGTTTTGACATCCATTTGCCAAATTTCATAATCATAAAATGCGGCAATTGCTAACATGATTCAGACAGACTTAAGCATCGCTACGGGTGAGAAAGTCTCATCGTAGTCAACCCCTTGAACTTGTCGAAAACCTTTCGCAACAAGTCGAGCTTTATAGAAGTTACATTACCATCAACGTCAGCCTTCTTCATGAAGATCCATTTATTCTCGATGGCTTGCCGATCATCGGGCAAGTCAACCAAAGTCCATACTTTGTTCTCATACATGGATCCCATCTCAGATTTCATGGCTTCAAGCCATTTTGCGGAATCTGGGCTCATCATCGCTTCCTCATAGTTCGTAGGTTCGCCATGGTCAAGTAACATGACTTCCAGAATAGGATTACCGTACCACTCTGGTGCGGATCTTACTATGGTAGACCTATGAGGTTCGGTAGTAACTTGATCTGAAGTTTCATGATCATTATCATTAGCTTCCTCACTGATTGGTGTAGTTGTCACAGGAACTGGTTCTTGTGATGAACTACTTTCCAATAAGGGAGCAGGTATAGTTACCTCATCAAGTTCTACTTTCCTCCCACTCACTTCTTTCGAGAGAAACTCCTTCTCTAGAAAGGATCCGAATTTAGCGACAAAAATCTTGCCCTCAGATCTGTGATAGAAGGTGTACCCCTAGCTGGTTCCTACCCACGGGTTTTGCCCTTACTTTTCGAGCTTGCTCAGTTTTGCCCTTACTTTTTCCATTGAGGTCCCTCGAATGCCCTTTGACCGTTTGACCAAGACTTTGAAAATTCATAACTAATTCATATGATCTCAAAAAAATGCAAATAAGATATCAAAATGTTCAGATAAACATTACCTTTATGGGCATATCATTTGCATTCAGGACAAAATCATCATTTAAACTACCCGAGGTAATTAATGTTATTAACATTATTAAAAATAAATAGGTATAAACAATATTTTTTCATGAATAAAAATTATATGCAAATGTAGGTGATGTTTTCTGAACATCCTAATACCTTATTTGCATTTTCTTGAGTTCGTATCAACTTGTTATGAAGTTTCCAAATAATGGTCAAAGTCATTAGAACATTCATAACAAGTTGATACAAACTCGGAAAAATGCAAATAAGTTATCAGGATGTTCAGAAAACATCACCTACATTTGCATGTAATTTTTATTCACGAAAAAAAATATTGTTTATACCTATTTATTTTTAATAATGTCAATAACATTAATTACCTCAAGTAGTTTAAATGATGCTTTTGTCCTGAATGCAAATGATATGCCCATAAAGGTAATGTTTAGCTGAACATTTTGATATCTTATTTGCATTTTTCTGAGTTCGTATGAATTATTTCTGAATTTTCAAAGTTTTGGTCAAACGGTCAAAGGGCATTCGAGGGACCTCGATGGAAAAAGTATGGGAAAAACTGAGCAAGCTCGAAAAGTGAGGGCAAAACCCGTGGGTAGGAACCAACTAGGGGTAAAAATGCAATTGTCCCTTGTTTTATTGAGAGAGTATAGAAGTCCAATATTTTTGGAAAGTTTTCACTTGAAGTAAAAACTCCACAATATTAAAAGAATAAGAGGGGTTCTGAAATCAAAAGAAAATCTAGGAAGTAAAAATTTTAATCTCCTGGCAAATTTTAACAAAAAAACCATGGTTAAATTTTTGGGGTGTTACACCATCTCAGCTGCTCCAACGACAGAAGGGTCCAGCACAGCAGGGATCCGGCCTCCAGACTGTCTTTCGCCGCCTCAGATCTTCTTCCCCGCCACCGGCAGCCATGAAAACTTCATTACCATCATCAACCGAGCAGATGACCTCGAGGACTACACGGGTCCGCAAGAGTGGTCGCACTCTTTTGTGTCTGCTTACGTTATGCATCGCTTAATATTACATGCTAATTTATCGTCCTGTTCACCGATTAGACTCTGCGTCAGCTCCAAACTAATGGTGAAACTTGAGTTTTTAAATGGTTGTATGGTACATATCGGGGCCGCTATCAATAGTATCTATCTACTATCTGGTTAATCTCCGGTGTCTACTATGAGTTTCATGTTGGGTGGGAAACAAACAGTAAAGAAGCCATTATCTGTATTTTTTAACTGAAGCCATTATCTGCCTGCTATTATTGGTTTTGGGTCTATCCACAGGTTGCTACCATCACTCTGGATTTCTGCATGCACTCCTTACATAATCTCACTATGTTTTATTCCTATGCATGACATTTATTGTAAACAATGGAACTGAACATGTAGAGCAAAAGAGACGAGCCTTGCGTGGCAATAAAATTTCATGCAGACGTCGCTCCATGGTAGGCGCAAAGGCAGCCCCCCCCCCCCTCCACGCATTTCGGATTGTAATCGAGAGGAAGATATCTGTTCTGAGGGGGATTCAGAAGGAGAAGACAACTCCTATTTACCCCCTGAGGTCTTCACTCTAACTTGGCATGTTGATGTTGGTTATATCATGCATATGGTGTCTTGCATTGCTTACTTTATACATCAAATATGTCATCTTCTTAGTTTAGACATCCTTTGTGCGCATGCCATCTGTTTAGTTTATTCATCGTTTATGTTAATTATGCAACGCCATCTTGTTTAGCCAACCATCATATATGTGAATTTTGCAATGCCATCATGCTTAGCCAGTCATCTTATATGTAAATTATATCAGTCCATCCTTTTTCCGTTACATATTACATTTGTCAACAATGTTAGTACATTCAACTGCTCTTCGTGTGCATCAGCCATTTGACACAGTGATGGCAAATTTTGGAGTGAAAACAAGGTCTTCAAAGCAGACTATGATATCTGACGAAGTGCATATCTCCCTGGTTACGGATAGCTCCTCAGAGGAGGATTCAGAGACAGATGACCAGTCCTATCCCCCCCCCGAGGTGTATGCTCTAACTTGGCAGGGTTATGTTGCTCATATCGTGCATATGGTGTCTCGCATTTCTATGTCATTTGATTAGTTTAGACATGCTTTGTGTGAATGCCACCTGTTCAGTGTCTAATTACCATATATGTGAATTATGCATTGCCATCTTGTTGCAAGACATTATATATGTGAATTATACAATGCTATCTTGTTGCAAAGGCATTATATATGTGAATTATGCAATGGCATGCTATTTAGCCAATCATCATGTATGTGAATTATATCATGCAATCATTTTTTTGTATTACGTGTTCCATTTGTCGACAACGTTTGTATATTCAACTACTCTTCATGTGCATCAGCCATTTGAAGCGGTGATGGAAGTATCTGGAGTGAAAACAAGGTATTCAGAGCAGACAATGCTACCTGCTGAAGCAGACATCTTGCTGGTTACAGAGAGCTCCTCAGAGGAGGATTCAGAGACTGATGACCAGTCCTATTTCCCCCCTGGGGTCTATGCTCAAACTTGGTAGGGTTATATTACCCATGTCTTGCATTACTTAGTTTTTACATCATATATGGATTGCCATCTGCTTACTTGCTTACTATATAAATCATATATTTGAATTATATCATGACATCATGTTTACATAGTACATACACATCATCTATCTGAATTAAGGCATGGCAACCCATTTAATAAAGACATCATATAGTTATATCATCTCATCCTGTTTAGTGTTTATAGTCATCATATTTTGAATTATGGCATTCTATTCGTGAATGTATGTGAATTATGGCATGCCAACCTATTTAATAAACACATTATGTAGTTATGTCATGTCATCCTGTTTACATAGTCTCATATTTTGAACTATGTCTTTCCATCTTTTTTAGTTAGCCATCATAATGTGAAATTGTGTCATGCTATCCTGTTTAGTTAGCCATCATATATGTGAAATTGTGTCATGCTATCCTGTTTGGTTAGACAACATAAATATGAATTATTTCATGCCCTCTTTTATTCCCCACTATCCATTGCACCTGTCTATCATACAATGTCTATACTTTCAATTACTTTTCTTGTTTATCAGCCATTTGAATTGGAGAGCGTGATGGTAGTATCTAAGGGAGTAACAACACGGTCTTCAGAAAAGATAGTGCTACCAGTTGATGCAGATAGAACCACGGTTGTACTTGCCCAAGGACCAGATCCACCACACATAAACCAGACTCTCGCAGATTGTACCCCTACCCAATTGGACAGAGAACCAGCTACACCCCTTCTAACCCCAACCCCGGCAGATAGTAACCCAGTTCCAGTTGACACAACACTGTCTCCACCACAAAGCACTCAAACACGAGCAGTTAGTAAGGGAACTGCAGTGCCCAAAGCACGAGGACCACCACTCTGAATCCCAACTCAACGCTTAAAGGAGAAGAAGATTTGTTCTCATGTCAGGTACTGTAGCTATGGTTCATACTCCTTTGCTCTTGCATTACTGTATTTACTCATACCAACTATTTTCAAATTTGAAGGATGGAATTGAAACTCCAATGGCGCAACAGGTATGTTTTAAACCTGTTTCTTTAACCGGTTTGCTGTTGTAACCTGCTCTATGTTGATTTCAGTTTCAATTGAATAAACAGTTATGTTCTCATGTCATGCACATTACAAGTGTTGTTATTGCTCTATAGTTACCCACACTTATATTCTGTCTATTCTGCTTTGTCTTGAACAAATATTATTTGAATTGTGTCTCTATCTTGATTTGGCAACAAAAACTAGAATGATATAAACTATAAAGTGACCATGGTACATAGATATATGTTTGTTTCATGTTGTTATCCTGTCCACTTTACTACTGAACTCATTTACCAAAATGAGTTTCATATACAACATGGTAAACATGTGATGTTTCTGCTTGTTTCTCTTTTAGAATGTGGACAAAATATTGGAGAACAGTACCGCGTTATCCAATGGTAAAGGAAGTAATGCACATAAGGTTCAAGATAGTGAGACATCCCTGTTGGTCTCCAAGAAAGCTGATAAAAACTATTTTGATGACAATGAGACAACCCAAAAGTCATGTCTTGATGTAGTGTTCGAGTTACTGGCCAGTACTGATGGCACAAGCTCTTCGAACTCGCTGCCTGAATCGGTTCATCTTCTTGAGTCTCAACTTCAAGCTGAAGGACTGAGGAAGTCCCTACAGAACTCAGATGCATATTTCCTGGTGCAACAGCAAGCGTTGGAGGATTTAAGCGCCAAATAGGAGAAAGTTAATAAGCTTGCTAAGCATCTTGCCAGCATTATGGGTACCCAGGATATTGTTTCTTGAGATCTTCTGAAGTGGTTTCAGTTCTGGATTTGTTTTGCTGCGGTGTTTATTTGCGTTGGTCGCCAACTTTGACAACCAGAGTATATGATATGCTGCTTTGTTCCCTATATTTGCACTAGTGGCGAACTTTGATGCCAAGTGGATGTAATATGTGTAATAGTCGTGATAGCCTAGCGTTAGTTGCTTGCTTATTTATTTCCTTGTTGTCTTGTTTATTTGTTTGCTTGTAGTCATTGCAGTTCTTTTTCCGTGGTTTGCTAGTGGCTGCAATAACCTATATTTTAAAACTAGGCCACAATAACCATGGGCTAATATTTACTATAGTGACACTGGGCCTCCTACTGGCCGTAGAAACAGCGGGCCTTCTACGGGCCATAGAAACAATGGGCCTTCTGCGGGCCGTATAATCAATGGGCCTTATACGGGCCGTATGATCGATTGGCCAAACATGGGCCAAACAGACCGCATTATGGCCGTAAACGGGCTAGAGTTGGAATCGTCCGTTCATGGGCCGACCATAACGGGCCATCGTTAATAGGCCGTATTTGATGACGCTATGAAAAGGGCCCAACGTATTAACGGACCACAAACGGACCGACTGTAACCACGGGCTGAATTTGGCCCACAAGTAGAAAATGACAGTAACGGGTCGTAAGTAAACGAATGCTGGAAATGAGCCCAAGAATAAATGGGCTCTGAGAAGGCCGAAAGATAACATGGGTTGGAAATGGCCCAACGGAATAACGGGCCGTTAATGGGTTTAAGGTGATACACTATTCATTACGGGCCAGTTTCACCACGGGCCGTTAATAGGCCAAGAGTTACAAAGGGCCTCATATGGGCCGAAAGAAGTCATGGGCCAAACATGGGCCAAAAGTGAAAACGGGCTAGAATCATATTGGATGGCCCAGATGACGCTACTGGGCCTAATTCGGATAGGGCGCAACGGGCCTTGGGTTAGCGGGCTGTAAATGGGCTATATGCGAACAGGCCGTCAACAGGCTTTCCATGGGCCGGCCCGCCACCTTTTGACCAAGTCAAACGGGCCGGCCTTTTCACAGGAATGGGCCTCTGTTGGGCCGTGCCACGTGTTGACGTATCATAGGCGCCTTCCGTCCAATGAGTGGATGACATCTGTCCTAACAATGAGTCGACACATGTTTCCTCCCGCTAATGATGATTTTACACGTGGAAAATCCCCATTGGTCGGGGCTGCTAACGGGTTATCGCATCCAAAACCCGACCCGATAGCTTAACGGCGTTCCGTTATGGTGGATGCCACGTGTCGGTCACCCTTGACGAAAGCACTTCTGTGACACGCGATTTATCGTCATGGAAGTGGACACTTTTGTGATGATAATTTTGGTAATGTCATGGAACACTTCTACAACAGCACAGGTATGACTATCTTGATTCTGTCATAAAATCGTCATGGATGTACATGCATGACAAAAAAAGGGACCTACTGTGACAAACACGTATCATCACAGAAGTGTATTTTTTTTGTAGTGCTACACTTCCACTACTCATTTTCTGAGAGAGAACCACCTACTCATGTGTTGAGGCCAAGATATTCCAATCCTACCATATGAATCTTGATCTCTAGCCTTCCCCAACTTTTTTCCACTCAAATCATCTTTCCACCATAGCCAAATCTGTGAGAGAGAGTTGAGTGTTGGGGAGAGTATCATTTGAAGCACACGAGCAAGGAGTTCATCAACAACACACCATCTATTACCTTTTGGAGAGTGGTGTCTCCTAGATTGGTTAGGTGTCACTTGGGAGCCTCCGTTAAGATTGTGGAGTTGAACCAAGGAGTTTATAAGGGCAAGGAGATTGCCTACTTTGTGAAGAGCTACCCTAGAGAGGCAAGTCCTTCGTGGGCGATGGCCATGATGGGATAGACAAGGTTGCTTCTTCGTGGACCCTTCGTGGGTGGAGCCCTCCATGGACTCACGCAACTGTTACCCTATGTGGGTTGAAGTCTCCATCAACGTGGATGTATGATAGCACCACCTATCGGAACCACGCCAAAAATCTCCGTGTCTCCAATTGCATTTGCGCACTCCAATCCCATCCCTTTACTTTCTTGCAACTTGCATGCTTTACTTTCCTCTGCTCATATACTCTTTGCATGCTTGCTTGAATTGTAATGTGTTTGCTTGAAATTGTGTTAATCTATCACCTCAACTTGAAAACTTAAAAATTGTCAACTTTGGTTGTTGAGGGTCTAATCAGCCCCCTCTAGACACCTCTTCTCGATCCTTTCAGCTTTCATCCAATCCATTCCTAGAATGAGGTCAATATTGGAAGACTTCAGAACGATAAGGGGGCGTGAAATTCTAGCCTGTCGATTTCAATGGGGACATTGATGCTAACCATGGAGGTTCAACATTGGCCCGTGGGGGTGTGTACCACTAGCACAGTGTTCATCTCTTCATATTTAATGCCATGCATGTATGCAAAATCTTCTGATATGAAAGAATGCGATGCTCCTAAATCGAATAAAATAGAAGCTGGTACTAAATTAACAAGAAGGGTACCCATCACAGTAGTATGCTGGTATTGAGCTTCATTTAGATCAAGGTGGTTAGCCTGGCCATGACCATAAGGCCTGGAATTGTTGTTGCGGGGCTGATTGTTTCCATGGCCAGCTGCAAGAAGTGACAGTTGGTTCTGGTTCTGATAGCATTCCCTGGTACGGTGACCTGGACGGCCACACTTGAAGCAGAGCTCGTCATTGAGACGTGAAGCATGAGCCCGAGGTGCTGCAACTGGAAGTCTTGGCTACCTAGGTGGTGGAGGAGGCAGATGCGATGCAGCATAAGGCGATCTTGGAGCAGGTGTAGTTGGACAGGTTGTGGCGGATCCAAATCCGACGCTTCTGCGACGACGGGCCCAAAGATGAGTCAGCGCCGCGGTTGCTCCTAAGGGATCCCTGGTGTTCCTACAGACCGGTTTCAACTTGAATGGCCTTGTTTACCAAGGTGGCGAAGTCGGTGAAGTCATGAACGAGGAGCGCTAGCTTGATATTAGCTTGAAGTCCGTTGCGAAACTTTTCCTTCATGCGAGCATTAGTAGCAATGTCTTCTTCAGCATAGCAGGACAAGTCGAGGAACTCCCGCTGGGAAGCATGTACTGTCTTATTGCCCTGGGTGAGGTTGCAAAACTCGCGCTTCTTCATGTCCATGATTCCTTGTGGAATGAAGCGGGCACGGAAGGCAGCTTGGAATTCCGGCCAAGTAATGACTGTTCCAGCAAGTAGTGAATGCATGTGGCTGTCCACCGTTGAGCAGCGGGACTTTTTAGGTAGTAGGCCGCAAAGGTGACATAGTTGGCAGGTCCTACGTCAGTAGACTCTAGCTCAAAAGTGATGTCACGGAGCCAGTCATCAATATCATGGGGCTGAGTTGAGTTGCGGTAGATGACAGGGTTGAGACGCGCAAAGTCTTGCAGTGTTACTGGGTTGGCTATTGATTCATGTTCAGTCGCGGGAACTGGGCCATGACTCCTTCCATAAACTGGCGATTCAAATCAAACGGATGTATCATTCCTGCCATGTATTCGGGCGGTGGTGGAGCATTGCCAACACAGCCACGACCAGCGGGTCTAACCGTCATGCTTAAATGCAATAGGGGTAGTTTAGCATTGAGCATTTGCAAAGACAATGAATCATTCATGAGGTAACATGCATAATGAAATAAGTACAACGGATACAGCATAGTAGACAAACACGACATACAGATCCATCCATATGTTCGATTACAAGCCAAAAGTACAAGTTTAGAAAGAAGTAGTCTAGACCAACTATACAGCGCGCAGGCACGCGGTGGAGGGATACAACAACGGGACATAGCGATATGCTACATCAATGTCATGGAAAACCTCCAAAGTTAGGCAGCTGCCGGTGACGAAAAGCCAAACGCCTCTCGAGAGAAGGATGTTGCGCTCCATGATGGCTCTGGTGCGGGAACTAGTCCCGAACCGGAAGGAGTGGTCCATAATCAGGGTTATCACCTCCAACAACAGGCCACACAATACCTGGTGGAAGCACTGACAGGTGCGGGTAAAGGATGAACTCATGTTGAATCCTCGCGCTGACTGCTCGCAGCATCTGTATCAGAGTGTCATAGTGATGAGCACGAGTGGTGTACGACTCGACAGTCAGAGCTCGAACAGTGAGATCCAGAGCCTCAATGTATCGAATCATAACCTGAGGGTTGTAATGACAGCTCATGTAGGGGGTACTGACAGCAGTGTATAGTGCCCTGCTACCTCTTGAGCTTGCCTTGGTTTTCCCTTGAAGAGGAAAGGGTGATGTAGCAAAGTAGCGTAAGTATTTCCCTCAATTTTGAGAACCAAGGTAACCAGTAGGAGACAACAGACAAGTCACCGAATACCTGCACAAACAATCAACAACTTGCACCCAACGCGATAAAGGGGTTGTCAATCCCTTCACGATCACTTGCAAAAGTGAGATCTGATAGAGATAGATAAACGGTAAAGTAAATATTTTTTTTATTTTTGGTTTATAGATCGGAAACTAGTAAGATGTAAACGAGATTAAATAATATGGAAAAGAGACCCAGGGGCCATAGGTTTCACCACTGGCTTCTCTCAAGATAGCAAATATTATGGTGGGTGAACAAATTACTGTCGAGCAATTAATAGAAAAGCGCACAGTTATGATGATATCTAAGGCAATGATCATGAACATAGGCATCACGTCTGTGTCAAGTAGACCGACTCCTACCTGCATCTACCACTATTACTCCACACATCGACCGCTATCCAGCATGCATCTAGAGTATTAAGTTCATAAAGAACGGAACAACGCATTAAGTAAGATGACATGATGTAGAGGAATTAACTCAAGCAATATGATGAAAACCCCATCTTTTTATCCTCGATGGCAACAATACAATACGTGCCTTGCTGCCCCTACTGTCACTAGGAAAGGACACCGCAAGATTGAACCCAAAGATAAGCACTTACCCCATTGCAAGAAAGATCAATCTAGTAGGCCAAACTAAACCGAAAATTCAAAGAGACTTGCAAAGATATCAAATCATGCATATAAGAATTCAAAGAAGAACCAAATAATATTCATAGATAATCTTGATCATAAATCCACAATTCATTGGATCTCGGCAAACACACCACAAAAGAATATTACATCGAATAGATCTCCAAGAACATCGAGGAGAACATGGTATTGAGAATCAAAGAGAGAGAAGAAGCCATCTAGATACTTGTTATGGACCCACAGGTCTGTGGTAAACTACTCACGCTTCATCGAAGAGGTAATGGTGTTGATGTAGAAGCCCTGCATGATCGAATCCCCCTCCGGTAGGATGCCAGAAAAAGTTCCTAGATGGGATCTCACGGGTATAGAAGGTTGCGGCGGTGGAAAAGTGGTTTCGTGGCTCTCCTGGATGTTTTTAGGGTATAAGAGTATATATAGGCAAAGGAACTAGGTCAGGAGAGCTACGAGGGGCCCACTAGGGTGGGGGCGCGCCCTACCCCCTGGGCGCGCCCTCCTGCCTCGTGGCCGCCTCGTTGCCTCTCCGACATCATCTTCAAATCGTCTGGTTTGCTTTTGGTCCAAGAAAGATCATCGCGAAGGTTTCATTCCGTTTGGACTCAGTTTGGTATTCCTTTTCTGCGAAACTCTAAAATAGGTAAAAAAACAGAAACTGGCACTGTGCCTCGGTTAATAGGTTAGTCCCAAAAATAATATAAAATAGCATATAAATGCCTATTAAACATCCAAAACAGATAATATAATAGCATGGAACAATCAAAAATTATAGATACGTTGGAGACATATCAAGCATCCCCAAGCTTAATTCCTGCTCATCCTTGAGTAGGTAAATGATAAAAACAGAATTTTTGATGTGGAATGCTACCTAACATATTTATCCATGTAATTTTCTTTATTGTGGCATGAATGTTCAGATCCGCAAGATTCAAAACAAAAGTTTAATATTGACATAAAAATAATAATACTTCAAGCATACTAATAAAGCAATTACGTCTTCTCAAAATAGCATGGCCAAAGAAAGCTCATCCCTGCAAAATCATATAGTTTGGCTATGCTCCATCTTCGTTCTATAAAATATTCAAATCATGCACAACCCCGGTTTCAGCCAAGCAATTATTTCATACTTTAGTATTCTCAAACTTTTTCAACTTTCACGCAATACATGAGCGTGAGCCGTGGATATAGCACTATAGGTGAAATAGAATGGTGGTTGTGGAGAAGACAAAAAGAGGGAGATAGTCTCACATCAACTAGGCGTATCAACGGGCTGTGGAGATGCCCATCAATAGATATCAATGTGAGTGAGTAGGGATTGCCATGCAACAGATCCACTATAGCTATAAGTGTATGAAAGCTTAAAAAGAAACTAAGTGGGTGTGCATCCAACTTGCTTGCTCATGAAGACCTAGGGCATTTGAGGAAGCCCATCGTTCGAATATACAAGCCAAGTTCTATAATGAAAAATTCCCACTAGTATATGAAAGTGACAAAATAAGAGACTCTCTATCATGAAGATCATGGTGCTACTTCGAAGCACAAGTGTGGAAAATTTATAGTAACATTGCCCCTTCTCTCTTTTTCTCTCATTTTTTTGATTGGCTTCTTTGGCCTCTTTTTTTTATTGGCTTATTTGGCCTTTTTTTTATTTCCTCACAAGGGACAATGCTCTAATAATGATGATCATCACACTTTTATTTACTTACAACTTGATACTTAGAACAAAAGCCTCCGGCGGTGTACCGGGATATGCAATGAATCAAGAGTGACATGTATGAAAGAATTATGAACGGTAGCTTTGCCACAAATACGATGTCAACTACATGATCATGCAAAGCAATATGACAATAATGAAGCATGTCATAATAAACGGAACGGTGGAAAGTTGCATGGCAATATATATCGGAATGGCTATGGAAATGCCATAATAGGTAGGTATGGTGGCTGTTTTTAGGAAGGTAAATGGTGGGTGTATGGTACCGGCGAAATTTGCGCGGCATGGGAGAGGCTAGCAATGGTGGAAGGGTGAGAGTGCGTATAATCCATGGACTCAACATTAGTCATAAAGAACTCACATACTTATTGCAAAAATCTACAAGTCATCAAAACCAAGCACTACACACATGCTCCTAGGGGGAGGGTTGGTAGGAGTTAACCATCACGTGATCCCGACCTCCACACATAAGGAGGACAATCAAAGAGATACCCCATGCTTCAAATTTGTTACACAACGGTTACCATACGTGCATGCTGTGGGACTCACAAACCTCAACACAAGTATTTCTCAAATTCACAATTACTCCACTAGCATGACTCTAATATCACCATCTTCATATCTCAAAACAATCATAAAGAATCAAACTTCTCATAGTATTCAATGCACTTTATATGAAAGTTTTTATTATATCCATCTTGGATGCCCATCATATTAGGACTAGTTTTATAACCCAAGCAAATTACCATGCTGTTCTAAAAGGCTCTCAAAATAATATAAGTGAAGCATGAGATTTCAACAATTTCTATAAAATAAAGCCATCACCGTGCTCTAAAAGGATATAAGTGAAGCACTACAGCAATATTGCCTAGCTCAAAAGATATAAGTGAAGCACATAGAGTATTCTAATAAATCACGATTCATGCGTGTCTCTCCCAAAAGGTGTGTACAGCAAGTATGATTGTGGTAAACTAAAAAGCAAAGACTCAAATCATACAAGACGCTCCAAGCAAAACACATATCATGTGGTGAATAAAAATATAGCCTCAAGTAAAGTTATCGATAGATGAAGACGAAAGAGGGGATGCCTTCGGGGGCATCCCCAAGCTTAGGATTTTGGTTGTCCATGAATATTACCTTGGGGTGCCTTGGGAATCCCCAAGCTTAGTCTCTTGCCACTCCTTATTCCATAGTCCATCAAATCCTTACCCAAAACTTGAAAACTTCACAACACAAAACTCGACAGAAAATCTCATGAGCTCCGTTAGTATAAGAAAATAAATCACCACTTTAAGGTACTGTTGCAAACTCATTATTTATTTATATTGGTGTAATATCTACTGTATTCCAACTTTTCCATGGTTCATATCCCCCGATACTACCCATAGATTCATCAAAATAAGCAAACAAGACGTGAAAAATAGAATCTGTCAAAAACAGAACAGTCTCTAGTAGTCTATAAATCTTTAATACTTCTGTAACTCCAAAAATTCTTAAATAAATTGGTGGACATGAGGAATTTGTCTATTAGTCTTTTTCAAAAATAATCAACTCAAAATCACTCTTCTGTTAAAAATGACAAATAATCTCGTGAGCGCAAAACTTTCTGTTTTTTAGCAAGATCAAATGAACTTTCACCCAGGTCTTCCCAAAGGTTCTACTTGGCACAAACACTAAATTAAACATAAAAACACATCTAACCAGAGGCTAGAAGAATTATTTATTACTAAACAGGAGCAAAAATCAAAGAACAGAAATAATATTGGGTTGCCTCCCTACAAGCGCTATCGTTTAACGCCCCTAACTACGCATTGAGATTTCAATGATGCTCACATGAAAGACAAGAATTGAAGCGCAAAGAGAGAATCATGAAACACGTGAACACATATAAGTCTAACATACTTCCTATGCATAGGCATTTTATAAGCAAAAAAATCAAGGCAAGCAAAAAACTAGCATATGCAAGGAAGAAGAAAGAAACAAAAGCAATCTCAGCATAACGAGAGGTAAATTTGTAACATGAAAATTTCTACAACCATGTTTTCCTCTCTCATAATAATTACTTGTAGGATCATAAGAAAATTAAACAATATAGCTACCACAAGACATATTCTCAACATGATCCACATGCATGCGAAGTTGACACTCTTCCAAAATAGTGGGATTAACATTAACTAAAGTCATGACCTCTCCAAACCCACTTTTCTAAAAAAAATCATAAGATTTAATATTCTCCAAATATGTGGGATCTAAAGTTGACACTCTTAGAAACCCACTTTCAACAATATTGCAAACACTATTATCAATCTCATATTCATCATGGGACTTAAATAAATTTTCAAGATCATAAAAAGAATCACCCCAATCATGATCATTGCAACAAATAGTAGACATAGCAAAACTAGCATCCCCAAGCTTAGGGTTTTGCATATTACTAGCACAATTGACATTAATAGAATTTATAATAACATCATTGCAATCATGGTTTTCATTGAAGGAACTATCAAGTATGGGTGCAATAGAAACAATCTTATGTTTAACATAAGGGACTATAGCAAATTCATCTCCATAAATATTGGCATCATGGCCACAAGAATAGCAAGCATCATGTTCATCAAGGAAAATTTCAATAAAATCATCGGAATCATAATTATCTATAGATTCATGCATATCATTATTTTCTTCCAAAGCAATGGTCATTCTCTCAATAAATTCTTTGACATAGACATTATGAGCATAGTTTTCATAGCAATATTTAAGTATGTCAAAATTTTGAGATTTGTAGAGAGTAATATCATACTTTTCAATCAAGGAAGCAACTTCATAAGCACCCTTAAAAGCAACAAATTCTTCAATTTGTTCGATGTCATAGTAACTATAAACACCCTTTGCATAAAAAGATAAGATTTCATTATCATTAAACTCACATAGGTAGCGAAGGTGTTTTTTAAGGTTCTTAGAGCAACAAATAAACTCATAAATTTCACAAAGATTCCAAGCATATCACAACACACTGTTTATTTGATTCTATAAGAGTCTCCCTTTTCAGACAAATGGTGACGCACACAATGAGCATGCTCATCTAAAGATTTTCCCTCAACTAAACTAGTTGGGGTTTCAGCACGAGCACATATAGATTGAAGATGATCCAAGTAGAACACTTTAAGTGGATCCATATCAATAGATTTTTAGCAAGCAAAGATGCAAGCAAATAGAAGGCACGTGGAAACACAAACAAAAATACATATAGGAAGAAGGCGAAGAAAAGGCAAATC
The DNA here is from genome assembly GCF_002162155.2 of Triticum dicoccoides. NCBI lineage: Eukaryota > Viridiplantae > Streptophyta > Magnoliopsida > Poales > Poaceae > Triticum > Triticum dicoccoides. The sequence continues at coordinate 529,709,410 of NC_041391.1, read as the reverse complement.
TTTTTGAAAATCGTTTTAGAAGTGGGGGAGAGGAAAATGAGAGGCGAATGGCGAATAATGTAATGCGAGAGAGAAGAGTTTATGATGGGTACTTGCTACCTCTTGAGCACTGCGTTGGATTTCCCCAAAGAGGAGAGGATGATGCAGCAAAGTAGCGTAAGTATTTCCCTTAGTTTTTGAGAACCAAGGTATCAATCCAGTAGGAGACCACGCACAAGTCCCTCGTACCTACACAAAACGATAGCAACTCGCAACCAACGCGCTTAGGGGTTGTCAGTCCCTTCACGGTCACTTACAAAAGTGAGATCTGATAGAGATGATAAATAATATTTTTGGTATTTTTGATAGATAGATGAAAAGTGAAAAGTAAAAGGCAAAGTAAAAGCGAAGCAAGTAAATAAAGTGATAGTGATTGATATGATGAGAATAGACCCGGGGCTTCTCTCAAGAGCGTAAGTATTCTACAGTTGGTGAACAAATTACCGTTGAGCAATTGACAGAATTGAGCATAGTTATGAGTATATCTAGGCAATGATCATGTATATAGGCATCATGTCCAAAACAAGTAGATCGAAACGATTCTGCATCTACTACTATTACTCCACTCATCGACCGCTATCCAGCATGCATCTAGAGTATTAAGTAAAAATAGAGTAACACTTTAAGCAAGATGACATGATGTAGAGGGGTAAATTCATGCAATATGATAAAAACCCATCTTGTTATCCTCGATGGCAAAAATACAATACGTGTCTTGCAACCTTTCTGTCACTGGGTAAGGAAACCGCAAGATTGAACCCAAAGCTAAGCACTTCTCCCATTGCAAGAACTACCAATCTAGTTGGCCAAACCAAAAAGGATAATTCGAAGAGACTTGCAAAGATAACTCCATCATACATAAAAGAATTCAGAGAAGAATCAAATATTTTCCATAGATAATATTGGATCATAAACCCACAATTCATCGTTCTCAACAAACACACCTCAAAAAGAAGATTACATCGAATAGATCTCCACAAGAGAGGGGAGAACATTGTATTGAGATCCAAAAAGAGAGAAGAAGCCATCTAGCTACTAGCTATGGACCCGAAGGTCTGAAGTAAACTACTCACACTTCATCGGAGGGGCTATGGTGTTGATGTAGAAGCCCTCCGTGGTGGATGCCCCCTCCGGCGGAGCTCCGGAATAGGCCCCAAGATGGGATCTCGTGGATATAGAAGGTTGCAGCGGTGGAATTAGGTTTTTGGCTCCTGTTCTGATCGTTCGGGGATACGTAGGTCTATATAGGAGGAAGGAGTACGCCGGTGGAGCATCGAGGGGCCCATGAGGTAGGGGGCGCGCCCAAGGGGCATGCCCTCCACCCTCGTGACCGCCTCTGGCACTTCTTGGAGTAGGGTCCAAGTCTCCTGGATCACGTTCGATTGGAAAATCACGTTCCCGAAGGTTTCATTCCGTTTGGACTCTGTTTGATATTCCGTTTCTTCGAAACACTGAAATAGGCAAAAAAACATGAATTCTGGGCTGGGCCTCCGGTTAATAAGTTAGTCCCAAAATAATATAAAAGTGGAAAATAAAGCCCAATATAGTCCAAAACAGTAGATAAAGTAGCATGGAGCAATCAAAAATTATAGATACGTTGGAGACGTATCAGGCATCCCCAAGCTTAATTCCTGCTCGTCCTCGAGTAGGTAAATGATAAAAAAGAATTTTTGATGCGGAGTGATACTTTGGCATAATTTCAATGTAAAACTTCTTAATTGTGATACGAATATTTAGATCCAAAAGATTCAAGAAAAAAGTTCATATTGACATAAAAATAATAATACTTCAAGCATACTAATCAAAGCAATCATGTCTTCTCAAAATAACATGGCCAAAAAAAGTTATCCCTACAAAATCATATATTCTGGCTATGCTCCATCTTCCCAACACAAAATATTTAAATCATGCACAACCCCGATGACAAGCTAAGAAATTGTTTCATACTTATGACATTCTCAAAACTTTTTCAATCTTCACGCAATACATGAGCGTGAGCCATGGATATAGCACTATAGGTGGAATAGAAGGGTGGTTGTGGAGAAGATAAAAAGAGGGAAGATAGTCTCACATCAACTAGGCGTATCAACGGGCTATGGAGATGCCCATCAATAGATATCAATGTGAGTGAGTAGGGATTGCCATGCAATGGATGCACTAGAGCTATAAGTATATGAAAGCTCTACAAAAGAAACTAAGTGGGTGTGCATCCAACTTGCTTGCTCACGAAGACCTAGGGCATTTTGAGGAAGCCCATCATTGGAATATACAAGCCAAGCTCTATAATGAAAAATTCTCACTAGTATATGAAAGTGACAAAATGAGAGACTCTCTATCATGAAGATCTTGGTGCTACTTTGAAGCACAAGTGTGTTAAGAGGATAGTAGCATTGTCCCTTCTCTCTTTTTCTCTCATTCTTTCTTTTTGGCCTTTCTCTCTTTTTTTGGCCTCTTTTTTTTTGTCCGGAGTCTCATCCCGACTTGTGGGGGAATCATAGTCTCCATCATCCTTTCCTCACTTGGGACAATTCTCTAATAATGATGATCATCACACTTTTATTTTTCTTACAACTCAACAATTACAACTCGATACTTAGAACAAAATATGACTCTATATGAATGCCTCCGGCGGTGTACCGGGATATGCAATGAATCATGAGTGACATGTATGAAAGAATTATGAATGGTGGCTTTGCCACAAATACAATGTCAACTACATGATCATGCTAGCAATATGACAATGATGGAGCGTGTCATAATAAACGGAATGGTGGAAAGTTGCATGGAAATATATCCATGAATGTCTATAGAAATGCCATGATAGGTAGGTATGGTGTATATTTTGAGGAAGGTATATGGTGGGTGTATGATACCGGCGAAAAGTGTGCGGTATTAGAGAGGCTAGCAAAGGTGGAAGGATGGGAAAAGTGTGTATAATCCATGGACTCAACATTAGTCATACAGAACTCATATACTTGTTGCAAAAATCTAGAAGTTATCAAAGCAAAGTATTACGTGCATGCTCCTAGGGGGATAGATTGGTAGGAAAAGACCATCGCTCGTCCCCGACCGCCACTCATAAGGAAGACAATCAATAAATAAATCATGCTCCGAGTTCATCACATAACGGTTCACCATACGTGCATGCTACGGGAATCACAAACTTCAATACAAGTATTCTTTGAATTCATAACTACTTAACTAGCATGACTCTAATATCACCATCTTCATATCTCAAAACAATTAGCAAGCATCAAACTTATCTTAGTATTCAATGCACTCAAAAAGAAAGTTTCACATATCTTGAACACCAAGTATATTAACATTAAGCAAATTACCATGCTATTAACGACTCTCAAAATAATCTAAGTGAAGCATGAGAGATCAATAGTTTCTTTAAAACAAATCCACCACCATGCTCTAAAAGGTATAAGTGAAGCACTAGAGCAAAAATTATCACGCTCAAAAGATATAAGTGAAGTACTATGAGCAAAACTATCAAGCTCAAAAGATATAAGTGAAGCACATAGAGTATTCTAACAAATTCCAAATCATGTATGGCTCTCTCAAAAAGGTGTGTACAGTAAGGATGATTTTGGTAGACTAACAAGCAAAGACACAAATAATACAAGACGCTCCAAGCGAAACACATATCATGTGGTGAATAAAAATATAGCTCCAAGTAAATTACCGATGGAAGTGGACAAAAGAGGGGATGCCTTCCGGGGCATCCCCAAGCTTTGAATTTTTGGTGTCCTTGGATTATCTTGGGGTGCTATGGTCATCCCCAAGCTTAGGCTCTTGCCACTCCTTGTTCCATAATCCATCAAAAGAATTCACCCAAAACTTGAAAACTTCACAACACAAAACTCAATAGAAATCTCGTGAGCTCCGTTAGAGAAAGAAAACAAAGAACTACTTAAGGTACTGTAATGAACTCATTCTTTATTTATATTGGTGTTAAACCTAATGTATTCCAACTTCTCTATGGATTATAAACTATTTTACTAGCCATAGATTCATCAAAATAAGCAAACAACACACGAAAAACAGAATCTGTCAAAAACAGAACAGACTGTAGAAATCTGTAACTAACGCAAACTTCTGGAACTCTAAAAATTCTACCAAAATAGGAAGTCCTGGAAAATTTGTTTATTGAACATCAGCAAAAGGAATGAACGAAAAATCACGTTCCTGTGATTTAACATAACTATATTTGTGAGCGCAAAGTTTCTGTTTTTCAGCAGAATCAAATCAACTATCATCGTAGGTTATCCTATAGGTTCTACTTGGAACAAACACTAATTAAAACATAAAACCACATCCAAACAGAAGGTAGATGGATTATTTATTCCTAAACAGAAGCAAAAAAAAACACAATATAAAATTGGGTTGCCTCCCAACAAGCGCTATCGTTTAACGCCCCTAGCTAGGCATTGATAATTTTAACGATGCTCACATCAAAGACAAGAATTAAAGCACAAAGAGAGCATCGTGAAACACGTGACAAACAGATCTAAGTCTAACATACTTCCTATGCATAGGCATCTTATAGGCAAACAAATTATCATAGCAAGCAAAAACTAGCATATGCAAGGAAGCGGAAAGAAACAATAGCAATCTCAACATAACGAGAGGTAATTTATTATCATGAAAAATTTTATGACCATATTTTCCTCTCTCATAATAGTTACATGTAGGATCATAAGAAAATTCAACAATATAGCTATCACATAACATATTGTCAACACGATCCACATGCATGCGAAGTTGACACTCTTCCAAAATAGTGGGATTATCATTAACTAAAGTCATGACCTCTCCAAACCCACTTTCATCAAAAATTTCATAAGATTGAACATTCTCCAAATATGTGGGATCTAAAGTCGACACTCTTCCAAACCCACTTTTAATATCATTGCAAACAATATTATCAATCTCATATTCATCATGGGGATTAAATAAATTTTCAAGATCATAAGAAAAATCACCCCAATCGTGATCATTGCAACAAATAGTAGACATAGCAAAACTAGCATCCCCAAGCTTAGGGTTTTGCATAATTTTAGCACAATTGACATCAAGAGAACTTATAGGAAAATCATTGCAATCATGCTTTTTATTCAAGGAGTTATCGTGAATCTCTTCATAAATTTCTTCATCATAATTTTCAGATTCACGAATTTCAAGCAAAACCTCATAAAGATAATCTAGTGCACTCAACTCACTAGCAATAGGTTCAACATAATTGGATTTCTTAAAGAGATTAGCAAGTGGATGAGGATCCATAAACTTTTAGCAAGCGAAGATGCAAGCAAAAAAAAGAAGGTACATGGAGACACAAGATCGAATGGAAGAGGGCGAATAAAACGGCAAGGGTGAAGTGGGGGAGAGGAAAACGAGAGGCAAATGGCAAATAATGTAATGCGAGAGATAGGGATTGCGACGGGTACTTGGTATTGTTGACTTGCTTGCGTGAGCCTCCCCAGCAACGGCGCCAGAAATTCTTCTTGCTACCTCTTGAGCACTGCGTTGGATTTCCCCGAAGAGGAGAGGATGATGCAGCAAAGTAGCGTAAGTATTTCCCTCTGTTTTTGAGAACCAAGGTATCAATCCAGTAGGAGACCACGCACAAGTCCCTCGTACCTACACAAAATGATAGCAACTCGCAACCAACGTGCTTAGAGTTGTCAATCCCTTCACGGTCACTTACGAAAGTGAGATCTGATAGAGATGATAAATAATATTTTTGGTATTTTTGATAGATATATGCAAAGTGAAAAGTAAAAGGCAAAGTAAAAGTGAAGCAAGTAAATAAAGTGATAGAGATTGATATGATGAGAATAGACCCGGGGGCTGTAGGTTTCACTAGTGGCTTCTCTCGAGAGCATAAGTATTCTACGGTGGGTGAACAAATTACTGTTGAGCAATTGACAGAATTGAGCATAGTTATGAGTATATCTAGGCAATGATCATGTATATAGGCATCACGTCCAAAACAAGTAGATCGAAACGATTCTGCATCTACTACTATTACTCCACTCATTGACCGCTATCCAGCATGCATCTAGAGTATTAAGTAAAAACAGATAACGCTTTAAGCAAGATGACATGATGTAGAGGGATAAATTCATGCAATATGATAAAAAAACATCTTGCTATCCTCGATGGCAACAATACAATACGTGCCTTGCAACCCTTTCTGTCACTGGGTAAGGACACCGCAAGATTGAACCCAAAGCTAAGCACTTCTCCCATTGCAAGAACTACCAATCTCGTTGGCCAAACCAAAAAGGATAATTCGAAGAGACTTGCAAAGATAACTCAATCATACATAAAAGAATTCAGAGAAGAATCAAATATTTTCCATAGATAATACTGGATCATAAACCCACAATTCATCAGTCTCAACAAACACACCGCAAAAAGAAGATTACATCGAATAGATCACCACAAGAGAGGGCGAGAACATTGTATTGAGATCCAAAAGGAGAGAAGAAGCCATCTAGCTACTAGCTATGGACCCGAAGGTCTGAAGTAAACTACTCACACTTCATCGGAGGGGCTATGGTGTTGATGTAGAAGCCCTCCGTGGTGGATGCCCCCTCCGGTGGAGCTCCGGAACAGGCCCCAAGATGGGATCTCGTGGACACAGAAGGTTGCGGCGGTGGAATTAGGTTTTTGGCTCTTGTTCTGATCGTTCGGGGATACGTAGGTATATATAGGAGGAAGGAGTATGTCAGTGGAGCGTCGAGGGGCCCACGAGGTAGGGGGCGCGCCCAGGGGGCGCGCCCTCCACCCTCGTGACCGCCTCTGGCACTTCTTGGAGTAGGGTCCAAGTCTCCTGGATCACGTTCGGTTGGAAAATCACGTTCCCGAAGGTTTCATTCCGTTTGGACTCCGTTTGATATTCCGTTTCTTCGAAACACTGAAATAGGCAAAAAAAATAGCAATTCTGGGCTGGGCCTCCGGTTAATAAGTTAGTCCCAAAAATAATATAAAGGTGGAAAATAAAGCCCAATATAGTCCAAAACAGTAGATAATGTAGCATGGAGCAATCAAAAATTATAGATACGTTGGAGACGTATCAGTACTTGGTATGGCTTGACTTGACGTAGATCTCCCTCACAACAAAGCCAAAAATCCTTATTGCTACCTCTTGAGCTTGCGTTGGTTTTCCCTTGAAGAGGAAAGGGTGATGCAGCAAAGTAGCGTAAGTATTTCCCTCAGTTTTGAGAACCAAGGTATCAATCCTGTAGGAGATAATGCACAAGTCACGGAATACCTGCACAAACAATCAACAACTTGCACCCAACGCGATAAAGGGGTTATCAATCCCTTCACGGTCACTCGCAAAAGTGAGATCTGATAGAGATAGATAAATGGTAACGTAAATATTTTTGTTATTTTTGGTTTATAGATCGGAAACTAGTAAGATGTAAACGAGATTAAATAATATGGAAAAGAGACTCGGGGGCCATAGGTTTCACTAGTGGCTTCTCTCAAGATAGCAAATATTACGGTGGGGAGTTTGACCGCGTCAACAAGCGGTTCAATGAAACACAAGGTATGCGGCACTTGTATACACCTGAAGTGATATGTGTACTTATTATTTTTTACACTTACTGAGTTTTATGATGTTACTCATAGTTGGCGCAGCCGAGGTCGAATCCCTCAAGAGCGTGCTTTCCCAAGCTAAGAAGGAGGTGGAGGTGAGAAGGGCAGCCCCTGATAAAGTGGCCAAGGAGTTGGAGGTGGAGCGAACTGCCCGTGAACAGCACGAGGCGCGGGTGGGAGAGGTCAAACAGGAGCTCAAGGACGTCATTGTTAAGTGCGAGTCCTTGGAGCATAAGAGTTCGGAACAAGCCTCCGAGCTCACCAAAGCTCTCGAGAGCATGAAAGAAGCCCGGGTTGAAGCCCAGGGCGCTTGCTAGGAGATCTAGGAGGCAAGACAGATAGCGGTTGGTAAGGCATTCCTTATGCAGAGTAAATTTACAAGTAAGAGATACATCTTTGTTGACCCGAGTTTGGAGTTCTCCAAGCGCATTTGCGGATCTACCGAGGAGTATTGCTGACGCTACCGAGTTCTTCCGTGCCGAAGAGGGGAGCTCAACGGAGAAGCTATTCTGGCCGCAGTACCTTGTGTCAGAGTATTCGGCGCCCCTTAGTGATCAGCTGAAACAGCTGACGGAGCTGCACGGGGTGGTGGGACTTGCCATGAAGGATGTAATAGTCGGTCTTTGGCCAGCCGAGCCAGTACCCAGCAGCTACTTCAGACTCGTGAAGTGGTTGGTCGATGCGCGTCCTCGGATTGACGCCCTCAAGCGGTCGGCCTGTATAGAGGGTGCCCGAATGGCCTTCGCCCGAGTCAAGGTACAGTGGGCGAAGATGAAGGCCACCGAGATTGTGACCGCAGGGCCGCCTGAAGGCAAGGACCACTGGAGGCCGGAGAAGTACTTCGGTGAGGTCCTCGAAGGAGCCCGCATTGTAGAGGTTCAATGATCAAAGGATATTTGAGTAGTGGAGTCCGGTTTGTAAAAACCGTGTAATGAACTCATAATGTGAAATATTTATGCTTGCGCTTTATGACTTTGTTAGTTTATCCTCCTATTTGGCCATTTATTTTATAAGTCTGAAAGCTTACCAGTCGTCGGCTTTTGCCCCCATGTAAATATTACAGGGGTATTCAGGAACGCATGTCCTCACTTTATCCAACATCTTGGTCTGATATAGGAGGCGTCTTGCGAGGTGAACTAGGCAATCAAACTATGTGGCTTTATTACTTTCACTTAGCCATAAGAGTCCATTGGTGGGGCTAAATACTAGCCCTTGTTGCGTGAACGGCGATCCGGAGTATGGTGCCTTTGCAACACGGCTGGTCAAACCCAGCCCCTCATATAATACGGCATAAATTGTGATTTGTAGTATAACACTAAGTCACTGGATCGCTGACCCGCTCTCGCATATCATGATAGTCAGTTTTTGGCTTTCTCTACTGAGGTACTTCACCGGACGAACCAGAAATACAATCACAGTAGTTCTCCCTTTACTACCATAGCCGAACTTGCGGAACGTAAAGTGGCAAACACAGGAACCGGGCAACCCAACTATAGACCAAAGACATGATTCGGAGCCGATGCATATAGTGCAATATCCAGGACGCCAAAGAGTTCCCTAGAGGTGTTCGGACTTTAAGAATATGCAGGGCCGAATACAGCCCCTGGCATGAAAGCCGTGCCGAAGCGCATATGTTAGTCGAAAGCAAGGAAGGAATACGGGTGACGAGATAATGTAAGAGCCCAACACAAAGGTGGTGATCGTCTGTTTATCGTTATCAATACGTCGAGGCGTGTTTCGACAGACAATGCCATTAATATTGAGGTCATGTTACATGCCTAAGAAAATAAAAGAAATTTTCACAAGGGAAAGTCTAACATAGGGCCAAAAGGTGATGGTTCAAAGACTCCAGTGATGCCCTGCCACATGTCTACGCCATTTCTCCTTAGTAACAAGTCCTTTGATAGGAGTATTTGATGGTTGGCCATGAAGATGGGAAATGCTAGCCTTGGAAGGATCCCTAATGCAACCATACAACAAAATGGGGCTCTTAATGAACCTGTAGTAAAAAAAAGATGTATGCAGTCCAAATAGGGTTAAGCCGTACTATGGACTTGTTCCGTAGTGTGCCTTCGGCGCTGCCCAAGGTATTTTGAGTGTGTAGTTATGTACACGCGGTACGTGAGACGCGGCCTTATGGGGCAGTCAGCGGAGGCCGAACTGCTAATCGACATCCGGATCCATCGAATTATCACAGTGATGCACGGACCGGACTCGTTTAGAGATGTTGTTGGCCTTAATGTCCAATGAATTATTTGGCTTGATAAGACCGCCATACACCTCGGCTGCGAGGGCCCGGTGTGTTCTTCAGTATGGAGGGAGCGCTCCATATTTCCATTGACTGTAATAACGCCGCGAGGTCCAGGCATCTTGAGCTTCAAATAAGCATAGTGCGGGACTACATTGAAGCAGGCAAAGGCAATTTGTCCGAGCAGTGTGTGATAACCACTGTGGAAAGGGACGATGTTGAAGATTAATTCTTCACCGTGGAAGTTGTCTGGGGAGCCGAATACTACCTCCAGTGTCAGTGAGCCCGTGCAACGGGCCTCGACACTGGGTATCACACCTTTAAAGGTAGTGTGACTGTCGGTGTACTAAAGTAGGGGCACTCCTTTGTACCCCTTATTTGTGCAGGGGCAGCCGGAGCCGCGCCCACGACCACACTTAAGCAGGGTAGAGGCAGGAAATCAAAGCCGCGAGATGGCCAAAGCAACGCCTAGATGGAGGCATAAAGAGCAAGAAGGCGAGGTGGCTTGCTGGGGCGACCCCCACGGCCCCGGCAAGGACCTTGCCGGGGCAGCTTACCCGATGCCAGCGAAGCGCGCCACCCTTGAGCCCCGATTTTTCCAACACCGCCAACCACGTTGGGACCTGGGCTCGGGAGGCGCCTCCATGATGGCATGCAGATCTTTGTGAAGACAAGAAACACTTCAAATTAGAAGAGGATTAGAAGACGACGAACCTCGGCGAGATCCTTTCCGAAGAAACCCACAAGACCCCCGGCACCCTTGCCAGGGACGATCGCAATGCTACGGCGAGACCCTTGCCGAGGCCTCGGCAAGGACCTTGCCGAAAACATTCGCGAGGCCATAGCCAGGCCCGCACTGGCCAAGTGTCTACCACCGCACCCATGCAGCTGTCAGCCCACCAGCTGGGCAGGAGCCTGCGTGTCGACATGAGGCTTCTCGGCCAACTCAGCGCATGCCTACGTGGTGGCATGCAAACCTTTGTGAAGGCCCTACCACCGCGCCACCTCAGCAGCCTGCTAGCCTACATGGCGCTGACCGCCTCGCTAGCCCAGGCACGTGTCAAAGCAGGGCGAAGCGGCGGTAAAGTGAAGGGGACACGTCGGAGGCACATTAAATGCGTCTTCTCCCGTAATGGCAAGCGATAGGCTTAGTCATAGTACCCCGATGCCACCTCTTGTGTGCCACTGTGGCGATCCCCTTGCCTATAAAAGGAGGTCCAAGACATCCAGGAGGAGGATTCGGACCCTTGGACAAGTTACGCTCATTGTAGCTAGCTCAAGAACCACAAGAACACAGATATACACACAAAAGCAGGACTAGGGTATTACGCATCCTCGCGGCCCGAACCTGGATAAACGACATGAGTGTTTGTGCTGACTGCTGATCCTGCTCTTCTCACCACCCCGCGCCCCGCAACTGTAGTAGGGATTCTTGTGATCCCATAGGTGCCGTTTCCCATCAATAGTGACTAGGCTTGATTCTTGATGGGTCAATTCCCATCTTGCAGACAGTGTCTTGATAAATCAAGTTGAGACTGCTGCCCCCGTCCATAAGGACTCTAGTGAGATGGTATCCGTCAATAATTGGATCGAGTACCAGGGCAGCCAAACCCCCATGATGGATACTGGTTGGGTGATACCTACGATCAAAAGTGATCGGACAGGCTGACCGTCGGTTGAACTTTGGGGCGACAGGCTCTACGGCGTAGACGTCCCTTAGTGTGCGCTTGCGCTTCCTTTTGGGAATGTGAGTGACATAGATTATGTTCACTATTTTCACCTCGGGGGGAAACTGCTTTTGGCCCCCGGTGTTCGGCTGATAGGGCTCATCGTCATCCTCACTTGGAGGTCCCTTTCCCTTGTGTTCGGTATTTATCTTACCGGCCTGTTTGAAAACCCAACAGTTCCGGTTGGTGTGGTTACCAGGCTTATCAGGTGTGCCATGAATCTGACAGGGCCTCTCAAGGATTTTATCCAAGCTAGATGGACCATCCCTGTTGCCTTTGAAAGGTTTCTTCCGCTGACCGGATTTAGAACCACTGAATCTGGCATTACCTGTCGTATCATCTGTGTCGTCATTGCTGCTTTGATGTTTGTTTTAATTGCGGTGTGGTTTACCATTACCATCCCTGGCCTCAGAAGTGTCGGGGTCGCCCGAGCTGTTGCTTCTACGAGCCAACCAGCTATCTTCACCGCACAAAACCGGGTCATAAGTGCAGTTAAGGATGCCATGGTCTTCGGCTTCTCCTGCCCGAGGTGTCGGGCAAGCCATTTGTCTCGGACGCTGTGTTTGAAGGCCACTAAGGCCTCGGCGTTCAGACAGTCCATGATTTGGTTCTTTTTAATTAGGAACCGATTCCAAAGCTTGTGGGCTGATTTGCCTGGTTGCTGGATTATGTGACTCAAGTCGTCCGCATCGGGTGGCCGGACAAAAGTGCCCTGAAAGTTGGCCCAAAAAGCATCTTCCAAATCTTCCCAGGTTCCAATGGAGTTTTCTAGGAGGCTGTTCAGCCAGTGTCGTGCTGGTCCTTTCAGCTTTAGAGGAAGATATTTAATGACGTGGAGGTCATCTCCACGAGCCATATGAATGTGGAGAATGAAATCTTCAATCCAGACGGTCGGATCCATCGTTCCATCATACTGCTCGATGTTCATGGGTTTAAACCCTTCCGAAAACTGGTGTTGCATCGGTAAAGCACATAGGGTGTGCGGCACCCCGATATCGGTGGAGATCGGATGACATCTAAGTTCGGTTCTGATCTCGAATATTGTAATGTTCATCATGCCGGATTTCATAGCCGTTATCTCATGCCGGGGCACGGCCTCTTGATCCATAGATCGATCTGGTCTGACCGGCTTTATTGGCCAGGTCCCGTTATAAGTCATATGTGTAACCCGCAGCTGCTCTCACCTTGCCTCTTCGGTGAGGGGGTGCGGGCTGGTGTTCGTCTTGATATGATGCTTTATCCCGTCCACATAGTGGGCGGTCTGGTTGATCTGCCTGATTGTATTTTGACAGTATTGACTGAAGGGCTTCATCGTCGAATTGTGGCAGCAGCTTGCGCTTGGGGTAACTTTTGGTAGGTCGCTCGTGGCCCTACTCCTCGGCGGCCAGGACCTTAGCCCACCTTTCATTGAGCGTATCCTGCTCATCTTTGAGCGTTTGCTGTTTCTTTTTCAGGCTCCGTATTATGGCGGTGAGCCGTCGCTTGAAGCGTTCTTGTTCGTGGGGTTCCTCTGGGATGATAAAGTCTTCGTCGCCGAGGCTAACATCCTCTTCGAAGACTGGCATATAGTTGATGTCTTCCGAATCTTCGTGATCAGCGTGTTCGGGGCTATACTGACCCTCTTCCCTCTCATCCTGTTTGGATGTGGGCTCGACAGGGTGTTCGGGATCTTCAGTATCACCCAGAGTCTCATTGTGTGGTGCCGGTATTACTATCCTTCGCCTGGCGTGATCGTGAGCGGCGCCGCTGACGTTGGCGCTTTGGTGGCTTATCGAAATAATATCAGAAATGCTACAGAGCTCCCACTCACTTTCTTGTAAATACAGGCTTCTCCAAAAGTCTGTATAAAACCATATGCTTTGATCACACTATCAAAGCGTTTATTCCAACTCCGAGAGGCTTGCACCAGTCCATAAATGGATCGCTGGAGCTTGCACACTTTGTTAGCACCTTTTGGATCGACAAAACCTTCCGGCTGCATCATATACAACTCTTCTTCCAGAAATCCATTCAAGAATGCAGTTTTGACATCCATTTGCCAAATTTCATAATCATAAAATGCGGCAATTGCTAACATGATTCAGACAGACTTAAGCATCACTACGGGTGAGAAAGTCTCATCGTAGTCAACCCCTTGAACTTGTCGAAAACCTTTCGCAACAAGTCGAGCTTTATAGAAGTTACATTACCATCAGCGTCAGCCTTCTTCATGAAGATCCATTTATTCTCGATGGCTTGCCGATCATCGGGCAAGTCAACCAAAGTCCATACTTTGTTCTCATACATGGATCCCATCTCAGATTTCATGGCTTCAAGCCATTTTGCGGAATCTGGGCTCATCATCGCTTCCTCATAGTTCGTAGGTTCGCCATGGTCAAGTAACATGACTTCCAGAATAGGATTACCATACCACTCTGGTGCGGATCTTACTATGGTAGACCTATGAGGTTCGGTAGTAACTTGATCTGAAGTTTCATGATCATTATCATTAGCTTCCTCACTGATTGGTGTAGTTGTCACAGGAACTGGTTCTTGTGATGAACTACTTTCCAATAAGGGAGCAGGTATAGTTACCTCATCAAGTTCTACTTTCCTCCCACTCACTTCTTTCGAGAGAAACTCCTTCTCTAGAAAGGATCCGAATTTAGCGACAAAAATCTTGCCCTCAGATCTGTGATAGAAGGTGTACCCAATAGTCTCTTTTGGGTATCCTATGAAGACCCATTTCTCCAATTTGGGTTCGAGCTTATCTGGTTGAAGTTTCTTCACATAAGCATCGCAGCCCCAAACTTTAAGAAACGACAACTTTGGTTTCTTGCCAAACCACAGTTCATAAGGCGTCGTCTCAACGGATTTTGATGGTTCCCTATTTAACGTGAATGCGGCTGTCTCTAAAGCATAACCCCAAAACGATAGCGGTAAATCAGTAAGAGACATCATAGATCGCACCATATCTAGTAAAGTACGATTACGACGTTCGGACACACCATTTCGTTGAGGTGTTCCAGGTGGCGTGAGTTGCGAAACTATTCTACATTGCTTCAAATGTAAACCAAACTCGTAACTCAAATATTCTCCTCCACGATCAGATCGTAGAAATTTTATTTTCTTGTTATGATGATTTTCCACTTCACTCTGAAATTCTTTGAACTTTTCAAATGTTTCACACTTGTGTTTCATCAACTAGATATACCCATATCTGCTCAAATCATCTGTGAAGGTGAGAAAATAACGATACCCGCCGCGAGCCTCAATATTCATTGGACCACATACATCAATATGTATGATTTCCAATAAATCAGTTGCTCGCTCCATAGTTCCGGAGAACGGCGTTTTAGTCATCTTGCCCATGAGGCACGGTTCGCAAGTACCAAGTGATTCATAATCAAGTGATTCCAGAAGTCCATCAGTATGGAGTTTCTTCATGCGCTTTACACCAATATGACCCAAACGGCAGTGCCACAAATAAGTTGCACTATCATTATCAACTCTACATCTTTTGGCTTCAACATTATGAATATGTGTATCACTACTATCGAGATTTAATAAAAATAGACCACTCTTCAAGGGTGCATGACCATAAAAGATATTACTCATATAAATAGAACAACCATTATTCTCTGATTTAAATGAATAACCGTCTCGCATGAAACAAGATCCAGATATAATGTTCATGCTTAACGCTGGCACCAAATAACAATGGGATAATTGATTTTATGCCCCTAGTTGGGTCACACTCGGCAGGTTTACCCCTAGTTCCCAAAAACACTTGTTCCTGCCCAAACCACTTTGCTCCTCTTATGCTTTTTCCCTTTGACCGTTCGGCCAACACTTTGAAAACTTCATAAAAAATTCATACTAACTCAGAAAAATTCAAATAAGATATCAAAATGTTCAGAAAAGCATCACCTATATGTGCATGTCATTTTCATTCATGAAAAATGTGTTGTCCATTACCCATCTCAGTTTTAGCTCAAATAATCTTAGCATGAATAGTAAAATCTAAAAAAATTCTAAAAATTCTAAAAAAATTGGTGGAAAACTTTGACCAATGTTTTGAGTGCTTGCCAAGTTTCATAAGGAAATGACAATCGTGGAAGTTGTGGGGGAAAATGAAATTTTGGAGCATTGATTTTTGTTTTTTTGCCACAACTTCCACGAATGTCATTCCCTTATGAAACTTGGCAAGCACTCAAAACATTGGTCAAAGTTTGCCACCAATTTTTTTTAGAATTTTTAGAATTTGTTTAGATTTTACTATTCATGGTAAGATCATTTGAGCTAAAACTGAGATGGGGAGTGGCCAACACTTTTTTCATGAATGAAAATGGCATGCACATATTGGTGATGCTTTTCTGAACATTCTGATATCTTATTTCAATTTTTCTGAGTTAGTATGAATTTTTTATGAAGTTTTCAAAGTGATGGTCAAACGGTCAAAGGGCAAAAGCATAAGAGGAGCAAAGTGGTTTGGGCAAGAACAAGTGTTTTCGGAAACTAGGGGTAAACCTGCCGAGTGGGACACAACTAAGGGCACCAAATTAATTATCCCAATAACAATTATTCAGGTCTAAAACTAATCCCGATGGTAGATGTAGAGGTAGCGTGCCGACCGCGATCACATCGACTTTGGAACCATTTCCCACGCGCATCATCACCTCGTCCTTAGCCAATCTTCACATAATCCGTAGTCCCTGTTTCGAGTTGCAAATATTAGCAACAGAACCAGTACCAAATACCTAGGTGCTACTGCGAGCATTAGTAAGGTACACATCAATAACATGTATATCATATATACCTTTGTTCACTTTGCCATCCTTCTTATCCACCAAATACTTGGGGTAGTTCCACTTCCAGTGTCCAGTCTGCTTGCAGTAGAAGCACTCAGTCTCAGGCTTAGGTCTAGACTTGGGTTTCTTCTCTTGAGCAGCAACTTGTTTGCTGTTCTTCTTGAAGTTCCCCTTCTTCTTCCCTTTGCCCTTTTTCTTGAAACTGGTGGTCTTATTGACCATCAACACTTGATGCTCCTTCTTGATTTCTACCTCCGCAGCTTTTAGCATTGCGAAGAGCTCGGGAATAGTCTTGTCCATCCCTTGCATATTATAGTTCATCACGAAGCTCTTGTAGCTTGGTGACAGTGATTGAAGAATTCTGTCAATGACACTATCATCGGGAAGATTAACTCCCAGTTGAATCAAGTGATTATTATACCCAAACATTTTGAGTATATGTTCACTGACAGAACTATTCTCCTCCATCTTACAGCTATAGAACTTATTGGAGACTTCACATCTCTCAATCTGGGCATTTGCTTCAAATATTAACTTCAACTCCTGGAACATCTCATATGCCCCATGACGTTCAAAACGTCGTTGAAGCCCCGGTTCTAAGCCGTAAAGCATGGCACACTGAACTATCGAGTAGTCATCAGCTTTGCTCTGCCAGGCATTCTTAATGTCGTCAGTTGCATCTGCAGCAGGCCTGGCACCCAGTGGTGCTTCTAGGACATAATTCTTCTGTGCAGCAATGAGGATAATCCTCAAGTTACGGACCCAGTCCGTGTAATTGCTACCATCATCTTTCAACTTAGCTTTCTCAAGGAACGCATTAAAATTCAATGGAACAACAGCACGAGCCATCTATCTACAACAAACATAGACAAGCAAAATACTATCAGGTACTAAGTTCATGATAAATTTAAGTTCAATTAATCATATTACTTAATAAATCCCACTTAGACAGACATCTCTCTAGTCATCTAAGTGATCACGTGATCCAAATCAACTAAACCATGTCCGATCATCACGTGAGATGGAGTAGTTTCAATGGTGAACATCACTATGTTGATCATATCTACTATATGATTCACGTTCGACCTTTCGGTCTCCGTGTTCCGAGGCCATATCTGTATATGCTAGGCTCGTCAAGTTTAACCTGAGTATTCCGCGTGTGCAACTGTTTTGCACCCGTTGTATTTGAACGTAGAGCCTATCACACCCGATCATCACGTGGTGTCTCAGCACGATGAACTTTGGCAACGGTGCATACTCAGGGAGAACACTTCTTGATAATTAGTGAGAGATCATCTTAAAATGCTACCATCAATCAAAGCAAGATAAGATGCATAAAGGATAAACATCACATGCAATCAATATAAGTGATATGATATGGCCATCATCATATTGTGCTTGTGATCTCCATCTCCGAAGCACCGTCGTGATCACCATCGTCACCGGCGCGACACCTTGATCTCCATCGTAGCATCATTGTCGTTACGACATCTATTGCTTCTATGACTATTGCTACCGCTTAGTGATAAAGTAAAGCAATTACAGGGCGTTTGCATTTCATACAATAAAGCAACAACCATATGGCTCCTGCCAGTTGCCGATAACTTTGGTTACAAAACATGATCATCTCATACAATAAAATATAGCATCACGTCTTGACCATATCACATCACAACATGCCCTGCAAAAACAAGTTAGACATCCTCTACTTTGTTGTTGCAAATTTTACGTGGCTTCTACGAGCTGAGCAAGAACCGTTCTTACCTACGCATCAAAACCACAATGATAGTTCGTCAAGTTAGTGATGTTTTAACCTTCGCAAGGACCGGGCGTAGCCACACTCGGTTCAACTAAAGTTGGAGAAACAGACACCCGCTAGTCACCTGTGTGCAAAGCACGGCGGTAAAACTAGTCTCGCGTAAGCATACGCGTAATGTCGGTCCGGGCCGCTTCATCCAACAATACCGCTGAACCAAAGTATGACATGCTGGCAAGCAGTATGACTTGTATCGCCCACAACTCACTTGTGTTCTACTCGTGCATATAACATCAACGCATAAAACGTAGGCTCTGATACCACTATTGGGGAACGTAGTAATTTCAAAAAAATTCCTACGCACACGCAAGATCATGGTGATGCATAGCAACGAGAGGGGAGAGTGTTGTCCATGTACCCTCGTAGACCGAAAGCGGAAGCGTTAGAACAACGCGGTTGATGTAGTCGTACGTCTTGATGGTCCGACCGATCAAGCACCAAAACTACGGCGCCTCCGAGTTCTAGCACACGTTCAGCTCGATGACGATCCCCGTACTCCGATCCAGCAGAATGTCGGGGATGAGTTCCGTCAACATGATGGTGTGGTGACGATCTTGATGTTCTACCATCGCAGGGCTTCGCCTAAGCACCGCTACAATATTATCGAGGACTTTGGTGGAGGGGGGCACCGCACACGGCTAAGAGATCAAGAGATCAATTGTTGTGTCTATGGGGTGCCCCCCCTCCCCCGTATATAAAGGAGTGGAGGAGAGGGGGCCGGCCAAGGGGGTGGCGCGCCCTAGGGGGAAGTCCAACCCCAACCGGGAGTAGGACTCCCCCCTTTCCTATTAGGAGTAGGAGAGGGAAGGAAGAGGGGGGAGGGAAGAAGGAAAGGGGGGCGGGGCCCCTCCCAATTCAGATTGGGCTGGGAGGCGCGCCCCCTCCTTTGCTTCTTCTCCCTCCTTTCCACTAAGGCCCAATAAGGCCCATATACCTCCCGGGGGTTCCGATAACCTCCCGGAGATCCGGTATTGTCCCAATCTCACCCAGAACCTTTCTGGTGTCCAAATATAGTCGTCCAATATATCGATCTTTATGTCTCGACCATTTCGAGACTCCTCGTCATGTCCGTGATCACATCCGGAACTCCGAACAACCTTCGGTACATCAAAACTTATAAACTCATAATAAAAGTGTCAACGAAACCTTAAGTGTGCGGACCCTACGGGTTCGAGAACTATGTAGACATGACCTAGAACTGTTTCCGGTCAATAACCAATAGCGGAACCTGGATGCTCATATTGGCTCCTACATATTCTACGAAGATCTTTATCGGTCAAACCGCATAACAACATACATTGTTCTCTTTGTCATCGGTATGTTACTTGCCCGAGATTCGATCGTCGGTATCTCAATACCTAGTTCAATCTCGTTACCGGCAAGTCTCTTTACTCGTTATGTAATGCATCATTCCGTAACTAACTCATTAGCTATATTGCTTGCAAGGCTTATAGTGATGTGCATTACTAAGAGCGCCCAGAGATACCTCTCCAATAATCGGAGTGACAAAACCTAATCTCAAAATACGCCAACTCAACATGTACCTTTGGAGACACCTGTAGAGCTCCTTTATAATCACCCACTTATGTTGTGACGTTTGGTAGCACACAAAGTGTTCCTCTGGTAAACGGGAGTTGCATAATCTCATAGTTGTAGGAATTTGTATAAGTCATGAAGAAAGCAATAGCAACATACTAAACGATCAAGTGCTAAGCTAACGAAATGGGTCAAGTCAATCACATCATTCTGCTAATGATGTGATCTCGTTAATCAAATGACAACACATGTCTATGGTTAGGAAACATAACCATCTTTGATTAATGAGCTAGTCAAGTAGAGGCATACTAGTGAGATTGAGTTTGTCTATGTATTCACACATGTATCATGTTTCCGGTTAATACAATTCTAGCATGAATGATAAACATTTATCATGATATGAGGAAATAAATAATAACTTTATTATTTCCTCTAGGGCATATTTCCTTCAGTTGGACACACCTAGTTGAGGGAGCCAAAATTATGCTATGACTTGTTAGAATTGCTCTCTATGCTTCACTTAAATCTTTATGAGCTATGGAATTGCTCTAGTGCTTCACTTATATCTTTTTGAGCATGGTGTGCTTTACTATTTTTGAAGAAATGCTCTCATGCTTCACTTAGATTTATTTGAGAGTTAGTAAAAAATTTAAGAAATTACCTCTCGCTTCACTTAAATTATTTTGAGAGAAGAAAATTTTTATGCTCATGTTCTTCACTTAGATTTGTTTGAGCTATCAAAAGCAACATATGAAATTAGACCCAAAGTGATAGATATTCAAGAGGGATATAATAAGAACATTCATGAAGATCATTGGACAAAATAAACTTGATTCTTTGTAATAGTTTTGAGATATGATGATAGTGATATGTGAGTCATGTTGATGAGTAATTATGCTTTAGTAAGAATATTGGTGTTAAGGTTTGTGATTCCCTATGCAGGCACGAAAGTCAATAGTTATGCAATGAAATTACATCCTACTTGTGGTGCATTATTCGGTGTTAGTTATGCTTAATGCTCGCTTATGAGATTTTTCGTTTCTTGGTTGGATGCTTCCCAATATTTTGCTAGCCTTCATTTGCACTAAGTATGATCACTACTTGTGCATCCAAAATCATTTAAACCAGTTTTTGCCACATGAGTCCACTATACCTACCTATATGCGGTATTCTTTTGCCGTTCTAAGCAAATTTTTATCTGCCATCTCTAGTTTTCAAAATAAATTTCTCTTTTGTGTGCTCGTACCGCTCATGAAATGGTAGGGGGTGGCTGATATATTTCCATGCTAGATGTGTTATTCTCAAGATGAGTGTTTATTCACTTGTCATTGCGCGAGAGTACGGCAAAGGTATTAGGGATGCCCAGTCCCGAAATGAAAAATGAATTTACTTTATGTTGTCAAATAATAAATTCCCTGGAAAGTGTTGGTATGGAAGGCACCCGTGGATACGGTTAGCCATGGAAAGTGAAAGTATGGTGGAAAAAGAATAAACTTTATTTTCTGTTTGGGAACCGCCTATGATATATCTAGCATGGAAAGTATTGGGAACTACTCGATCTATTTTGTTGACAGGAAAAGCATGCCATCCAAAATGTTTTATCTCTATTTTTTTTGCTTTGAGCTCTGGCACCTCTACAAATCCCTACTTCCCTCTGCGAAGGGCCTTTCTATTTACTTTATGCAATTTTTATTTTACTTGAGTCTCCATCTTCTCTTATAAAGCACCAACTAAGGGGCACTATGATCGTACTTGAGCCTTGGGTGTAGCTAATATGCGAGTGTGTTTCGTGAATGGATCAATGGTTTAGCATAATGGGCTAGGGATAACTTGCTTTAGTGTTGATATTTTGAAATACATGGTTGCTTGTTAATATGCTTGAGTATTAAAATCTTCATGTCAAAACTAGACAATTGCTTTGAACCATATAAAAGTCCAAATGTCCATGCTACAAAGAAAAGAGTATGTGATAAACGTGTTAGGCAGCATTCC
Source organism: Triticum dicoccoides (assembly GCF_002162155.2). Lineage (NCBI taxonomy): Eukaryota > Viridiplantae > Streptophyta > Magnoliopsida > Poales > Poaceae > Triticum > Triticum dicoccoides. The sequence goes on along the minus strand of NC_041391.1, from coordinate 529,687,645 downwards.
ACATCAAAAATTTTGTTTTTATGATTTACCTAGTCAAGGACGAGCAGGAATTAAGCTTGGGAATGTTGATATGTCTCCAACGTATCTATAATCTTTTTCCATGTTGTTATATTATCATTCTTGGATGTTTTACAATCATTTTATAGCAACTTTATATCATTTTTTGGAACTAACCTATTGACATAGTGCCAAGTGCCAGTTCTATTTTCTGCTTGTTTTTTACATCGCTGGAAATCAATATCAAACGGACTCCAATTGCAGCAAAACTTTTTTTGGATTTTTTCTGGACCAGAAGACACCTGTTGGGCCAAGAAAATACCTGAGGGGAGCTCCGAGGGGAGAATAACCCACCAGGCGCGCCTGGGGGCCCAGGCACGCCCAGGTGAGTTATGCCCACCTCGGCCGCCTCCCACACCGCCTCTTTGCTCTATAAATACCCCAATATTCTAGAAACCCTAGGGGAGTCGACGAAAATCAATTTTAGACGCCGCAAGCTCCAGAACCACCAGATCCAATCTCGAAACCATCACGGAGGGGTTTATCATCCTCATTGGTGCCTCTCCGATGATGTGTGAGTAGTTCATGGTAGACCTACGGGTCCGTAGTTAGTAGCTAGATGGCTTCCTCTCTCTCTCTCTCTCTCTCTCTCTCTCTCTCTCTTGATTCTCAATACAATGGTCTCTTGGAGATCTATTTGATTTAACTCTTTTTGCGGTGTGTTTGTTGGGATCCGATGAACTTTGAGTTTATGATCAGATCTATGTTTTTATCCATGAAAGTTATTTGAGTCTTTTGATCTCTTATATGCATGATTACTTATAGCCTTGTATTTCTTCTTCGAATCTTTGGTTTTGTTAGGCCAACTAGATCGATTTTTCTTGCCATGGGAAGAGGTGCTTTGTGATGGGTTCGATCTTACGGTGCTTGATCCTAGTGACAGAAGGGGAACCGACACGTATGTATCGTTGCTATTAAGGATAACAAGATGGGGTCTATTTCTACATAAATAGATCTTGTCTAAATCATGTCATCGTTCTTATTGCATTACTCTGTTTCTCCATGAACTTACTACACTACATGCATACTGGATAGCGGTCGATGTGTGGAGTAATAGTAGTAGATGTAGGCAGGAGTCAATCTACTAATCTTGGACGTGATGCCTATATAATGATCATTGCCTTGATATCATCATAAGTATTTGAAGTTCTATCAATTGCCAACAGTAATTTATATACCCGCCGTATGCTATTTTTCTTGAGAGAAGCCACTAGTGAAATCTACGGCCCCCGGGTCTCTTCTTTATCATATTTTCCTTCGAGATCTATTTTTATTTGCTTTTATTTTTCAGATCTATTAATCCAAAAATACAAAAATAACTTGCTGCAATTTTTATTTATTTATTTTATCTCGCGTTCCCGCAAGATTTATTTATCCAAACTACTACGATTTTACCTATCTTTTTACCCGTGAGGGATTGACAACTCCTCTCTTACGTCGGGTTGCAAGTATTTGTTCTTTGTGTGCAGGAGTTGTTTATGTGGTGTTGCGTGGTTCTCCTACTGGTTCGGTAACCTTGATCTCATCACTTAGGGAAATACCTACCGTTGTTGTGTTGCATCATCCCTTCCTCATTGGGGAAATATCGACGTAGTTCAAGCCAACATCAAAAGGAATTTCTGGCACCGTTACCGGGGAGACATCACCAACCTCCACCAGGTTGCTAATCACAAATCTCATCTTCTTGCAATTTACATTATTTGTCATTTTCCTCTCGTTTTCCTCTCCCCCACTTCACAAACATTTGTCGTTTTATTCGTCCTCTTTTTCGTTCGCCCTTTTTCTTGTCAGATCTATTTTTTAGTGCAATCTTGTTGCGTAGTCACGATGACTTTCTCCAATACCAACAACAATGATTTTATTAGTGCTCCGATTGCTCCTCTCGCCACTAGTGCGGAGTCTTTTGATATTAATGTCGCTTTGCTGAATCTTGTTATGAAAGATCAACTTTCCGGTACTCCTAGTGAGGATGTCGCGTCCCATCTTAACACATTCGTGGAATTATGCGATATGCAAAAGAATAAAGATGTAGACAATGATATTGTGAAGTTGAAATTATTCCCATTTTCTTTGTGTGATCGTGCAAAATTTTGGTTTTTTTCTTTGCCCCGCAATAGTATCGATTCTGGGGATAAGTGCAAGGATGCTTTTACTACCAAGTATTTTCTGCCCGCAAGATTATTTCTCTTAGGATGAAAGTCATGAATTTTAAGCAACTTGAGCATGAACATGTTGCGCAATCTTGGGAAAGAATGAAATTGATGCTAAGAAATTATCCTACTCATGGTTTAAATCTTTGGATGATCATACAAAAAATTTATGCGGATTGAATTTTGTTTCTAGAAATCTTTTAGATTCCGCCGCGGGTGGTACTTTTATGGAAATTACTTTGGGTGAAGCTACTAAATTGCTAGACAATATTATGGCAAATTATTCACAATGGCATACCGAAAGAACTCCTACTAGTAAAAAAGTTTTTCAGTTGGAGAAATTTCTTCTTTGAGTGAAAAAGTTGATGCTCTTATGAAATTGGTTGCTAATAAAAGTGCCCCTATTGATTTTAATGATGCGCCTTTGTCTACTTTGATTGAGCAAAATAGTGATGCCATAGATGTGAATTTTATCTCGCGAAACAATTTCAATAACATGGCTTATAGAGGTAATTTTAATCCTAGGCCTTTTACTAGTAGTTCCTCTAATAAGTATGGTAATTCCTATGGTAATCCTTCTTATAATAATAATAGGAACACCTCTGATCTTGAGAATAATATTAAAGAATTTATCTATACTCAAAAAGTTTTCAATGCTACAATAGAAGAAAAGCTGAATAAGATTGATGAGATGTCTAAAAGTATTGATAAAATTTCTCATCATGTATAAAATCTCAAGATGAAAATTTTTGTGCCTAAGGTAGAAGAATCAATTAAAGCTCTTTATGTTTCTGTGGATGAAAGTAAGAAAAGAACCGCTATGCTTAGAGCTAGAAGAGAATTTTGAGAAGCGTTTTCTAGTGATTGCTTTCATAAAAGTGATGAAGATCTTAAAATGCTTGGTGTTTTTTCTATTGATTCTTTGTTTAGCAAAATTAAATTGATGATAAAGGGATTGGAGAAGAGTCAACTTTAGCTAGAAGGTGTCCCGATAATTCAAAGGGTGAAAAGCTTGTTGAGAAAATTGATAAAAGTGGGTTTGAAGAGGTCAAAACTTTAACTAGTGATGTGCCCACTCTTTTGGATTACAAAGACTTTAATTATGACTAGCAAAAATGCCCATGCGTTGCAACGGAAGAAAAAAAATTCTTCCATGTTATCTGGTGTGTTCGTGCGTTGTCATGGGAGCACACTCACATATGTGATGCTATCAAGATTCGTCTTAAACAAAAACTAAATTATCCATTTGTTAAAGTATCATACATGCACAATACATGCATTTGCCTACATAAAGAAATGCATTGTTGAATGATCATACATTGCTATGGAGAAAAAAATTCAACTGATCGCAACTTTCTCATTTCTCAATTAAACCTAGGCACCTTGACCACCCTGAACTTTGTTGTCATCCCAAAAAACATAAATCTACTTTAGTCATGGTCAACGCGGGACAAAAGTCTCTGATGAAAAAAAAACTATGGATGAAACGTACTTTGGGACGGTATTTTGGCAAACAGTATGTATTCCAATTCTTGACAACCTAAATTTTTCCACAGCCCCTTAGGTATTTCTGGAAACATCATACTTTAATGTAAATAACTGAGCATTGTTGCCATGGTTAGAAATTAAATTAGGTTAAATTAGCAATGAAGTGTACAACAAGCCAGACAAAATCCAAGTTTATACATTTTCTTGAAGGATATCTGAGACATAAGCATATTGTGATCTACATATATATCTCATCAAAGGCCCGTTCGGACCAGAAAGCCCACCCGGCTTGAGGTGACGGACCTTGGCGGACCTAGCTCTCCCTTCCTTTCTTCTCGCGCTCGATCTCCATGAGATCGAATATCTCAGCATCTATCTCGTCACAGGAGGACACCGGCCGCAGGAGAGCAACCTCGAGGCACCACCACGTCCGATGCCTCGGCGACCCGACCCCGCCAGCCCCCCGCACCCTTCTCTGCCTCGAGGCCCCCGTCCTCCGCGGGTCTCCTCTGTCTGCCATGGACACCGACCTCGTCCCCTGCCTTCTCTCGAGCTTGACCAAGCCGCAGCCATGGCGCCGCCGAGCATAGAGCCCTATATTCGATCTCCTGCTGCATCATTGGGCCCAGCTAGCTGCCTTCCTGTTTTCTGCCCTCCCTTCGGCTTCCTGCAGCGAAGCGAGGCCATGGCCGCCTCCTGCACGTGCGCATGCCGCCTCCTGCACGTGCGCATGCAGGGGTTCCACCCAGCGGTCTCCGGCCAGAGTGCTCCCGTTGGCCTTAACTCCTCCCTGCTCCTTCCCATGGACGCAAGCCAATCCCTTCTTCTTCTCCGATTCCTTAGTATGAGCCGGTTTAATCAGGTCTTTCTTGTGTTAATTTCATAATTTTCTTTTCATGAAGAAGCAGACAAACTCCTTATTAATTCTATGGGCGGCTTATTGGTATCAACTAATAGATGTATTTAAATTGGTGAGATTTTGCTAAAGAAAGCGAGGTGGGACTATCTAATATCGACCAATCTTACTTTAATTCAAGAACATACGCTTGGTCAGTTGGACTGCTCCTTGTATACATCGAACAGGAGGTCGGGAGTTCGACTCCCTGTAGCTGCTTCATTATTTTTTCCACCTCCACCGAACTACACGGTTTTGCCTGGGCTGGGTTTGGTGGACTGAGGGCCGATGCCCAGACGGCCGAGAGATCATCTGGTAAAACTCAGGATTGATCAGGGAGAAGTCCAACTCATGTAAAACAACAACAACATAAATTAGTACCATCTCGTTTATATTACGATTTTGTCCATACAAATCGTAAAAACATATTATGACATAAGAAGAAAGCGTATTGTGAGGGTGAACCCGACAAAGTCAATCCGTGCTTTATTATTAGGGAGAGATAGTTGCTCGTTTATTGATTGTATTTTTTTGTTGCAATCCATAATAAATTCATCTCATGCTTATGAACAAAATAAAGTTTTTACTAAACATATTATTGATGCTATGATGAAAGCTTTAGAAGAAAAGTTAGAATTAGATATTTCAATCACTAGAAAATTACATGATGAATGGGAGTGGATGATCTATAATAGCGTGCCGGGAGGCAATGTCTTTGGCGGATGATCTATTTCTCCAGAGCGTTATTATAGCTTCAGACTCTAATCAGGCCGTGGATGACATCAACAAAGGATCTCATGGCGGGCATGGATCCATCTTCAGCGAAATCAATCATCGAACTACAATGTTTAACTGTTAATTTACTTTGAAGGCCCCGCCATGAATAGCAAGGCTCGCAGTTTAGCTAAGTTCTCCTATTTTGCGCCATCTGTGACTTGTTACTCTCCATGATCCTAGTTATATCCCACAAATAGGGATGTAAACGGATCGGATCGGATCGGATAATGCCTTTACCATATCCTTTACCATATTTTTTTGTCGGATTCGGAGCGGATCGGATAATGACCGGATGCGGATTCGAATACGAATTATATCAGACTACGGATTCGGAGTGGAAGCGGAGCGGATTCGGACCGAAAGTGGATAAATAAAATCTATGTACATCTTGTCCATAATATCTATCATGATCAATGCAAAGAAGAACAATATAGAAGTAACCAATCAATTTTTATTGATAAATGAAATTAATAACTTACACGCTGCACCAGGCAAGACATTAGCCATCATAGGTTCATAGTGTTCTCTGGTTCATAACAGAATATGTTATATACTATGTAAGTGAGCTTGTACAGTACGTGTTCTCAAGTCTATTCTCTGCGCTTGTACGTACATTTTATGTGTACAGTCATACGGCGGTGCTATTAGGTTTAGGGTTATATGATATTTATATGTGGTCATTCTGATCAGCGATCTAATTGGGTCGTTGGGCTTTTCGTTTGGACCAAATTTATCGGATAATCCTATTTGATAACACCGCATAATCCGCAAAAAATACCGGATAATCCACATCCATCGGATATTATCGATACCATATCCGCTACCATATTCATCGGATATCCGGTTAACAATTATCCGTATCCGCATCCGTATCCGTCGGATTTATGAAAGTGCATACCATATCCTTAAAAACGGATGCGGATGCGGATTCGGAACGGAAATTATCCGTACCATTTACATCCCTACCCACAAACTGTGCCTTCTGATCAATAAAACCTATCCATTCCCTCAAAACGACCACATTTTTTCTCTAAGCACTCACTACTTTTTCTAACATCCAATCCTATATGACCTAGGAGGCATCATCCTAAGGCTCGTTCGCCATGCTCTTATCCCTCGCCAACAAGGAACTGAGCGAATAGTACTCACTCCGTCCTAAAGTAATTGTCATTAAAGTTGTACTCCCTACTTGTCGAAAAATGCATAAAAATAGATGTATCTAGAACTAAAATGTCTAGATACATTCATTCCTCCTACAAGTATTTCCGGGAATGAAGGAGCTGAGCGAATAGTACTCCCTTCAAGTCACTTAGTTATACTAAACAAAAGACATTTAATTTGCGATGAAGGAAGTATTTCGGTAAATTATTGGATTTAAGTTGTGGGACTGGGTGGATTTAAGCTTTGGGAATGGGTTTTCGGATGACTTCCTCCAATGGCTTGCCTTTTGCAGGTGTACCTTCTGACAGACATTAACTTTTAACTGATGGCGTTGCTGTCTTACAGAATATACGTACGGTAATATAAATAGCCCAGACCGACAAATTTTCAAACAGTAGCAGTCAAGACAGAGCAAAATTCAAGTCTTTCAGAAAATTGGGCAAACCTAATTCCAAATGCAAAATGGCTGTCGAAGGATGCAACAGTACAATCTACAGTTCTGTCATTCTATCAATGTAGAATCCATGTCTGAATTCCTTTCCATTCATACTTCTCCGTATCAAAATACAAGACTTTTTTGCAGTTCATTTTGAAATCTGAATTTTCAATTTGGTTAAGTTCAAATAAGGCAATTTTCATCATGATAACTGAATTCAATGTATCTAGTGATGAAATAATCCAGCGGCAATCAACTGCCCTAAGCAACAAGACAGCAAAGCAAATGCAGCGACTAACAATATATAAGAATCGCTCAAAACATCAATGACAAAACTCAACATATGATATTCTAGCTGCCATAATAACATTGATTGATTCCGCAAGGTACTCATTAAACCAGTAAAAAATAGTCTCACAATGGAACCAGTAAAGCATGACAAAAGTTTCTTCTTCAGCAAGAGTAGAACAAGTGAAGATATCACATCCATTCTCTCAAATGCATCAGGAAGCATCTAGATAGGAGAAACTACTTCAGCAGCCTCACATAACAACCTGCCCAAAGCCAAGCCTGCATGATTAAACATAAAGCTGTTACAATGGATTCATTCGCACTTTAATTACAGAATGTTAAATTCATAGCTAAGAATACAGTGTGATCAGATAAAAGTATAAAATGGACTAGCATGAGCAACATTCATCCTAACAATACAAGTTCACAATCCACGGAATCTACCTACAATCGTCTATAGTTACTAGCAAGAACACTGAATCAACAGATAATCTTCCCACATTCTACCTAGCTAATAATTGAAGTACATACGACATGCTATTACACGCCACTCTCCCCCTAACAAGTTGGCAGACCATAACAGCATTTCTGGTACCAGCAAAGCAACAAATAATTACTGCCAAACAAGAATTTGGTCATTACCTTCTTAAGCGGGGATCTCCACCTCGCCGTCGTCGATCTCCGTCTGCAGATCCTTGGGGTCCTTGCCGTCAACGGTGCAGCCGACGCTGACGCAGGTGCCGAGGATCTCCTTGACGGTGCCGGCCATCTCCTTGGCCATGGAGCGGACCTTCATGATCTTGGCGATCTCGATGACGTCGTCGAGGCTGATGTTGCCGCTGTGCTTGATGTTCTTGACCTTCTTGCGGTCCCTCTCGGGCTCCTTGAGCGCCTTGATGACGAGGGCTGCGGCGGAGGGGACGACGGACACCTTGGCCTGGCGATTCTGGACGGTGAGCTTGACGGTGACGCGGAGGCCCTTCCAGTCCTTGGCCGTCTCCTTGGCGATGTCTTCTCCGATCTTCTTTGGGGAGAGACCGAGCGGACCGATCTTGGGGGCCAGGGACGACGCAGCGCCGACCTCCCCGCCGGTGACGCGGACATACACCTCCACGATCTGGGACGGGTCGAGCTTGGGAGGCATGGCTGCGAGCTTGGGTTGGGGAGGATTGGCTGCGGGGAGTGTGTGGCGGCGGCTGGAGTTGGAGATGCTAGGGTTTGAGCCGCGAGCTTGTGTTGAGATTATATACTGTCTGGGGTGGATGGGGGTTAGGGTTTGGTGGTTTACTCGGTGGTGTGGGTGTATTGGGCCGTCAAGGATCGTCAGAGTTAGGCCCTTTGGGAGATTAAATGGGCTGCACCGCACCTGTTGGGCTGAAGTAGTGGATGCTTTTAATAAGAATATAAAATGTATGAAATCAGTAATTAGGGGTACCCCTAATTAATTTTTCTAGAAGGGGTACGTTACAAAGCTCACTCCCACCTTTTATGATGGTGACAAATGACGCACTGCATGTGCACCAACTTGTCGCTACCTGAGAGTTTTGCCCTTTTACATAGATGATTCATTTTTTCAATGAATTTTATCTCTTGCACCTTGAGTCTAAATCATGGTCATTTTCACCATTGGATACCGGAAATAAAATAACAGAAACCAGAAAAGAAACAAAGACAAAAAATCAGAGATAAAAAAGACCAAAAATTAGGAAAAATCAAAAACCATAATTTGAAAGCATAGTTGTGCTTTTCTACTTTCGGGGCGAAGCACAACTATGCCTTTTCAACTTTTTTTGGAAGCACAAATGTTCTTTTAAATTTTCAAGAAGCACATTTATGTTTCTTGTGGAAGCATAGTTGTGCTATGCTTCTCGCGAAAAAGTAATGCTTCCCGAAAAAACCAGCCAAAACCTCGGGAAAACCAAGCAAAGGGCCAAAAAACCAAATGAACCCCAAAAACGGGTGCAGAACAGAAATCCCGAGGGTGCACCTAGCACGCAACATGTGGCGCCGAATAGGGCGCATCACTTGGTGCACTCCCGAACCAAGAAAATGATCTATGTTGGAGGCCTCCAAAAGGTAAACCTTAATTAGTTCCTCCCAAAAAAGTATAGCGAATTACACCAGGCCTCCTCTTTAGCATCTTCGGCACAAAGCGTAGCGGGCCGCGGCCCAATTCTTCCGGTCCCTCGCTCACTCGATTTGGTTCCGCCGTGAGCTGGATCATTGACACATTCATAAGATTTTAATGAAAAAAACACTCATTGCCAACTGTTGTTTACAAAGAATCAATTACTAGCAAAAATTGGATTTTTAAAATCTGAAAAAATAATGACAGGAAAAGTGCTCGCTAGTTTGTCAAAAATCACTCTGAAATAAAAAAAATTGTGAATATGAAAAAATACTCATGAATATGAACACTAGTTTGAAAAAATATTCTTGAATTCAAAAAATGTTCATGAATATTAAAAAAACGAGTTGAAAAACGTTCACAAATCCAAAACACGTTTAAGATATGAAGATGAGTCTGGCAAAAAAAATCTTGAAATAAAAAATATTCATGAATATGAAAATGTTCGCAAATTCAAAAACGATCACGTATCCAAAAATAAGTTCATAAATATGAACGCAGGTTTGACAGAATTTGAAAAGGTTCATGTATATTGGAAAGTTCACAAATTTGAAAATTGTTCATGAATTCAAAAAATGTTCACGAATACAAAAAATATTCATGAATATGAAAAAAAGTTCATGAAATCAAAAAATGATTATGATTTAACACATGAATTTGTAAAACTTTATGGATTTTTTAAAAAGTTCACATTTCAAAAATATTCACGATATTTTTAGAAGTACATGAAACTTGAACAAAAAGGGAAAAATAAAAATAAAAACCAGAGATTGTTGACTCACTTGCCTTATTTTGAGGATACTTCAAGCCGAAACTCCTTGGCCAGCAATCTCTGTCTGATTATTAAAATGCAGCATTCACATGAATACTGCGGATCAAATCTTAGGACTGCTTTATGCAAAAATAATACTCCCTCCGTTCCAAAGTTCTTGTCTTAGATTTGTCTAGATGCCGATGTACCTAATACTAAAACGTGACTTGATACATCCATATTTAGACGGATCTAAGAGCATAATTGGTTTGCTACCAACATTTGGCAAAAACAAAAGTTGCCAAGATTTGACAACTTTTTGTGAGATTGGCAACAAGAATTGGCAAGCAACCAATCTCTAGCCAATATTTGGCAGTTGCCAAAATTTGGCATGCCAACTTTTGGCATCAAACTAATTATGCTCTAAGACAAGAATTTTGAGACGGAGGGAAATAATCTTAGGACTGCAAATTTTCGAACCATGGGCAGCTAACAAATGAGCTACAATACTCCTCTCCCTCAGACAGTGTTTACACGAAAGAAATTCCTAGCTAAGAACACACACACTCTTAATTATATGCTAGTATAACAGAAATAGGCAGTTCAAACAGAGAGATCAATCTCTCTAAAAAAAGACAACAAAGAGGGGACAGGATCAGGTTCGAGCTATCAAAAAATTAGAAAAAGAAAGATGTATTAGGTTCGACACATCAGATATCACCAGGTAAGCCGCCATTAGCGATCCGGGCACCAGACCGAAGAGCAACAGCGACTTGATTGATACGTATACAGTGTACGAACCAGATCTGTACAGTTTGTTTGCACCGGTCGCAAGAGCACTGCTGCTACCATCTAATGGCCAAACTAACAGCAACTTGACTGATATTACAGTGTACGAACCAGGATGTCAAGACACTATGACTGTGTTGCTCCATGATAACATGTAGCAAGTCAATCCATAAGTTTTAATCAGTATACAGTAATGACTCACGGAAAATTCATTCCTGAGCACATCACAGTTGAAGCAAAACAAGCATTGCTAGATTCACATTTGATTAACAAGGCACAGAAGCCTGAACTGGTATATATATTACTCATTATATATAATCCATATCCATTCGACATATACCACAGAACAAACACGAACGACCAGAAAAACGAAACAAGGGTGGGAGAGAACCGACACGAACTGTATAGGTTGGTTCAGAGAAACCATGGTTTCACAACCCGATGCTCTCGACCCACACACACGAAAAATTGAGCGTTTCACTCCTCCGCAGAATTTGGAAATGAAAAAAGCAAAGCCCTAGTTATCACTTCACAACTAGAGCCCTCTCTCCTTCATTCAGTCCCAGCAGATGCTTGATGATTCCAGTGAACTCCTGCGCCGATCAGTACTCGGCGTTGTCGTCCAGCTCCGCGAGTGCCACCCTGCTGCCTTCATTGGCGGTGATGGCCAGGTTCTGCCCTTCCTGCACCGGATAAAGGACAAGCATCAGAAGTCAGTGTATGTACAGTACAAGGAACAGCATATAAAATAGCAGAGATGAGATAATGGTATTAACAAAGGTTTGTCAATTGTAATTACCTTGGCAGCAATAAGACCCTCCTTTAAAGCACTCTTAAGCTTCCTTAGGCTCATGTTAGTGAGGGCGACGTTTTGCTTTGCGCACTCTTCATTCTTCTCCTCAGTGATGGTGACCCGGTCCAGTGTCTCTGTGACGGTCTCGGTATGCTGAGAAACCTCACTGCCCTCGCTGGATTCTTCAACTTCTTCGGTGACGACAGAGTCAACAGTCTTGGCTTCAAGACCCTCCTTGAAAGCACTTTTAAGCTTCCTTAAGCTCATGTTAGTGGTGGCAGAGTCAACAGTCTTGGCTGCAGATGAGGCAGGAGCAGCTTGGATTCCCTCAAGCACCAGCGGAGAGCTGGGGCTTTCAGTTTCAGCATCACTGAATTCAACATCGTCAAACTCTGATGACAGATCAGCGCTGAAATCATCTTCCTCTCCACTCTCCTCATTTTCTTTAGGCTCTTCGAATGTCTCCCGCATCTTGAGATCCTCCTCTTCTTCATTAGAATCAAAGTTAGCTTCAGTGGAGTCGTTAGCCTTCTGCATATCCTCCTCCTCGAGGTCCTCCTCTTCATCAGAATAAAAGTTCACGACAGCGGAGTCGCTCACCTTCTGCATATCCTCCTCCTCGAGGGGATCCTCCTCGCTGCTGTACTCACTGAGGTCATCCTCCTCACTACTGTACTCACTGAGGTCATCCTCCTCACTGCCCACTCCATCAAGGTCACTTTCCTCAGCACTATCCTCTTCTGTCAGATCACTCTGCGGCAAATCAGCAGCAGCGACTTCCTTCTCTGTAACAGCAGCTGGGATCATCTTGTTAGGAGCATCAGCAGTCTCAACTGTGGAACTGAAAGCATTTTCCTTAATATCATCAGCAGCAACATCATTCTCTGTCACCGCAGCTGGTGTCATCTCGTTAGGAGCATCAGCAGTCTCAATGGTGGAATTGAGAGCATCTTCCTTGAAATCATCAGCAGCAACTTCCTTCTCTGTCAAAGCAGCCGGGGTCATCTCGTTGAGAGCATCAGAAGCCTTAACGGTGGAACTGAAAGCATCTTCCTGGTAATCATCAGCAGAAACTTCCTTCTCTGTCACAGCAGCTGGGGTCATCTTCTCGTTAAGAGCATCAGAAGCCTCAACGGTGGAATTGAAAGCATCTTCCTTCAAATCATCACCAGCGACTTCCTTCTCTGTCACAGCAGCTGGGATCATCTTGTTAGGAACACCAGATGCCTCAGCGGTGGAACTGAAATCATCTTCGTTGATGGCTTCCTTTGGCACTTCAACAGCAGCTACTTCCTTGTCTTCACTGGCACTGTTGATCTCATCAACTATCTCGAACACAGGTGACCATTTGCTGCTTTCACCATCTTCAGTTGAGGTACCTTCAACGTTCTTGATGGCAGGTTCAGGTGTGGCCTTGGAAAGGACACCTAAGATAGGTGAATCCTCCATTGCTGACAAGGGAACAGACTTCTCAGCACTGACAAGCTTCTGTTCTTCCTCAACTGCAGCTTCTGATGCATCATGGTTCATAATTAGCAAATGGAATCAACAGATAAAGGACAAAATTTATAAAATACAAAAGCAATGACATGGGTGGATTCAGGGATGCTACAGTTAAGTCATATTGGCTACAGATAAAGCAAGGAACAAACGGATACATTTCAGAATCGCTATAGATGACCAGATGAGGTTTGAAATGGAACATTTCAGTCCTAATGCAACAATCCAGAGTACTAATGGATACATATAAACAAGTAACATATGCATGAAATCTAGACCGAGTACAAATAACACAGGAATAAACGGGTAGATTTTTAACTGCCACAGCCTAGAGTTTAAAAACAAATGGATACATTTCAGAAAGCTCTTGATAAGTACAGACAAACAGATGAAGGTTTGAAATGAAGCATTTCAGTCCAAATGAACAATCCAGAGTGCTAATTAGTACTACAGATAAACAAAGAACCAGATGAATGAATGTCGAAATGCAAATCTATATGCCTAAACAGTAGAGATAAGCCAAGAAACAAATTGATGAATTTTAAAATGACGCAATCTAGAGTCTTAATCAAGGATTAGCTGAAAGGACTCGGAAGCATCGGTGATTTGAACCATCTCACCTTCCTGGAGCTTGGTAGCCTCTTCCACAACTTCCTCCAGCTTAGAATTATCACAGCCCTTGTCAGCAGATTCAATGGGCACAACAGAAGAAACCACTGCACAATCAGGAAGTCGGATCAGTAACTGTTCGCGAACAATATAGAAACCAACTTATAACAGGCGCATAATTCTAACAGTAAGCGGAATCAGTAACATGTATTATCACCTTCATCTCCCTGCTCAGGTTCATCCGCTTTGCTGTTTCCTTCTTCCTGAAGCTTTGTAACTTCCTCCTCCTCCTCCTCCTCCTCCTCGGGGTCATCACACTTGTCGTTAGAAGTAACACCTGCATGATCACAAAACCCGCATCAGAAACTGCATCCATGCAATCGAACATCAAACATAGTGATCAGGGAAAGGAAATGACTCTCACCCTTGGGCTCTGCTTCCTGCACCTTCTCCTCCTTGAGTTGGGTCGAATCCGTCTCTTCCTGGTCCAAATCAAACATCGCCTTCGATCTGGCAGTCTTCCTAGTCGATCTCTTAGTGGCGGACACCTCGACCTCCATGGCCATCTCGGTCTTCCTCATCGACCTCTGGCTCCTCCGCAGAGTGCCCTCCGCGGGAGTCGGGGGGAGGGGTGCGGGCGTGGCCCGCGGGCGGCGGCTGGTGCTGCGCAGCGCGACGCCGGGGGTCCTGACGATCTCCTTGATGAGATTTCGCTTCATCTCGTCCTCGCCCTCCTCGACGTCCATCCGGATGGCCTCGGGCGACTTGACCGAGACGCGGCGGCCGCGCGGGAGCGGGCTCCCTAGCTGCTGCTGCTGGTCCTCCGCGGCCGCCGGCGTGGCCTTGAGGACCGACTTCATCGCCGACTTGCCTGGGGTCGGGAGGCAGAGCGTGGTGCCGATCTGGTCGATCCCATCCACCTAATAATCCACAGCAAAAACCCGCATCAAACAGCCATCCCCACGCCCAAATCCATCCACCCTAAAGGAGTGAGTCGCGCAACGAAACATCCACATCTCAATAACAATAACGCGAATCGGAAGGGGAAACTGAGGAGGGCGGCGGCTTACCGAGGCGAGGGACTGGAGGGCCTCGACCATGGCGAGGTTGGTCATGTTGGCGCGGACGCCGTTGAGCTTGCAGAGCGCCTGGAGCTCGCGGCGCGAGAGGGCGTTGAAGTCCATGGCCGCCGCCGCCGCCTCCATCTCCATCGCTCCCTTCTCCTATCTCTCACCTACCTCCTCCTTCTCCCGACGTGGCGCGGCGCGGCGGATGGATTTGCTCGTGGATGGCGAAATGAATGCTGAGATGCGGCGGGGCTAATCGGGGGGCGAGGGGTTATATAGGAGCGCGCGTTCGGGGAGGGCTTTATGACCGTTGGGGGCGGGGCGAGGCGGCGCTCCGCTCGCCTAGGGTTTGCCCTCTGCCCTCTTTTTTGAATGTTTGAACAGGGGGGCCAGATCGCGTGGCGGCTCCTCAGGGCTCCGCGTACCCTCTAGGCTGTCCCCAGTCACGTCGCTGCGTGCGAGTGAGCGACGGGACACGCTGTCAGCCTGTCACACAGATCTGATTGTTCCCGGTTTTTATTACCAGTCTCGCTGCCGTGTGGGTCCCGGGATGGCGTGAGGTGTAGACGCGCCTCGCTTTGCGAGTTCGGAAGGCGTTGATTGATTCCGGGGGCTGTGGGTGGATCCTTCGAGGCTTCCCGATTTTGCCATAAATGGAGATCGCTTTTGCTTCATTGGTTATCACATTATTGCCGAGCCAATAGAAACCTCATCGATTTTCACAGAGACCGGGTTTGCTTGCGACACAAAAAAAATTTACTTAAAAAATCGATGACGCTCTGTTTTTAACAGCCAGCTTTTCCCCGTCGTATTTGCTCAAATAATATTTTTTTGCGGGGAACAAATAAATAAATTGTGATGATGTATTTTCTCAGCTAGCGTATGCCATGGCCAGTTCCTCCTTCAACACCAGAGAAGTACTAGTAGCACAAGTGATACAGAACAAATATGTACAGAATTACTGACACGGCCAAGAGAACTCGATTACTCATTGTACATAGTATAGTACTTAGTACAGTACAGGTTTTTTTTACATGCTGAAATTAGTACACCACTACTATGAACAAGGACACGTACAGTTGGTACCTGGTCGCATATGTACAGAATACAACACCTTGTTACTCCCTGCCTGCTTCCTTCGATTATTTTCCATTTCCACACATGGACTGTACACTTCCGAGGTTTTGGCTTTGTCTACGTCTAACATTCTTTTGCATTTTGCATCATCCCCTGTATGCATCAATGAGCCAATCTGATCAATTACCCTGAGAACTACTACGTCCTCACTTCCACTATATCTCCATCCTTGAGCTCGGTTTGAGGCAGCACAAGTTGGCCATTCACCCAAAGCAGCTTCCCATCCACGCCCATTCTTCTACCAGCATCAGCGGCTGTGCTGCCAGTACTCATCCTCATTATCTTCCCATACGGCCAGCAGATGATGGCTACCTCACGAAGAATTGGATCGGTCAGCGAGCCGAGACTTCTCTCCGCTACCGATGCTCGACGCCGTACTTGCTCCTCCCATTGAAGCATTGTCCTGAGCAAATGAACCTATGACAAATATAGTGAATATAAGCAGTGAGATTCGAGGTTTCCTTTCACTAAACAAAGTAAATGTCAGAAATGGCAACAACATATTGACCTTGTTGTTGATGGGATCACTCAAGGGAGTAGAGATTGGAAGGTCGGAAGTTGATCTATCACCGTTGCTCGATTCAGATGTCAGAGTGGAGGTTTCTTTGCCTTCAAATACTGCAGATACAACCATCCAGTACTCCTCCTCTTCCTCTTCCGTCAAATCAATTATTTGAATAAATGTTGGCAAAAGTCTCCCAAATTGGTCTTGCTACAAAAGATATTAAAGGTGTACGGGACATCAATCAACCATATGAACAACAATAACCTAGTACTCATCAGCACTCCAAGTTTCAGTTTGACCAAATTTTCCACTCACATGCACAACTAGTCCCACATTTGGAAAAAGAACAAATGATATTTCAACACAGACCATTCAAATCAAAACCAAAGGAACACACACACCAAAGAAAGAAGAAAAAAAAACTGAGTGCAGAAACAAATTGATACGAAGGACACCCTCTGTTTCTAAATGTAAGACGTTTAGGAACGGAGGTACTCCCTCCGTTCCAAATTACTCGTCGCTTAAATTGATGTATCTAGAACTAAAATACATCTAGATACGTCCATATGTGCAACAAGTAATTTGGAACGGAGGGAGTAGTAGTAATGTTTCAGCCATGCAAACCTTATGGTATATACCATCCCGGCATAGTGTGTACTTCTCCAGATTTGTTGACCAGTCACCATGTCCTGGTGCACACCACCATTTCTCAGTTACCTGAAATAAGTATGGGTGTGAGATAGAAATAAAGACCTTCTCACATGCAGAATCCATAAACGAAAATTTGTTATTATCAGATATACCTTCTTATGAAGCCTAGCATAAGCTTCCCAACGCTTCAACTGAAAGGAAGATCGTCGCTCAGCTACATCTTCAGAAGCTTCAAGGGTAAAACGTACAGCAACAAGCAATTCTTTGCCCCCTTTTTCTATGCTGCAATTTGACTTACACAAATCAGATATCAACTGCAATAACAATGCTACAAAATAAACAACAAAGTACGTTCATAGTTGAAGTTGAAGCTATACCTGACAATGACAGCTGCCAGTAAGTGATTACCATCAATTCTGAGGACCGGATGCCCCACTTTCATAGAAATATACTTTGAGGGCATACCGTCTGTTATTTCATCTTCTGAAGAACTTGATGCATACGACGTACTTTGTTTTATCTTGTTGCTCATGCCACTCCCCGTGTTAACACTGCTCTCCTTGTACAACCAATGCGCAGCCAGTCCATACTCTGCATACTCATGCATTCGCTGTGGACAACAACCTCCAACAGGATCAGGACGAACTGTTAAGCATCTATTCAAACAAAATAAGAAGAAACTTTATCTACCTGGGTCCTAATTTGGACCTCCAGCGGTGAGCTATCGGATGCCTGAACTGCTGTATGGAGTGACTAGAACAGAAAATAGCCACCAGAAAATATAAGTGCAAATAGGGGATGGAAGGAGTCAGTAAACAAGAGTCTAGTAATTGATTCGACAAGCAGGTCAGGGTTCAACTCTAAGCTAGTTCATGGTATGGACAGCATAATACCATTACTAGCTTGGGTGATTGGCAGTTCCCGTGCAAAACTAAGCACACTCGAATTTTTGGATTAATTCATACTTCCGCATTAATACTGGTACAAGTGGCTGAGAGTACCACCTGTCAATGCATAATGATGTTTTATTTGGCGAGATGATGCTTACTTGGTAACCGCTGCCCTTAGGGTTGATAATATAGTCATCAAACTCCCCATCGATTGGAGTCCATAACCTGCACATGCAGATAGAGCAGACAATTAAAATATGAACTTAAACTAGCCACAAAGAATATCCATAATAATAAAAAGGCCAAGTTACACAGAAATATGATGATGCTACATCGATACATCACATGAAGCATTTATTTGGTCAAGTAGCAACTTTAGCATATCTAGACCTTCTAGACATGGGTAGCTCCAGATAAATAATTAAATTCACTGGAAACCTGTGTACTATATCAAGGATGCTGTAGCAACTCCTGACTGCAGGTCCATGCAATGCACCATTTTTGTCTCCAACAATCACCCTCAACGCACGAGCATCGTATACTTGCCTAATGCCTACACGTTTCCTTTTCATCTGTTGATACAAAATGTGTCAGTAACTAACAAATCCAACATGCAGAAGTGCACTCCAACATACATTCTCGAATTTATGATCATAATGCATTGGTTACACATGTACTTAACAACACGAATAATACTATTTGTATGTAGTCAAACAATCGACTAATGGTACCTTACAGTAGATGCTGTATAAGCTCTTGAGTCTACTTGACAGCCTAACTTCCATCCCAGGTATATACCTGCAGAAGAAGTAGCATAATTCAAGAATGAGAACCTCAACGCTACGAGTGGCCACACAGATTTAGATAATTAGATGCGAAGTTAGGCATCCCTAAGATCACTAGGTTGTGAACTTACGACGTTGTTATAAGCAATTCCTGCTGAAGTTCTTCCTCACAAGCTGCTAAAGATGTTAATGCAATAGCAGCGTCATCAACAATTTTAGGCTTTCGTATGGATGCTTCAGAATTACTTTGGAGATTATTAAGGAAGTCAGAGCGCCTTCTCCGATCCAAAAAGAGGTCAAATGGCAATACAGCTTGCAATAAATCCTGCAGTGAAGGAAGGATTTATAATAAGATAAGCTATCAAGCCTACCAGTTTGAGGAGAATGAGAAAGAATTTATTGTGTTCAATCATACATATGCAGATGAGGGAACCGGGGTACGGGAGGCAATATAAGTGAAAGTTGCATGAGATATCGATGTTAGTCAATCTGATTGTTTAGTATATGTTGCTAGTGAACATATTCATTTACTAACGCACCTCCATATTTGATTGTTCTTGGTCGTTCGAACTAAGTAGATCATGGGTGGAAGTCGCGTGCACTTCCTTCGTGGAGGCAAGCAAATCACTTCTAATTGATGACCTTCTCATGCTTTTATCCTTGCTGGTAGAATTCCACATCGAAGTAAGTTCAGATCGTATTTTCATGAAAACTTGGGGCTGCGAGAATTTGAAGGAGATAAGAAACATTTAAAAATAATGATACACGGAATAAAATAAGGCATTACAGACTATAGTGGTACTAAACAAGAGGTACCATGATAACCTCATTGCAGATGCAAGATCAAGACATGAATAACTCGATGAATAGGTCAAAATAACAGCCTATGCTTTCATCCAAAAAAAAAACAGCATATGCCCAGTGACAGAACTAAATAGAATATGGCCTCTTTGGCCCTTTCAAATGCACAAAATATTACTAATTGGTCTGCCTAAACATATTTTAAGCATTTTGGTCCAACAGTGAAAGAGATCTAGTTTATCACAATCATGCATTATAAAATGGCTCCTAAGCATCAAATCAACATGTTTGAGGGATCCATCAAGTGGTGTGGCATGCAAATAAATCTTGCATCAAACACTCAAAGTTACGACAATATAATGGCTACTAACCATGAGATGAACAAAGTATCTCTTGAAATTTGAAGAGAGCATAACAACAAATACACAACATAAAGCCCACATGGTATGTATCCAGAACCAAGTAAAGCCAAAAGACGTATCACACTGCGTAATATTACAGATGAACAAAAGTAACATTTCGGAGCAACCTATATGCTTAATAGAATAAAAACCTGAAGGACAGCAAAGCATAAGTCTTCTAGCTCAGCTTTCAAAGCCCAGACTCCCAATCGAGAAGCAAGTGAGCACCAGACAGCTAATGTCTCTTGAGCAACAGCCTCTGCTTTTGGAATGGGAAGAGCATAGCTGAAATGCTGATCTTAGTAAGCACACAACCATTTACATAATCCAATAGCTATTTGAATGCATACTTAAGTTAAAAGTAGGAGCATTTCAATACATATGAGAATGCTGAGGTGCTGGCAATAAGGCAACTAAAGGAGAAGCATTGAATGAATTGGACTGTGTTACGATGCTGATGGACATAAATGATTCAAAACAAGTACTGCTGCTGGTTTGAAGGGGAAATACACAGTAAGTTCCAGATGGGAACAAGCCAAACAAGATAGTTAAGGCTGGTTCATTTTGCATCACTGACTCTAGCAGTTGGTCTTTATGGTAAGGTGAAACAGAAATTGCTGATGAGAATCATTAGAAGCTCACAAAAACATATCATGGAGGTATTGTCAAGGATATTGTCATGTGACAAGCCAGAAAAATCGGTACTCCCTCCGATCCATATTAATTGTCGCTGCTTTAGTACAACTTTGTACTAAAGTTGTACTAAAGCAGTGACAACTAATATGGAT
Organism: Triticum dicoccoides; assembly: GCF_002162155.2. Classification (NCBI taxonomy): domain Eukaryota; kingdom Viridiplantae; phylum Streptophyta; class Magnoliopsida; order Poales; family Poaceae; genus Triticum; species Triticum dicoccoides. Next base: position 529,666,795 of record NC_041391.1, on the reverse strand, counting down.
CGGAGGGAGTATTACAATTGAAGATACTAAATACTTCAGATTAAGCGGCAGGTTTTACTTGTACAGCAAGCTACATAGTAAGGAGAAGCCTAAATAACTTACATTGTTCGCATATTGTGCAAGCGGTCTGCCAGCTTGATAAGCACCACACGAGGATCATCAACCATCCCCAATAGCATAGCACGCAGGTTGTTTGCCTGGCTGACAACAGGACGATCATAAATTCCTGAGTTTTTCGGGAGCAGCATTATATGTTTTTATGACAAATTACAAATATGCCAATGCATTGTTTGGAACTAATTTTCATTAACAAGAAAAATCATAGGAAAAGAGAGTGGACATTAACAATCTCTAAGAGTAGCTTAATAAGGAATGGAACATACTTCTTCAGAAGTAAGAGTGCTTCCGCCAGTGTTTTTTTGCCGATGCCTGCGCAGTAGCTGTAATGTAAAGCTCATAGTCATGGACAATGGCAAAAACATGTTGAAGAGAAAGAAAGTACAGATGACAGAAAGTGTTATACAATGCAGTGATTATGATCTTTCAAGATAACAATAGGAAGGGATGAACTGCATTATGCAACAAGGACATAGCAAATTGGCATGCATATGGTGTATTGAGACATCTGAAGCAAGTAGACTGAAAATTTAAAATAACTCAGCATCAGGAGAAAAAAGGACCGAGGTGGAACTTAAAACTGGTAGGAATATCACGGTATACTGCATTCATTAACAACAATTTTGGTAATACAGTGTGCATCATGCAATAATAAGCACATTTGCTATATCAATCATGTCTTCACCATATGATTTGCATCCCAATATTGTATGGTAGTGAGATAGCACTTATCAATCAATACTAGCACTAGCAGAGAAATTCTTATATAGAATGCTTTACTAACAAATGAATAACCTGATTTATGTAGCTCAGTTTTGATACACCAGATACCAAGCTTGCAACATCATCCCCAAATTGCTCTGCTACGCTCTTCAGGTTCTCAGCTGTATCATCAATAACATCATGAAGAATACCAGCAACAACGGTATTGATTGCCTACATGAGATGCAACCATGGGATTAGGGATGAAAGAAGGAGAGCATTCATCGACTAAAACCTATAGAAACAGAAGGGCGGCGCAGCCATACTCTTTCTCCAGTGGATGGGACCAAGGCAGCTAAGATTTTCCCTGTATGTATGCAGTGTGTAACATATGGGTCTCCTGTTCTCCTAAATTGCCCAATGTGAGCTGTACTTGCAAATACAATTGCTTTCTGCACCTGTATCACGGGATTGAGGATGTCAAATAACAGAGTAAAAATGTTGAAGTTCAGGTGAATACATATATATGGCAATTTTTGTTAAGAATGTCTCTCGTGTGTTTAACACCTTTGGATCCTCAAATATTTGATATCCTGTCACCTCCACTCCTTCAAATACAAGAGTATCTGCACGTATACAGAATAAAGGTGTAAGGTAGGCAAAAGAACGGATCATATCTTAGTCAAATGGGTGCAGGGCCTGTGGTCATAGGAGTGTTACTGGCTTATTGCAGCAACAGTGTTAACTAAGCAGTAAGAAACAAACCTATTACTGATTTGTTATGTTATACTACTAGTGCAAGAGTACACTACAAGATGTAAAATGCTCTGCGGTGCGTACATCACTCAACTGCTAGTTCCAACAATTCAAGCATGCGAATAAATTACTTCAAATCTATATAAAAAAGCTAAGATGCAAAGTTAGATGGTCTAGAACGCGATTAATAGAGCTTATTAGCTAATCGCACATATGGAGTGGAAGCATAGAGATATGATTCACAATTGCTTATTGCGAATAAATTACATGTTACGCATAAAGAGGGTATCTACCAGGCAGCTGCTCGATGCGAGGCCAGAGAAAGTCGACCTTGGTCGACAGGCACGCCCCCGAGGCGATCGCCACGGCCGAGACCGCCAGTTGCGCGATCGTGGATGCCACGGCGCCGTGAACCGCGCCGCCGCTTCCCCCCGCGACGGCAGCCGCGGCGATCACCTCCCCGGCCCCTACGAGCGCGGCCGAGGCCAGCGCGAGCCGCGGGGCCACGTGCTCGAGCACGCACCCCAGCCGCAACCGCGCCCTCCTCCGCTCCCCGCGCGCCAACGACGCCGCGGCGCTCGCCGGAAGCAGCACGAGGCGGCGGCCGAGCATGCCGGCGTCGGGGGCTGACGTGGACGCCGGCGACGGCGTCATGCGAGTCGGGCGGGCCGCTGCGGTTGCGGGGGTGCTCTCCGGCCGTGCGCGGGCGGGGAATTTCTATCTCATTCTGGCACGCACGGCGCGTGAGTGGCGACGAGGGGTGGGGAGGGACCGGGTGAGAGCGCCGAGGCGTGTTGGGTTTGTGTGGTGGCTGTGGCTGGGACGGAACGGCGTTGCTCACTCCGCCTGTCCCCTCTCGCTCCTGTTTTTTTTTTAGGGATAAGCTGCCGCTTTAATTAAACCGGGTTCGGAATGTCATCAGATGCAGATACAATACCCAGAATGCAATCTGGGGGACACCTAACCATATATGACATCTCTCCTCCTAACACCTCCTCTAACATGTTTATGCGCGGCAACATTTGTGGAATGATGTACCTATGAAACTCTAGACTCCGAGAATTCCCGAAGCGCATTCTTGATCTCCTCCACCCAAGGCCCAATTGAAAACATGTTTCTGGCTGGGTTTCGAACCATATGCACCATTGCTTGGCTATCGAGTTTCACATGGATCTTTTGCACGCTCACTTCCCTCGCTGCATGTAGAAGCCTCTGACAAGCCAAGATCTCTGTTGTCTCGGGATCGGCACAGTTCGGGAAGAAGTGGCACGCACCGGCCACAAAACCGCCATTGTCATCACGCAATATCGTCCTGCCCCCCCCCCCCTCATCTCCATGCTTGGATATATCTTCGTTAGAGTTTGCCTTAATCCATCCCTCTTCAAGAGGCTCCCAGCGCTGCACCACTTTAGCCACCGGGGCCTGCACTGGTATTTCATGCGCCTCTTTCCCTTGTTGCATGCATGTAGTGACTCTAGCGACCACCTCCTACGGGGTAGCGATCATCTTACCTTTCCAAGTTTCATTGTGTGCTAACCACAGGCCATAAGTAGCCTGAATCATCGCCTCTCGTTCATTTGTATTCGCCCTAGCGAACCATCCAAGAAGCCAGCAGGTGATCGCCCTCTGAGAGTCCATCTAGCACGGTGGGGACGCCGTTGTAACTCCCTTTTCTGACCGCAACAGGCCCCAGAACTGCACTAAGTGGTGGCAGCCCCAAAAGCGATGGAAAATCGTCTCTTCCGCCCACACACAGCACAAAAAACATCTAGCTTACTTCTCCGACGATGCAGTTCCGATCCTACAGCCAGGCCATTCCTGACCATTCTCCAAACATGAACTTTAGCCTTGTTTGGATCACTGGTGTCTAGGAAGCCATATACCCCTTGTGCTTCTCTACTGAACTAGATGCTTCCGACTGTTTGGAGCGCACCCTTTTCATCGCCATCCTCAGGTGTACATTGAGCGGACAGAAAAAAATAATCCGTTTTTGGTAAAATTCCAAGCGAAATAATCGTCCGTATTTAGTCCACCAACCGCTATTTGCTTGATATTTCTAGCATCAACCTTTGCAGCATCCCAGCTTGCGCCATCAGAAGTTAATAGGTCAGCAACTTTGGTCACTGAAACGTCTCCGTCGTATCTATAAGTTTTTATTGTTCCATGCCAATATTATTCAACTTTCATATACTTTTGGCAACTTTTTATACTATCTTTTTGGGACTAACATATTGATCCAGTGCCCAGTGCCAGTTCCTGTTTGTTGTATGTTTTATGTTTCGCAGAAACCCAATATCAAAAGGAGTCCAAACGGGATAAAAACGAATGGAGAATTATTTTGGAATATTTTTGATTTTTGGGAAGTAAAATCAACGCGAGACGGTGCCCGAGGGGGCCACAAAACAGGGGGCATACCCCAGGGAGGCAGGCGTGCCCTGGACTCTCCTGGGCACCCCGTAAGGCGGTTGACGCTCTTCTTTTGCCGCAAGAAAGCTAATTTTATGAGAAAGATCTGGGCGAAAGATTCACCCCAATCGGAGTTACGGATCTCCGGATATAAAAGAAACGATGGAAGGGCAGAATCTGAGAACGCAGAAACAGAGAGAGGTAGAGAGATAGATCCAATCTCGGAGGGGCTCTCGCCCCTCCCATGCCATGGGAGCCAAGGACCAGAGGGAAAACCCGTCTCCCATCTAGGGACGAGGTTAAGGAAGAAGAAGAAGAAGGGGGGCCCTCTCCCCCTTGCTTCCGGTGGCGCTGAAGCGCTGCCGGGGGGCCATCATCATCACCGCGATCTTCACCAACACCTCCGCCATCTTCACCAACATCTCTATCACCTTCCCCCATCTATATTCAGCGGTCCACTCTCCCGCAACCCGTTGTACCCTCTACTTGAACATGGTGCTTTATGCTTCATATTATTATCCAATGATGTGTTGCCATCCTATGATGTCTGAGTAGATTTTCGTTGTCCTATCGGTGATTGATGAATTGTTATGATTGGTTTAATTTGCTTGTGGTTATGTTGTTGTCCTATTGTGCCCTCTGTGTCACGCAAGCGTGAGGGGTTCCCGCTGTAGGGTGTTGCAATACATTCATGATTCGCTTATAGTGGGTTGCTAGAGTGACAGAAGCTTAAACCTGAGTAAGGGGATTGTTGCGTATGGGATAAAGGGGACTTGATGCTTTAATGCTATGGTTGGGTTTTAACTTAATGATCTTTAGTAGTTGCGAATGCTTGCTAGAGTTCCAATCATAAGTGCATATGATCCAAGAAGAGAAAGTATGTTAGCTTATGCCTCTCCCACATAAAACTTGCTATCAGTCTAGTAAAGTAGTCAATTGCTTAGGGACAATTTCACAACTCCTACCACCACTTTTCCACACTCGCTATATTTACTTTATTGCTTCTTTATCTAAATAGCCCCTAGCTTTCATTTACGTGTTCTTTATTATCTTGCAAACCTATCCAACAACACCTACAAGGTACTTCTAGTTTCATATTTGTTTTAGGTAAAGCGAATACTAAGCGTGCGTAGAGTCGTATCAGTGGCAGATAGGACTTGAGAGAATATTTGTTCTACCTTTAGCTCCTCGTTGGGTTCGACACTCTTAGTTATCGAAAGAGGCTACAATTATCCCCTATATTTGTGGGTTATCAAGACCTTTTTCTGGCACCGTTGCCGGGGAGCCATAGCGTGGGGTGAATATTCTCGTATGTGCTTGTTTGCTTTATCACTAAGTAATTTTTATTTGTTGTTCTAAGTTGTTCTCTATCTTTAGTTATGGATATGGAACACGAAATACCCAAAAAATTAGGTGTACTTGATACTCATGGAGATGGGGAACCTCCTAAAACCCTCGATTCTTGTTATGTGAAGAAATTATGTACTATTTTGATAATCCTGAGAAAATCTCATTCAATTTTGTTATGGGAGACATGTTGGATCAACGTGAATACTTTAGGGATTATCGCTTGACACAAAAAGGGAAACTATTATGGGATCAAATTTATATGTTGTATTGGTATGCTAGGCAACTATGCTTGAGATATGATTATACTTGTTGCTCTTTGATGAAGGCTCCACACCTTCCCTTTTCATGCGAATTCAATGATAATAAAACCTTAGCTTCTTATGCTAATGGTAGATATGATTACTATGATGTGGAACAAATAGAAGAATTCGTTGCTTTTATGGGTGCTTATGAGATTGAATCTATGTTTAAAGAGTTTGATGATTTTGATGATTCAGTTTATAGACCTGAAAATTTTGCTATACTTAGATATTGCTATGAAAATTATGAATACAATTCCGATATTGATACATTTATTGAGAAAGTCTCCGCTGTCCAGGAAGAGATTAATATTTTGCAGGAAGCTATGGAAGAAGAAATTGATGAAACTGTGAGCTCATTGGATGAAAAAGATGATGAGGAGAGCGAAGAACAAAAGGAAGAAGAGAGGATTAGCTACCCGTGCCCACCTTCTAATGAGAGTAACTCTTCAACTCATACATTGTTTAGTTCCTCTTCGTGCTTACCGAAGGATGATTGCTATGATCCCTTTAATTCATCTGAAATATCCCTTTTTGATGATACTTGCTATGCTTGTGGCCATGATGCCAATATGAATTATGCTTATGGAGATGAACTTGCTATAGTTCCTTATGTTAAACATGAAATTGTTGCTATTGCACCCACGCATGATAGTCCTATTATCTTTTTGAATTCTCCCGACTACACTATATCGGAGAAGTTTGTGCTTATTAAGGATTATATTGATGGGATGCCTTTTACCATTGCACATGATGATTTTGATAGATATAATATGCATGTGCTTGCTGCTCCTACTTGCAATTATTATGAGAGAGAAACTACATCTCCACCTCTCCATGTTTCCAATAGGATAGAATTGCAAGAAACTGCTTATACTATGCATTGGCCTTTACTTGGTGTGCATGAATTGTTCTTTTATGACATGCTGATGCATAGGAAGAGAGTTAGACTTCGCTGTTGCATGATATATGTTACTTTGTGCTCACTACTAAATCACAAATCATTGTTGATTAAAATTGGCTTTGATATACCTTGGGATCCTGGTGGATTCATTACTTGAGCACTTTATGCCTAGCTTAATGGCTTTAAAGAAAGCGCTGCCAGGGAGACAACCCGAAAGTTTTAGAGAGTCATTTATTTCTGTTGAGTGCTTTCATATAGTTTAAAAACAAAAAAATAAAGAGGGAACCCAAAAATTTTCAAAAAGGAAAGTGAAAGTGAGAGAGACAAGCATTGTTGAAGTGGGAGAGCTCCTTGAACTTTGTTCATGCTCACGGAAACTTTGTGAATCTTAATTACAAAAACTTTTCATCAAAAATAATTATCCCCTTGTACAATTTCATTGTATTATAAAAATAATGTGCCAAGGTTCGCCTTTAGGATGTTTACAATGCTTGTTGGTTTGTACGGTGCAGGACAGAAACTTTAGCTGTAGTGTGCAATTTTACATTTTTTACTGGAACGTCAAATGGTTCTGATTCCTTTTGCACTGTCTTTCTGTACAAATTGTTTATTTTTCCTAATTTTGGTATAATTTTTGGGGTACCATAAGTATGGTGAATGTTCAGATTACTACAGACTGTTCTGTTTTTGATAGATTCTATTTTTGATGCATAGTTTGCTTGTTTTGATGAAGCTATCAATTTCTATCAGTGGATTAAGCCATGGAAAAGTTATATTACAGTAGAAACAATGCAAAAACAAAATATGAATTGGTTTGCTACAGTACTTAGAGTAGTGATTTGCTTTATTATACTAATGGATCTTACCGAGTTTTCTGTTGAAGTTTTGTCTGGATGAAGTGTTTGATCGAGGAGGTCTCGATATGAGGAAAAGGAAGAGAGGAAAACGCTCAAGCTTGGGGATGCCCGAGGCACCCCAAGTAAATATTCAAGGAGACTCAAGCGTCTAAGCTTGGGGATGCCCCGGAAGGCATCCCCTCTTTCTTCAACAAGTATTGGTATGTTTTCGTATTCGTTTCGTTCGTGCGATATGTGCAAGTCTTGGAGCGTCTTTGCATTTAGTTTTCATTTTTCTTTTATGCACCATGCTGGTATGAGATAGTCCTTGGTTGATTTATAGAATGCTCATTGCACCTCACTTATATCTTTTGAGTATGGCTTTATAGAATGCTTCATGTGCTTCACTTATATCATTTGAAGTTTGGATTGCCTGTTTCCCTTTACATAGAAAACCGCCATTTGTAGAATGCTCTTTTGCTTCACTTATATTTGTTATTGCATGGACATATCTTTTTTAGAAAGAATTAAACTCTCTTGCTTCATTTATATCTATCTAGAGAGATGACAGGAATTGGTCATTCACATGGTTAGTCATAAAATCCTACATAAAACTTGTGGATCACTGAATATGATATGTTTGATTCCTTGCAATAGTTTTGCGATATAAAGATGGTGATATTAGAGTCATGCTAGTGGGTGGTTATGGATTGTAGAGACACTTATGTTGAGGTTTGCAAGTCCCGTAGCATGCACGTATGGTAACTGTTATGTGAAAAATTTGAAGCATGGGGTGTTTCTTTGATTGTCTTCCCTATGAGTGGCGGTCGGGGACGAGCGATGGTCTTTTCCTATCAATCTACCCCCCTAGGGGCATGCGTAGTAGTACTTTGCTTCGAGGGCTAATAAACTTTTGCAATAAGTATATGAGTTCTTTATGACTAATGTGAGTCCATGGATTATACGCACTTTTACCTTTCCATCATTGCTAGCCTCTTCGGTACCGTGCATTGCCCTTTCTCACCTCGAGAGTTGGTGCAAACTTCGCCGGTGCATCCAAACCCCGTGATATGATACGCTCTATCACACATAAACCTCATTATATCTTCCTCAAAACAGCCACCATACCTACCTATTATGGCATTTCCATAGCCATTCTGAGATATATTTCCATGCAAATTCCATCATCATCATATACATGACTTGAGAATTCATTGTCACATTGCTTTGCATGATCGTAAGATAGCTAGCATGATGTTTTCATGGCTTGTCCGTTTTTATGTCATTGCTACGCTAGATCATTGCACATCCCGGTACACCGCCGGAAGCATTCATATAGAGTCATATCTCTGTTCCAGTATCGAGTTGTAATATTGAGTTGTAAGTAAATAAAGTGTGATGATCATCATTATAGAGCATTGCCCCATAAAAAAAAAAGAGGCCAAAGAAGTCTAAATAAAAAAAGGGGGCCAAAGAAGCCCACTAAAAATAAAAAATAAAAAAGGGGGCAATGTTACTATCCTTTTACCACACTTGTGCTTCAGAGTAGCACCATGTTCTTCATATAGAGAGTCTCCTATATTGTCACTTTCATATACTAGTGGGAATTTTCATTATAGAACTTGGCTTGTATATTCCAATGATGGGCTTCCTCAAATGCCCTAGGTCTTCATGAGCAAGCAAGTTGGATGCACACCCACTTAGTTTCTTTTGTTGAGCTTTCATACACTTATAGCTCTAGTGCATCTATTGTATGGCAATCCCTACTCCTCGCATTGACATCAATTGATGGGCATCTCCATAGCCCGTTGATTAGCCGCGTCGATGTGAGACTTTCTCCCTTTTTGTCTTCTCCACATAAACCCCCATCATCATATTCTATTCTATCTATAGTGCTATATACATGGCTTGCGCTCATGTATTGCATGAGGGTTGAAAAAGCTGAAGCGTGTTAAAAAGTATGAATCAATTGCTCGGCTTGTCATCGGGGTTGTGCATGATGGGAGCATTTTGTGTGACGAAAATGAAGCATGGCCAAACTATATGATTTTGTAGGGATAAGCTTGCTTTGGCCATGTTGTTTTGAAAAGACATAATTGCTTTATTAGTACGCTCAAAGTATTATCTTTTTTATGTCAAATGATAGACTATTGCTTTGAATCACTCATGTCTTAATATTCATGCCATGATTAGACATATGATCAAGATTATGCTAGGTAGCATTCCACATCAAAAATTATCTTTTTTATCATTTACCTACTCGAGGATGAGCAGTAATTAAGCTTGGAGATGCTGATACATCTCCATCATATCTATACTTTTTGATTGTTCCATGCCAATATTATTCAACTTTCATATACTTTTGGCAACTTTTTATACTATTTTTTGGGACTAACATATTGATCCAGTGCCCAGTGCCAGTTCATGTTTGTTGCATGTTTTATGTTTTGCAGAAACCCAATATCAAATGGAGTCCAAACGGGATAAGAACGGATGGAGAATTATTTTGGAATATTTGTGATTTTTGGGAAGTAAAATCAATGCGAGACGGTGCCCGAGGGGGCCATGAGATAGGAGGCGCATCCCAGGGAGGCAGGCGCACCTTGGACTCTCCTAGGCACCCCGTAAGGCAGTTGACGCTCTTCTTTTGCCGCAAGAAAGCTAATTTTATGAGAAAGATCTGGGCGAAAGATTCACCTCAATCGGAGTTACGGATCTCCGGATATAAAAGAAACGGTGGAAGGGCAGAATCCGAGAACGCAGAAACAGAGAGAGACAGAGAGATAGATCCAATCTCGGAGGGGCTCTCGCCCCTCCCACGCCATGGGAGCCAAGGATCAGAGGGGAAACCCTTCTCCCATCTAGGGAGGAGGTCAAGGAAGAAGAAGAAGGGGGCCCCTCTCCCCCTTGCTTCCGGTGGCGCCGGAGCGCTGCCGGGGGCCATCAGCATCACCGCGATCTTCACCAACACCCCCGCCATCTTCACCAACATCTCCATCACCTTCCCCCATCTATATTCAGCGGTCCACTCTCCTGCAACCCGTTGTACCCTCTACTTGAACATGGTACTTTATGCTTCATATTATTATCCAATGATGTGTTGCCACCCTATGATGTCTGAGTAGATTTTCGTTGTCCTATCGGTGATTGATGAATTGCTATGATTGGTTTAATTTGCTTGTGGTTATGTTGCTGTCCTATTGTGCCCTCCGTGCCGCACAAGCATGAGGGGTTCCCGCTATAGGGTGTTGCAATACATTCATGATTCGCTTCTAGTGGGTTGCTAGAGTGACAGATGCTTAAACCCGAGTAAGGGGATTGTTGCGTATGGGATAAAGGGGACTTGATGCTTTAATGCTATGGTTGGGTTTTAACTTAATGATCTTTACTAGATGCGGATGCTTGCTAGAGTTCCAATCATAAGTGCATATGATCCAAGAAGAGAAAGTATGTTAGCTTATGCCTCTCCCACATAAAACTTGCTACGGTCTAGTAAAGTAGTCAATTGCTTAGGGACAATTTCACAACTCCTACCACCACTTTTCCACACTCACTATATTTACTTTATTGCTTCTTTATCTAAACAACCCCTAGCTTTCATTTACGTGTTCTTTATTATCTTGCAAACCTATCCAACAACACTTACAAGGTACTTCTAGTTTCATATTTGTTTTAGGTAAAGCGAATACTAAGCGTGCGTAGAGTCGTATCAATGGCAGATAGGACTTGGGAGAATATTTGACCTTTAGCTCCTCGTTGGGTTTGACACTCTTACTTATCGAAAGAGGCTACAATTATCCCCTATACTTGTGGGTTATCAGTCACTCCGTGAACAAAAACTTGGCCCAGTTGCCGAAGACTCCCACTCCTCGGGAGCCAGTTACTGTGATGAATGTTGACACTTAACCCATCCCCGATGCGCCAAATAGAGCCCTCTCGCAGCAAATCCCGGCCATGGATAATGCTTCTAAAAGTAAATGATCCTGCTGGCGGCAAGTACCATTCAAAATTGTGCCGTCAAGAAAATAGCGAGCCTTTAACACTCTCGTGCACAAAGACAATGGAAACTGATGAGTAAGCCATGCTTGCTTGGCCTATAGTACTTGGTTAAGCGCTTCCGGGTCCCTAAACCCAAGTTCCCTGCCCCTTTTTTCTTCACACATCTTTTCCCAAGATATCCAATGCACCTTCCCCTCACCATTCGTTGCTCCCCACCAGAATTTGGATGGGATCGAAGTCAGGTTACGACACATCTTGTTAGTGAGCTGAAAACAACTCATAGTATGGGTAGGTGTTGCTTGGAGTGATGATTTTACCAAAACTTCCCCGAATGCCTTTGAAAGACCTTGGCCCTTCCATCCGCTAACCTTTCCATTTGAGCTCCCCATGACATGTTTGAAAGTCCCCTCCTTAGACATCCCAACCCGTGTTGGTAGTCCAAGGTATTTCTCACTTAGAGCCTCTGAATTAATCATAATGATTTGCTTTAACTCTGTCTTATTCTCCTCCTGACATCCTTTCCCAAAAAAAGGAGGACTTTTGAAGGTTAACTTTTTGGCCCGAGGTTGCTTCATATCTCTCCAATATAAGCTTCAACTCCTCCATATTGGATTGGGTTCCTTCCAAGAAGACGATATTTTCATCAGCAAAAAGGAGATGTGTCACATGGGGGCCAGTGCTCCTGAAAGATACACCTCTGATCGCTTTATCCTCCCGGGCTTTCTTGAGCAACACCGAGAACCCCTCCACACAAAATAGAACAGGTAAGGGGAGAGGGGATCTCCCTATTGGAGCCCCCGTGATGGAGAAAATCTCCTGGACTAGCTACCATTGAGCTTGACAGAAAAACTGGCAGTAGTAACCACTACTAGGGAAAAGCCTAGCAGTGGCATCGATCTTAGGTGTATCAGTAGCACGGGCTCCCGTGCTACTAATATGATGCTACAGCTAACTTATAACAGTAGCGCGTGTTGGCCCGCGCTACTACTATACATGGGTAGCAGTAGCGAGCTTTACAGGAATGTGCTACTGCTAATAGATTCAGCGCTTTGAAGTAAGCCGCGCTACTGGTAAGAGCGCACTGCTGCTAACTTTATTCCCCTCGCTACTGCTAGTTTTATTAGTTTCTGTTTTTTTCCTGCATATTTGTTTTTGTATTTGAACAGGCTTTATACAATAATCTTTAGCATATCATACACATACAAATGTAATCATAGCATATACATACAAATAGTCTCATCAAATCATGTCATCATCATAATCATCATCCAACACAAAGTGGTCTCTCGTCATCATCTTGAAAATAGCGATACAAGTCTCGAATACTGGCAACTACATCGTCATCCATCTAAACAATGATATACACGAGAAGAGCTATCACTATGAGTGAGAGCAAAACTATGCAGTACATGAGGCGGCGGTTATGAGCCTCTCTCGCGCTAGCGTGAACCTCAAGTAACTAGCTTTTGCTTCTTGTCTGCTTTTGAAGCCTTTATGGCTGGCACCCAAGACCCCCTCCATTTGCACCTGACACTCAGGCCACTTGTTGTACACTCTCAGAACCTTCCCTTTGTACAAGACATAGCACTGCTTCTTCACCATCAAGAATCTAGGTACCTGTTAGAGATGCATCTTCATCAAGAGAATGTACAATCATATGCAACAAAATATACTTGAGCAACACGAAAAATAAAGGGTTAGCAACTAGATGCAACATATAGTAAACATATAAATAATCAACGCAATTTTATCATACGCAAACTAATTAACTAGAGGTACGCAGGTCATCATACCCAAACTAACAAAGTAGCATTACGCAAGTTTGGCAGGGACCGTGGACATCACAAAGTTTCATTGCTATAGAAAGTTTACAAGTTCGACCGACACATATCATCATCATCAGCATCGTAAATCACTAGAAGTTCCATCCTTCCATATCATCGAGGATGCACCCTAGCTTCTTGAACAACGCGAGGTCCTGACGTTGCATGCCTATGCGAGTTCGGACGTCAGCTCACGATATAGGGCCGTGGTGGAACATCCCCTTCTCTTCGACGACTTCTTTCATGATGATCATCGCAATGTCCCTTTGGATGCGAAAGAAGTCATCTCTAAGTTTATAATCCACTTCTCCATGAGATTCTACCCACTTGCAGATATGATCATCATTTCTGCTCTGTCATGCGAAGCTTTTGGTGATCCCTTCTGAACTCCATCATGAGATGGAGGAGGTAGAATCCATTGTTCCTGCTTGGTTTCAGGACATGGATGCAGCATAAGTTAGTTTTATGCGAGAAACCCGTCTTGCAGTTCCTTTGTTTCCTGATCTGCAGGTGGCCACCCCTCAAGCTGAAGCCTTGGAGAGCATCATCTAGAACATTCATTACGTGGGTGTAGTCCTTCTTCTCGTAGTTTCTGGTAGGGTCGAAATACACGGCATGGGAGACTCGCGGGCAAAGAACGATAAGGATGGCGCGCCCATTGCTGCAGGGAAAAGAACACCTCAAATTATTCTCCATATGAGCGAGTAGTAATGATTGAAATGTCCAAAAGGGTTGTCCGACATTGACTTACTTTGGATGATAAGACAGGAGGACAATTTCCTGGTCCTTATTCTGTACCATGAAGTTTTTGAGGTACTCCCTAGAAGTTTTACGCTCAAAGTCACCGAGACTCAAGAAGGACTCATACATGTAGTATGGACCTGCCACACAGATTTGCGAGACTTCTTCTCTCTTCATGACGGAGCTCATATGTAGCGCAAAAAGGCGGACGATTGTAAAATCGAGCCGCCTTGTCAGAAACATCTCAAAGATATGCTCAAATTGCAAGAAGAACACCTTCTGGGCCGTGTGTCGATGTAGCACTTCCCCTCAGGCACACGAGCCGCATATGTCAGATATCCTGGATCCTTCGAGGCTAGTAGGCTTCTCAGTCAACATCACATGGTCATGCAGTCTCCTGAGGCCCCCTGATATTGCCTCCAGCGGTTTTGGCAGTAGCATCAGCTCGCCCGTGACATGGAACATGGGCGCACCTTTGACGGGCACACGCTCTTCAAAATCCGCTGTGTGGCTGCTATGTGCTCTGGCTTGTTTGTAGGCAACAGAGCCTTTCTTCGCCGGTCTCCTCCTCTCCTTGTTTTTCTTGGGCTGACCTTCCAAACCCTTCCTTAACCCCTGCCCCAGTGTTGTCGGGCTAAGCACTGTACGACCCTCGGCTAGTTGAGCTTGTGTTGAGGCGGCATCTTAAGATGTGTCCTATGAGGATTGCATGAAGAGAGACTTCTTGCAATCAACCCTGCTAGGATGTTCCTGCCCGGGCAGATCATCCATATCCTCATCAGCATGCTAATAGCCTGAGTCGTCATACGACTGACTCATCATATCTAAGTCACCATCATAGGCGCCAGTATTGAGGAACCGAAGAGGGTCATCCTCATCCATCTCATCATCCATTCTTTGTTTTACGGGGGCGATTACATCAGCCACTATTGGACCCCCTTCCTCATGTCGTTCGCCGCTCTCACTCGGCACTACAGGCGCTGGTAATTGTGTAGGCGGGGTGGTGGTGTTCATACCTGCTTGTTAATGTGTGGTTATTGGTGTGCTCTCTGTCGGTGTCAAAACCGGCGGATCTCGGGTAGGGGGTCCCGAACTGTGCGTCTAAGGCTAATGGTAACAGGAGGCAGGGGACACGATGTTTTACCCAGGTTCGGGCCCTCTCAATGGAGGTAATACCCTACTTCCTGCTTGATTGATCTTGATGATATGAGTATTCCAAGAGTTGATCTACCACGAGATCGTAGAGGCTAAGCCCTAGAAGCTAGCCTATGGTATGATTGTTGTCGTCCTACAGACTAAACCCTCCAGTTTATATAGACACTGGAGGAGGCTAGGGTTACACATAGTCAGTTACAAAGAAGGAGATCTAACATCCGAATCGCCAAGCTTGCCTTCCACGCAAAGGAGAGTCACATCCGGACACGGGACGAAGTCTTGAGTCTTGTGTCTTCATAGTCCAATAGTCCAGCTAAAGCATATAGTCTGGCTGTCCGGATACCCCCTAATCCAGGACTCCCTCAGTAGCCCCCGAACCAGGCTTCAATGACGATGAGTCCAACACACAGATTGTCTTTGGCATTGCAAGGCGGGTTCTTCTCCAAATCCAGAGTACCTGTTGTAGCAAACAGTGTCCGGCTTCCCATCGTTGTGTCCCTCGGCTTCTGTGCCTCAATAATGGCCATCTCCATGTGTCGAGCGAATACAAGGGGCCGAGGCATTTTTACATTTGCTACCCTGACCCCGCAGGCGAACCATCTATTTGAAGAGACGGGGGATCCTCAGATCCAAATCTCACCTTCTTCCCTCAAGCAAGCATTCGACAGAGCGCATCCGGAAAAAACCATTCCACCATGGCAGGTCGCCGCAGCTCCTCTTCTCGCTCCCTTAGCTCTAAGCCAGGTGATTGGGAAAAATGTTCTGTCCCTCACAGCCGTTTAGTAGAGTTGCAGACCCAAGGGTTTCTTCCACCCGCGTACATGGTCCCCGTCCGAGCCGGACTAGCCACCTATAATGGCGGGGCGCAAGCGGAGAGATCTCCTAACCCATCACAGGGGGAGCGGGTATGCCTCGTCCCATATTTGCTAAGAGGCGTCGGGTTTCCAGTCCACCCGTTCCTCAGCGGGCTCCTGGAGTTCTACGGCCTCCAGTTGCATAACTTTACCCCCGCCTCCGTGCTGCACATCGCCGGATACGTTGCCCTCTGTGAGTTATTCCTGGGCTGCGAGGCTCACTTCGGGTTATGGAAGAAGTTATTCTGCCTCATCCCTCGTAATCAGGGGGGATCTATATATCAAGTGGGCGGAGCCGAAATATGGCGCGTCGCCCAGACCGGGTACCTGTCCGGCACTCCAAAGAAGGCATCCGAAGACTGGCCCTCGGAGTGGTTTTATGTAGATGACGTTCCCCTTCTGGACCCAACCCGGACGGGCCTTCCTGAGTTTAATAACGCTCCGCTGAAGAAACGCCAAAGTTGGCGCCCTCGGAGCCCCCAGGAGGAAGATGACAGAGAAGTCCACTTCCTGATGGGCAGGATAAAGACACTGGCCCAATCAGGACTGACAATAGTCGAAGTTATATCAATATGCATAATACGGGGGGTGCAGCCACTTCAATATTGGGGGAAGCCCATGTGGCACTTCAACGGGGAAGACGATGCCACCCGCTGCGGTCGTAAAGGTCTGGACTCCGCCACCGCTCTGGCGAAAATACTGTCCGATTTATATAAAGGAGAAGAAGAGGAGTTCCTCCGCATTAAACCGCGGGATGGAATTTCCATGTACAACTCACCAAGCTGGATAACCCGTTACTCTTTACTCAACTCTATTCGTTCTTGCATCTTTCATCACAATCATTTATCTTGATATTTCTAAATAGGAATTGAGGAAGGCCGTGAAAGAGTTCAAGAGCCCCTCCCCGCAGCCAGAGGATCCTGGCCGGGCCCTCGACCCCGGACTCGAAGAAGATCCGGATATATCTGTGGAGCTTGTCAATGGGACATTTTATCAGGCAAGCTCTGACGGCACCTTGGTGGCCATTATTGTTGACTACCCCGGACTGCTCCCTACGTCGCGTGTAAGCAAAGTTGAAGCCCTAACCTCCGAAGAGGATTCCTTCCTTATACCATGCCTTATGTACAAATATCATATTTTTATAGAGACGGCCATCAGAATGCGGCGCCGAGCCCCTAGGGGCTCATCAGCAAAGTGCATCCGGGCCAGGCAGGCTCAAGAGGAAGGCGGTTAGGGTCGAAACGCCATCGCA
Source organism: Triticum dicoccoides (assembly GCF_002162155.2). Lineage (NCBI taxonomy): Eukaryota > Viridiplantae > Streptophyta > Magnoliopsida > Poales > Poaceae > Triticum > Triticum dicoccoides. The sequence continues at coordinate 529,649,601 of NC_041391.1, read as the reverse complement.
AAGGTATAATTAAAATCCACTCCGCGATCATCATTCTTGAAATGTAACGGCTTCCATCGTGTCCTGGCAGAAAGAGTAGTCGCCGGACTATATCCAGAGATCCTGCCGGTCACGCCCCCACCAGCCGGATTCCAGGACCGGCTGCAAGAGAGGAGGCTAATGTGGGGCCGATGCCGAATTGTCCCCCGACAGAGGATGCGGATAGGCTCTCCACCACAAATTCTGAAGTAGAGAGCGCCATGAATCACCAGCGTTGACGGGCCGTACTCCGCAATGGTATTTTTTCCGAAGAGGCATTCAATGCCTTCAATTCAGGAGACACATACATCCGAGCTGCCGAAGATGGACTCGCCCGAGCGACGGACCAGTATGCAAAGGATATACGGGTAAGAAAATTTGATAAGCATGTATAACAGTAGCCCCTGAGACTTGAAACAGGTGGAACAACTGCTTTAAGGATCATTATATGCACAGGTTGTTGTAGAGAAGAATACCCATTTAACTCAGGAGCTAGAGGAGTGCAAGACCCAGCTGAGGGCCGCAATTGGTAGAGGAATCCCAGAAGGCCTCATCTGGTAATACTTATCTCAATAGAGAAATTTTAAGGACGTATACCAGTTAGTATGTGGCTTGATTTATAAGTCTAACACAATATTCTACGACAATCTCGGAGAGAATCCGGAGGTCATAAAAGATAGTGAGTCACATCTCCGAAGATAGCTAAATGCTGGCGAGCGTGTGCTTACGCAAGTTAGGCAGGAGAAAAACAATCTCCAAGATGCCAACATCCGGCTGGGCGTCGAATTGGCAGATGTTCGAGCTCAGCTTGCGGACTCCATGAAGGAGAACAGGAGGCTTCGTCGCGACATTTATGGTAAGTGCTTAAAGGGACTGCAGTACAGTTCGGCGAGGAGGCATATTAATAGAATTATGTCTATAGGTATGCTGATGGGCCGTCCTGAAGAGGAGATGCCCAGGTCTGCAGGTGATTTGCTGCAAGATCTCTCACAACTGCACGGACGAGCTCGGCAGGTGATGTAGGGTATTGCCTAGGCCTTGTGGCCATCCGCTTCCCTGCAGGAGGCATGGGAGAGCTCGTGGATATGCTCAAAGGAGCACGGCAGCGCTTCCAGTTATGGAAGGTGTCAGCCTGCCGACAAGGTGCAAGGGAAGCCTGGGCCATGGTGAAGACACGATACGCCAAGGCTGATCCGAACCATATGGCCGAAGTCGGACCGATGGGGCCAGATGGGCAAGAGATTCCCGTGAGTCTGGTGTATGACCAAGTAGCATTAGCCACAAAGTATTCCCAACAGGATTGTAGGTTAGACAGTCTATTGGATGGTATAGAGGAAGAATATAGCCAGTCCAAGTGCCTATGTAATTCAATGGACATTTGTAGTCCCTAGCCGGATTGAAAATCATTTGTCATGGCGGACCTTTTCGCTTCAGCCCCCAGACCCGATAGTCCGGGGTGTATCCGAATACCCGCTCAGTTATGTAAAACCGGGGTATGCATGGAAACCAGGCGTAGGGGTCATTAGTGCTTGAACAGACAAGTACCCAACTAGTTATGTTATATTACATGGGTAGTAAGAAATATCTTCTAGAGAGAATAGTTCCTTTAGGGGTTCCTTTCCCTGGGTACGCATGCATCGATGTGCATGTCTGAACTGCGAACAGAAGTGCAGGATACAAAACATCTGGGGATTTACATTGTAATAAATGAAAGAAACATCTTTTGTTCACCGACCGAATATTCCCTCAAGAACGCTAGCTTTCGGCTTCACCCAATCTGAGGTACACATCCAGCTGAACCAGTAGTAGTAATCGCAGAGGTGCTCCCCTTATGCCCTAGCCGAATTAACGAGAACGTAGGGCATAAACACAAGAGCCTGGCAACCCAGCATGGCCAAATCTTAAGTCATATCGATGCATATAATGGCGAAGAAAAGGCACATATGGAAAAGGACGCATATGTGGTAGGCAAGAAGCCATAAAAGTAATTATATTTAGCTTCTGTATAGGAAGCCCGCAGGTATGGTGAGCACACATAGTGCGGCCTGAGCGATTCAAGCATCCGCACAGTATTTAGTACCTTGTGTGAAGAAGGTAAAAAGGGCGAGAAAGGAAAAAAAGGTGAACATAATTGAAAGAGCAGAGGTAAGGAGACGAACACTGAGTTCGGCACTAGGCGTAGAATCTCCGGAGTCTGGCCGCGTTCCATGGGTCCGGCTCGAGTCTGTTATCGGATGCATTGCGCAGACGATACGCTCCTCTGGTGAGAACTTTATCAATGATGAAGGGACCCTCCCACTTGGGTTTGAGCTTGTCCTTCTTCTTCTCCGGTAGGCGTAGAACGAGTTCGCCAATGTTATAAGTTTTGGCCCGCACTTCTATGCTTTGATACCTTCGAGCTTGCTATTGATATAATGCGGAACGGGCTTTTGCAACATCGCATTCCTCCTCCAGGGCATCTAAGTTGTCATGCCGATCTAGCTCGGCTTCCTTCTCTTCGTACATGCGCACGCGAGGTGAGTCATGGATTATGTCGCAGGGCAGAACTGCTTCTGCACCGTACACCATAAAAAATGGCGTATATCTAGTGGTACGATTCGGCGTGGTCCGCAGCCCCCAGAGTACGGAGTCGAGCTCCTTGACCCAGTGCGTGTCCGATTCCTTCAAGGATCGCACTAGTCTGGGTTTGATGCCGCTCATGATGAGACCATTTGCATGTTCGACTTGACCATTTGTTTGGGGATGATAGACAGAGGCATAATCTAGCTTAATGCCCATGTTGCCACACCAAGTTTTCACTTCATCTGCTGTGAAGTTTGAGCCGTTGTCAGTGGTGATGCTATGGGGGACTCCGTAACGGTGTACAACCCCTGATATGAAATCTATCGCTGGTACGGATTCAGCTGTTTTAACTGGTTTGGCTTCTATCCATTTGGTGAACTTGTCCACCATGACCAATAAGTATTTTTTCTTATGGCTTCCCCCTTTAAGAGGTCCGACCATATCCAGCCCCCAGACCACGAAGGGCCAAATTATGGGGATTGTTTGGAGAGCGGTAGGGGGCGTATGGCTCTGATTGGCGAAAAGCTGGCAACCGACGTAATGTTGGACAAGGTCCTGTGCATCTGCCCGGGCTGTCGGCCAATAAAAACCTGTACGGAAGGCTTTGCTGACAAGTGCCCGGGCTGCAGCGTGGTGCCCGCCGAGTCCGGCATGGATTTCAGCCAAGAGCTACTGCCCTTCCTCTTCGGAGATGCATCTTTGGAGCACTCCGGTGGCACTTTTCTTATAGAGCTCTCCCTCATGGACTTTGTAGGCCTTGGAACGCCGCACAATACAACGTGCTTCATTTTGGTCCTCGGGGAGCTCTTGCCTATTTAGGTAGGCCAAGAAGGGTTCGGTCCACGGGGCGATAACGGCCATTATTTCGTGGGCCGAAGGTGTTACACTACAAAAAAAGACACATCCGTGACATTTTGGTCCGAACGAAATTTTTTCTGTCATACATATGACACTTCTATGACGATAATTGTGACAAAACCCGGTATCATCATAGATGTGGTGGGCTCCTACTTCTATGACAAAAAACCATGACAGAAAATGGGCTTTTCGTCCTGGGTGGGCCAGAGATGCAGCTGCATGACATTCTTTGGGCCGTCCATGACGGAAAAAACCGTGGTAGAAGCGAGCGCGAGGAAAATTTTAGGGAGTTCCTGCTTACGGTGGGTGGTTGGGGGCCGAGCGATGCGCGTTTTTCTCATACACGTACGCGTGTGTGTGCGAGGCATTGGCTCTAACTGAACCCGAGCAAGGCGTTGGTCTCTAACTAAACCCGAGCGATTGCACTACAGGCTACGTGTTACTGAACCCGAGCGATCAATCGATGGCTGTTAACTGAACCCGATCGTGCGATTCCTTCGCTACTGCTGCTAACTGAAGTCGATCGATGCTGCCTCTCTAGATGAATAGTGAGCGCTGCAGGGGGGGGTGGGGGGGTGGATGAACAGTGAGCAGTGGGAGTGGATGAACAGGACCCATGGCGTTGCCTCTGGATGAACAGGACCCCGATCGATTGAGCCGGTTGGGGCTGGATGAACAAGACCCAGTGGAGGGCTCGATGAACAGGACGACCCCGTGGAGGGCTGGATGAACATAGACGGTGGAGGGGTGGATGAACAATAGCCCGTGGAGGGGTGGTTTAACAGGAGCCTGTGGAGAGGGGTGGTTGAACAGTAGCCGATGGAGTAGCGCGCGGTGGAGGCTGGATGAACAGGAGCCCGTGGATGAACAGTCGCATGTGGAGGCTGGAGGAGGTTGACGGTGGATGAACAATAGCCCGTGGAGGCTGGAGGAGGTCGACGGTGGAGATGAACAATATCCCGTGGAGTCCCAATTTGCGGTACGCCACACCCCTCCCGATGAACATGACCCCCGTTTCGACCGTAGCACTCCAACACAAGTCTGTTTCGTCTGTTTTGCGGTACGCCACACCCCTCCCG
>NC_041391.1:529586824-529644859 GCF_002162155.2 Triticum dicoccoides | reverse complement strand
TTCGAATGTGGCCGTTCGAACACAAGGCCGTTTCCTCCATTCTGTGATACGTCAGGCCTCGTTTCCATCGCTTGTTCCATCCAAGCCCTCCCGATGAACACGACGACGCATTCCATTCCCACCCAGCCGGTTGGCTCCCCATGAACACAACGACGACGTTGTTTCTCTGTTCTGACCCAGCCATGTACACGAGCCCTGGCCGTACCTATGCGCGAGTAGGCGTTCGAGACCCCGCCCGTATGTACGTATGTGGCCATATTTTCTTTCTTGCACCCTGGCCGCTTTACGTACGTGTACATGCTACGTGCGCGCCTCTACTACGACACGTGCGTGCCTCTACATCCACCAGTATGTACGTACACGTTCGCGACCAGAATGACAACACTATGTACGCTTCGACCAGGTGGGTCCCGACTGTCAGGCACTTCCTTGTGTGCGAAGATGTAGCTGGTGGGTCCCAGCAGTAAGGGGGGCAAATCGTTTTTTTGCCCGGACGCACTTCCTTGCATGCGAAGATGTAGCTGGTGGGTCCCAGCAGTCAGGGGGAAACGTTTTTTTCGCGAAATACGTGTTGGAAATATGCCCTAGAGGCAATAATAAAAGGATTATTATTATATTTCCTTGTTCATGATAATTGTCTTTTATTCATGCTATGATTGTATTATCCGGAAATCGTAATACACGTTAGAATACTTAGACCAAATACGTCCCTAGTAAGCCTCTAGTTGACTAGCTCGTTGGTCAACAGATAGTCATGGTTTCCTGACTATGGACATTAGATGTCATTGACAACGGGATCACATCATTAGGAGAATGATGTGATGGACAAGACCCAATCCTAAGCATAGCACAAGATCGTGTAGTTCGTTTTGCTAGAGCTTTTCCAATGTCAAGTATCTTTTCCTTAGACCATGAGATCATGTAACTCCCGGATACCGTAGGAGTGCTTTGGGTGTACCAAACGTCACAACGTAACTGGGTGACTATAAAGGTGCACTACAGGTATCTCCGAAATTGTCTGTTGGGTTGACACGGATCGAGACTGGGATTTGTCACTCCGTATTACGGAGAGGTATCACTGGGCCCACTCGGTAGTGCATCATCATAATGAGCTCAAAGTGACCAAGTGTATGGTCACGGGATCATGCATTACGGTACGAGTAAAGTGAGTTGCCGGCAACGAGATTGAACGAGGTATTGGGATACCGACGATCGAATCTCGGGCAAAGTAACATACCGTTTGACAAAGGGAATAGTATACGGGGTTGCTTGAATCCTCGACATCGTGGTTCATCCGATGAGATCATCGAGGAGTATGTGGGAGCCAACATGGGTATCCAGATCCCGCTGTTGGTTATTGACCGGAGAGCCGTCTCGGTCATGTCTGCATGTCTCCCGAACCCGTAGGGTCTACACACTTAAGGTTCGGTGATGCTAGGGTTGTATGAATATGAGTATGCAGCAAACCGAATGTTGTTCGGAGTCCCGGATGAGATCCCGGACGTCACGAGGAGTTCCAAAATGGTCCGGAGGTAAAGAATTATATATAGGAAGTGTTGTTTCGGCCATCGGGAAAGTTTCGGGGTCACCCGGTATTGTACCGGGACCACCGGAAGGGTCCCGGGGGTCCACCGGGTGGGGCCACCTATCCCGGAGGGCCCCGTGGGCTGAAGTGGGAGGGGAACCAGCCCTTAGTGGGCTGGTGCGCCCACCTTGGGCCCCCCTGCGCCTAGGGTTGGAAACCCCAGGTGGGGGGGCGCACCACTTGCCTTGGGGGGCACTCCACCCCCCCTGGCTGCCGCCCCCTTGGGAGATTGCATCTCCCAGGGCCGGCGCCCCCGGGGGCCTATATAAAGGAGGGCAGGGGGGAGGGCAGCCGCACCCTGTGTCTTGGCGCCTCCCTCCCCCTGCTACACCTCGTCCTCCTCCCGCAGCAGCTTGGCGAAGCCCTACCGGAGTTCTGCTGCATCCACCACCACGCCGTTGTGCTGCTGGATCATCATCAACCTCTCCTTCCCCCTTGCTAGATCAAGAAGGAGGAGACGTCATCCGCTCCGTACGTGTGTTGAACGCGGAGGTGCTGTCCGTTCAGCACTTGGTCATCGGTGATTTGGATCACGGCGAGTACGACTCCATCATCACCGTTCTCTCGAACGCTTCCGCACGCGATCTACAAGTGGTATGTAGATGCAATCTCTCTCCCATGACTCGTTGCTTAGATGAACTCATAGATGGATCTTGGTGAAACCATAGGAAATTTTTTAATTTTCTGCAACGTTCCCCAACAGTGGCATCATGAGCTAGGTCTATGCGTAGTTCTGTATTGCACGAGTAGAACACAATTTTGTTGTGGGCGTAGATCTTGTCAACTTGCTTGCCGCTACTAGTCTTATTTTGCTTCAGCGGTATTGTGGGATGAAGCGGCCCGGACCGACCTTACACGTACGCTTACGTGAGACAGGTTCCACCGACTGACATGCACTAGTTGCATAAGGTGGCTAGCGGGTGTCTGTCTCTCCCACTTTAGTTGGAGCGGATTCGACGAAAAGGGTCCTTATGAAGGGTAAATAGAAGTTGACAATATCACGTTGTGGTTATTCGTAGGTAAGAAAACGTTCTTGCTAGAACCCAATTGCAGCCACGTAAAAGATGCAACAACAATTAGAGGACGTCTAACTTGTTTTTGCAGCAACTGTCATGTGATGTGATATGGCCAGAAGTTGTGATGAATGATGAATGATATATTGTGATGTATGAGATCATGTTCTTGTAATAGGAATCACAACTTGCATGTCGATGAGTATGACAACCGGCAGGAGCCATAGGAGTTGTCTTTATTTTTTGTATGACCTGCGTGTCATTGAAGAACGCCATGTAAATTACTTTACTTTATTGCTAAACGCGTTAGCCATAGAAGTAGAAGTAGTCGTTGGCGTGACAACTTCATGAAGACACGATGATGGAGATCATGATGATGGAGATCATGGTGTCATGCCGGTGACGAAGATGATCATGGAGCCCCGAAGGTGGAGATCAAAGGAGCTATATGATATTGGCCATATCATGTCACTGTTATATAATTGCATGTGATGTTTATTATGTTTATGCATCTTGTTTACTTAGAACGACAGTAGTAAATAAGATGATCCCTTATAATAATTTCAAGAAAGTGTCCCCCCTAACTATGCGCCATTGCTAAAGTTTGTCGTTTCGAAGCACCACGTGATGATCGGGTGTGATAGATCCTTATGTTCACATACAACGGGTGTAAGACAGTTTTACACATGCAAAACACTTAGGGTTAACTTGACGAGCCTAGCATGTACAGACATGGCCTCGGAACACAGAGACCAAAAGGTCGAACATGAGTCGTATGGAAGATACGATCAACATGGAGATGTTCATCGATGATGACTAGTCCGTCTCACGTGATGATCGGACACAGCCTAGTCGACTCGGATCATGTAACACTTAGATGACTAGAGGGATGTCTAATCTGAGTGGGAGTTCATTAAATAATTTGATTAGATGAACTTAATTATCATGAACTTAGTCTAAAACCTTTGCAAAATATGTCTTGTAGATCAAATGGCCAACGCTCATGTCAACATGAACTTCAACGCGTTCCTATAGAAAACCAAGCTGAAAGATGATGGCAGCAACTAATCGGACTGGGTCCGGAACCTGAGGATCATCCTCATAGCAGCCAAGAAAGATTATGTCCTAGAAGCACCGCTAGGTGAAGCACCCATCCCAGAGAACCAAGATGTTATGAACACTTGGCAGTCACGTGCTGATGATTACTCCCTCGTTTAGTGCAGCATGCTTTACAGCTTAGAACCGGGGCTTCAAAAGCGTTTTGAGCGACACGGAGCATATGAGATGTTCGAGGAGCTGAAAATGGTTTTTCAAGCTCATGCCCGGGTCGAGAGATATGAAGTCTCCGACAAGTTCTATAGTTGTAAGATGGAGGAAAACAGTTCTGTCAGTGAGCACATACTCAAAATGTCTGGGTTGCACAACCGCCTGTCCCAGCTGGAGATCAACCTCCCGGACGAGGCGGTCATTGACAGAATCCTTCAGTCGCTCCCACCAAGCTACAAGAGCTTTGTGCTGAACTACAATATGCAGGGGATGGTGAAGACCATTCCTGAAGTATTTTCAATGCTAAAGTCAGCAGAGGTTGAAATCAAGAAAGAACATCAAGTGTTGATGGTCAATAAGACCACTAAGTTCAAGAAGGGCAAGGGTAAGAAGAACTTCAAGAAGGACGGCAAAGATGTTGCCGCGCCCGGTAAGCTAGTTGCCAGGAAGAAGTCAAAGAATGGACCCAAGCCTGAGACTGAGTGCTTTTATTGCAAGGGGAAGGGTCACTGGAAGCGGAACTGCCCCAAATACTTAGTGGACAAGAAGGCCGGCAACACTAAAGGTATATGTGATATACATGTAATTGATGTGTACCTTACCAGTACTCGTAGTAACTCCTGGGTATTTGATACCGGTGCCGTTGCTCATATTTGTAACTCACAGCAGGAGCTGCGGAATAAGCGGAGACTGGCGAAGGACGAGGTGACGATGCGCGTCGGGAATGGTTCCAAGGTCGATGTGATCGCCGTCGGCACGCTGCCTCTACATTTACCTATGGGATTAGTTTTAAACCTCAATAATTGTTATTTAGTGCCAAGTTTGAGCATGAACATTGTATCTGGATCTCGTTTGATGCGAGATGGCTACTCATTTAAATCTGAGAATAATGGTTGTTCTATTTATATGAGAGATATTTTTTATGGTCATGCCCCGATTGTCAATGGTTTATTCTTAATGAATCTCGAACGCAATGTTATACATATTCATAGTGTGAATACCAAAAGATGTAAATTTGATAACAATAGTCCTACATACTTGTGGCACTGCCGCCTTAGTCACATTGGTGTCAAGCGCATGAAGAAGCTCCATGCTGATGGACTTTTAGAGTCTCTCGATTATGAATCATTTGACACGTGTGAACCATGCCTCATGGGCAAAATGACCAAGACTCCGTTCTCCGGAACAATGGAGCGAGCAACCAACTTATTGGAAATCATACATACTGATGTGTGTGGTCCAATGAGCGTTGAGGCTCACGGAGGATATCGTTATGTTCTCACTCTCACTGATGACTTGAGTAGATATGGGTATGTCTATTTGATGAAACACAAGTCTGAGACCTTTGAAAGGTTCAAGGAATTTCAGAATGAAGTAGAGAATCAACATGACCGGAAGATAAAATTCTTGCGATCGGATCGTGGAGGAGAATATTTAAGTCACGAATTTGGTACACACTTAAGAAAATGTGGAATCATTTCACAACTCACACCGCCTAGAACACCTCAGCGTAACGGTGTGTCCAAACGTCGTAATCGCACTCTATTGGATATGGTGCGATCTATGATGTCTCTTACCGATTTACCACTATCATTTTGGGGATACGCACTAGAGACAGCTACATTCACTTTAAATAGGGCACCGTCTAAATCCGTTGAGACGACACCGTATGAATTATGGTTTGGGAAGAAACCTAAGCTGTCGTTTCTAAAAGTTTGGGGATGCGATGCTTATGTCAAGAAACTTCAACCTGAAAAGCTCGAACCCAAGTCGGAAAAATGCGTCTTCATTGGATACCCTAAGGAAACCATTGGGTATACCTTCTACTTAAGATCCGAGGGCAAGATCTTTGTTGCCAAGAACGGATCCTTTCTGGAAAAAGAGTTTCTCTCGAAAGGAGTAAGTGGGAGGAAAGTAGAACTCGATGAAGTACTACCTCTTGAACCGGAAAGTAGTGCAGCTCAGGAAAATGTTCCTGTGGTGCCTACACCGACTGGAAAGGAAATTAATGATGATGATCAAGGTACTTCGGATCAAGTTGCTACTGAACTTCGTAGGTCCACAAGGACACGTTCCACACCAGAGTGGTATGGCAACCCTGTCCTGGAAATCATGTTGTTAGACAATGGTGAACCTTCGAACTATGAAGAAGCGATGGCGGGCCCAGATTCCAACAAATGGCTTGAAGCCATGCAATCCGAGATAGAATCCATGTATGAAAACAATGTATGGACTTTGACTGACTTGCCCGATGATCGGCGAGCAATAGAAAACAAATGGATCTTTAAGAAGAAGACGAACGCGGATGGTAATGTCACCATCTATAAAGCTCGACTTGTCGCTAAGGGTTATCGACAAGTTCAAGGGATTGACTACAATGAGACTTTCTCTCCCGTAGCGAAGCTTAAGTCCATCCGAATCATGTTAGCAATTGCCGCATACTATGATTATGAGATATGGCAGATGGACGTCAAAACGGCATTCCTTAACGGTTATCTTAAGGAAGAGCTGTATATGATGCAGCCGGAAGGTTTTGTCGATCCTAAGAATGCTAACAAAGTATGCAAGCTCCAGTGATCCATTTATGGGCTGGTGCAAGCATCTCGGAGTTGGAACATTCACTTTGATGAGATGATCAAAGCGTTTGGGTTTATGCAGACTTATGGAGAAGCCTGCGTTTACAAGAAAGTGAGTGGGAGCTCTGTAGCATTTCTCATATTATATGTAGATGACATACTTTTGATGGGAAATGATATAGAATTCTTGGACAACATTAAGGCCTACTTGAATAAGTGTTTTTCAATGAAGGACCTTGGAGAAGTTGCGTACATATTAGGCATCAAGATCTATAGGGATAGATCGAGACGCCTCATAGGTCTTTCACAGAGCACATACCTTGATAAGATTTTGAAGAAGTTCAAAATGGATCAGTCCAAGAAAGGGTTCTTGCCTGTACTGCAAGGTGTGAGATTGAGCTCGGCTCAATGCCCGACCACGGCAAAAGATAAAGAAGAGATGAGCGTCATCCCCTATGCCTCAGCCATAGGATCTATTATGTATGACATGCTGTGTACCAGACCTGATGTAAACCTTGCCGTAAGTTTGGTAGGAAGATACCAAAGTAATCCCGGCAAGGAACACTGGATAGTGGTCAAGAATATCTTGAAGTACCTGAAATGGACAAAGGACATGTTTCTCGTTTATGGAGGTGACGAAGAGCTCGTTGTAAAGGGTTACATCGACGCTAGCTTCGACACAGATCTAGATGACTCTAAGTCACAAACCGGATACGTGTATATGTTGAATGGTGGGGTAGTAAGCTGGTGCAGCTACAAGCAGAGTGTCATGGCGGGATCTACATATCAAGCGGAGTACATGGCAACCTCGGAGGCAGCGCATGAAGCAATTTGGGTGAAGGAGTTCATCACCGACCTAGGAGTCATACCCAATATGTCGGGGCCGATCAAACTCTTCTGTGACAACACTGGAGCTATTGTCCTTGCCAAGGAGCCCAGGTTTCACAAGAAGACCAGGCACATCAAGCGTCGTTTCAACTCCATCCATGGAAATGTTCAAGATGGAGACATATATATTTGCAAAGTACATACGGATCTGAATGTCGCAGATCTGTTGACTAAACCTCTTCCGCGAGCAAAACATGATCAACACCAGAACTCTATGGGTGTTCGATTCATCACAATGTAACTAGATTATTGACTCTAGTGCAAGTGGGAGACTGTTGGAAATATGCCCTAGAGGCAATAATAAAAGGATTATTATTATATTTCCTTGTTCATGATAATTGTATTTTATTCATGCTATACTTGTATTATCCGGAAATCGTAATACACGTGTGAATACTTAGACCAAATACGTCCCTAGTAAGCCTCTAGTTGACTAGCTCGTTGGTCAACATATAGTCATGGTTTCCTGACTATGGACATTAGATGTCGTTGACAACGGGATCACATCATTAGGAGAATGATGTGATGGACAAGACCCAATCCTAAGCATAGCACAAGATCGTGTAGTTCGTTTTGCTAGAGCTTTTCCAATGTCAAGTATATCTTCCTTAGACCATGAGATCGTGTAACTCCAGGATACCGTAGGAGTGCTTTGGGTGTACCAAACGTCACAGTGTAACTGGGTGACTATAAAGGTGCACTACAGGTATCTCCGAAAGTGTCTGTTAGGTTGACACGGATCGAGACTGGGATTTGTCACTCCGTGTTACGGAGAGGTATCACTGGGCCCACTCGGTAGTGCATCATCATAATGAGCTCAAAGTGACCAAGTGTCTGGTCACGGGATCATGCATTACGGTACGAGTAAAGTGACTTGCCGGCAACAAGATTGAACGAGGTATTGGGATACCGATGATCGAATCTCGGGCAAAGTAACATACCGTCTGACAAAGGGAATAGTATACGGGGTTGCTTGAATCCTCGACATCGTGGTTCATCCGATGAGATCATCGAGGAGTATGTGGGAGCCAACATGGGTATCCAGATCCCGCTGTTGGTTATTGACCGGAGAGCCGTCTCGGTCATGTCTGCATGTCTCCCGAACCCGTAGGGTCTACACACTTAAGGTTCGGTGATGCTAGGGTTGTATGAATATGAGTACGCAGCAAACCGAATGTTGTTCGGAGTCCCGGATGAGATCCCAGACGCCACGAGGAGTTCCGGAATGGTCCGGAGGTAAAGAATTATATATAGGGAGTGCTGTTTCGGCCATCAGGAAAGTTTCGGGGTCACCCAGTATTGTACCGGGACCACCGGAAGGGTCCCGGGGGTCCACCGGGTGGGGCCAGCTATCTCGGAGGGCCCCGTGGGCTTAAGTGGGAGGGGAACCAGCCCTTAGTGGGCTGGTGCGCCCCCCTTGGGCCCCCCTGCGCCTAGGGTTGGAAACCCTAGGTGGGGGGGGGCACCACTTGCCTTGGGGGGCACTCCACCCCCCTGGTCGCCGCCCCCCTTGGGAGATTGCATCTCCGAGGGCCGGCGCCCCCCTGGGGGCCTATATAAAGGAGGGTAGGGGGGAGGGCAGCCGCACCCTGTGTCTTGGCGCCTCCCTCCCCCTGCTACACCTCGTCCTCCTCCCGCAGCAGCTTGGCGAAGCCCTGCTGGAGTTCTGCTGCATCCACCACCACACAGTTGTGCTGCTGGATCATCATCAAGCTCTCCTCCCCCCTTGCTGGATCAAGAAGGAGGAGACGTCATCCGCTCTGTACGTGTGTTGAACACGGAGGTGCTGTCCGTTCGGCACTTGGTCATCGGTGATTTGGATCACGACGAGTACGACTCCATCATCACCGTTCTCTCGAACGCTTCCGCATGCGATCTACAAGTGGTATGTAGATGCAATCTCTCTCCCATGACTCGTTGCTTAGATGAACTCATAGATGGATCTTGGTGAAACCGTAGGAAAATTTTTAATTTTCTGCAACGTTCCCCAACAATACGGTGGCCCGTCTGGTGGGTCCCCGCTGTCAGGTGGAGGAATAATTATTTTGCACGTAATAAGGAGGCACTTCCTTGCTGTGGCCGTGGACCCAGCTGTCAGCCTCTCCACGTACAGTCCACGTCCGATGGGAGCCGTTCCTTGACCATGTTGACCACGCCGCACCGAGAGCACCAGAGCGGTGGACGACGGCGAGGCCTAGGAAGGGGGCGACGCGGAGCCGGGGAAGACGCGGCAGTGGATGCCCATGTGTAGAGGAGTACGAGGGTTCACTGGTTCGTTGTGGTGTGAGGATGCCGTCGCCGCAGAATAAGAGGGGGTGTGGGTGAGTAGAGGGATGGCCTGGCCAGCAGTGGGAGTAGTAGGGGGCGGTGAGGCCTTCGCTGCATCGCAGCCGGCCACGAGAGGCAGGAGCACAAGGCACGACCGACGCTGGTTTGGGTGGCTGGAGCAAGAAGACCAAAGGTTGAAGAAGCACTACGGCCGTTGGATGGACATCGTACGGTCATTGGAGCCAGAATCGTGCATATTGACTAAGTTGACAAAGCCCTCCATCCCCATCTACTTAGTAGGCCCACAAGTCAGCCCGCCACTATACTGGGTCCCAGCTAACAGGGGGAGTATTCATTTTTTTGTGCGTAATAAGGAGGCACTTCCTTGCATGCGAAGATATAGCTGGTGGGTCCGAGATGTCAGCGGCGGTAATGTTTTTTTCGCGAAATACAAAGGCCCTTTCGGTGGGTCCGTGATGTCAGGTAGAGGAATCATTATTTTGTGCGTAATAAGGAGGCATTTCCTTGCATGCGGTCGTGGACCCAGCTGTCGGCCTCTCCACATACAGTCCACTTCAGATGCATGTCGGTCGTTGACCATGTTGACCAGGCCGCGCCGAGAGCACCAGGGCGGTGGACGACGGCGAGGCCTAGGAAGGGAACAACACGGAGCCAGGGAATACTCGGCAGTTGTTTCCCACGCGGAGGGGAGTACGACTGTATGAGGGTTTACTGGTTCGTCTGCCGTCGCCGGAGAATAACAGCAGGTGTGCGTGAGTAGAGGGATGGCTTGGCCAGCGATGGGAGTACGGTGGGGCGGTGAGGCCTGCACGGTAGCACAGCCGGCTATAGGGAGGAGGGAGCAGGCAGTCCTGCCGGTGCTTGTTTGAGCGGCTGGAGCAGGAAGAGCAGAGATTGAAGAAGCACGACGGCCGTTGGATGGACATCCAACAGTCACTGCTTGTGCGTCAACCTTTTTTTAGGAAAGCCTCAAATCTGTGGAAAACTACATACAACCCATCTGCCATTATTTCTAATAATTTACAACCCATTTGCTAATTCTTAAGGTTTTTTTTGGAGCCCATATTCTTTTTGTTAGCATTACAGCCCATATTGTGGCCACAGTTAAAAAATTATATGAAATTCTGCATATTTCGGTGCGGTCCGAACTGTTTTTAATCCCGAAATTTCAATTCACATTCAAACTGATTTTAAAAATAAATGTATATCAATATAAAATCCAACAAATTCTCCATGCATAAAAATTAATGTAATTTAAAATCTCGAAATGAAAAAAAAGATATTTGAAACTAATTGTCGGTTTAATGTGTTTTAAAAATGTACAACCCATTTCTCATTACTAATGGGCAATTTTCTCGGCTAGCCGAATGAAAGCTCTCCTCGTCTTGAAAGATTTGCAGCCCAACAGGCATGGCAAAGCGACTTACTTGGCAAATCACAAAAAACTGGGCTGTGGCCGTGGACCCAGCTGTCACCCTCTCCATGTACAGTACTCTTCCGATGGAAGTTGTTCCTTGATCACGTTGACCACGCCGCATGGAGAGCACCACGACGGTGGACGACGGTGAGGCCTTGGAAGGGGACGACGTGGAGCCGGGGAAGACGCGACAGTGGAAGCCCGCACGGAGAGGAGTACGAGGGTTCACTGGTTTGGCTGCGGTGTGAGGCTACCGTCGCCCAGGACCTGGCCAGCGGTGGGAATAGTAGGGGCGATGAGGCCTCCGCGGCAGCATAACCGGCCACGGGAGGCAGGAGCATGTGGCATGACCAGTGCTGCTTTGGGCGGCTGGAGCAAGAAGACCAGAGGTTGAAGAAGCACTACGGCTGTTGGATGGACATCGTATGGTCACTGGAGCTAGAATTGTTCATATTGACTAAGTTGACAAAGCCCTTCGTCCCCGTCAACTTAGTAGGCCCACAAGTCAGCCTCCCACCAAGGTGGGTCCCAGCTAGCCGGGGGAGTATTCATTTTTTTGTGCGTAATACGGATGCACTTCCGGTGGGTCTGAGCTGACAGCGGGGGGAACATTTTTTTAATCCAGAAATACCGATTCACATTCAAACTATTTTGAAAAATAATTTATATAAATATAAAATCCAAATAATTGTCCATGCATAAAAATCAATGGAATTTAAGATCTTGTAATGAAAAAAAATTGAAACTAATTCCCGGTTTGATGTGTTTAAAAATGTACAGCCCATTTCTGGGCAAACCAAATGAAACTCTCCTCATCTTGAAAGATTTATAGCCCAGCAGGGCCGATAAAGCAAGTAGGCCTTGTTTGGGTATTTCTTTAAAAAAATAGAACTGGGCTAGCCATTTTCAGCAAGAAAAAAAACACAAATGGGCTCATGATGTGGTAAACATAAATAAAACCCTGGCTAGACGGGCCATAGCCCCTGCACAGCCCCGTTGTTACCCTGATCCGTCGCTAAAACTAGTATAAATAACAACTGCTTGTTCCTAAAAAAAACTGCACGACTTGCTGGGTCCCTGGTGTCAGCCGCTTGTAGTGTAATTCTCTTGTTTATTGACTACGTTGACAATGGCGTGAGCCCCAGATGTCCAACCATTAGGAGGAACCATATTTTTGGGCTTGTAATATAGAGGCACTTGCTTGCGTACTGCCATGACGCTGGTGGGTCCCTACTGTCATCCTCTCCACGTATAGTCATCTCCTTGTTCCTCTCGGTTGTTGACGACGTTGACAACGAAAGAGGGCGGCGCACCATGCACGGTGAGCAAACCAAGGCCACAAGGCGGAGGACGACGGCGAGGCCTCGGACGGAACGAACAGGAGCCATGGAAGATGCGCCGGTCCAGTCGTAGGCGAAGGGGAGTACGAGGGTTGACTGGTTCGGGCGCGGGTGCGTGTTGGGGCTGACATCGCCAGAGAATAATAGGACGTGGGGGAATATAGGGAGGGACTGGCCACCATTGGAGGGTACGTACGGTAGGGCGGAGGAGGCGCAACCAGCCATGGGAGGCGGGAGCAGGCGGAGCCGACGGGGTGGTTTGGTTTGGGCGGCTGGAGGAAGAAGAAGATAAGAGATAGAAGATACACGACAGATGTTGGATGTCAATCCAACGGCTGGTAGGCAGAATCGTTTGATGACTGGCTAGTAAGTCGACACCACCTTGGATAGGCTATTTCCTCGCGGGTCCCGAATGTCAGAATCCAAATCTGTCACGGTCATGCAGCCTTTCCTATGAAAATTTATAGCCCATTTGATGTGCTAGTTCGAAATAAGTTTGTGGGTGCTGGTGGGGGCTAATCACTTGGCTTCTGTAATGCACAGTGAGCTCAAGCAACCGGCGAGAGTGATGTTATTTCCCTTGGTTGGGATTTGTTACAATATTTCACTCTAAATTAAACGAATGGCAAGCCATTTGCCTTGTTTCAAAGAAAATATGACAGTCACAGCCGAGTTGAAAAGGGCAGGAACATTTAACTCCAGCTAAATCTAACTCCAGCACTGTTTTCGGCAGTCACAATCAAATGGATCGGTCAGGTCCATAGAATGAACATCGTGGGTCATAAAATTTACTGGATTATGACCACAATATGTTGTAAATAGAAGCCCAACATGTTTAGAAGCTCTTTTGCCCACCTGAAACTCCTTTTTTTGCTCTTCGACATACCCATCCGCCAAAACCATGCCGCTGATAAACTTAAGCCTGATGGACAATAGTAACCTCGCATTCAGCAGGAAGAATGTGACAAATCTTGTGTTTGCACGGTTGGCTACGTATCATTCTAGCGTTATTGTTTTCAATCGAATCTCATGAGAAGTGAGAAAATCCCGATGCTTACGAATCCACCGATTGGTTATAACTTTCTTACCCCATCCTGTTGCCTAAATAGACATGAAGATTGTAAACAGTTAAGGTCTAAAAGAAGAGTGTCAAAAGAGCAACAACTGAATGGTTAATTCTAGTACACTATATGCGGGCTTCCAATGTGCATGAAATTATCACCTTTATATACAACTTCTCCAGACATGGAAAGCATTGCAGCAAACCAATAATCTTGTTCAGATCAAAACTATTTATTTGGATATATAAGATCTTGACAGAATCCAACACCATTGATAGACCATCCATGGAGAAACTCTTCATTGAGCATAGAACATAATATTAGTACAAAATGTGTACTCCAAGATGATATATAAATTATGCGCAGAAATTTAAAATGCAGCTTATGGTTACAAGTGTAGATGATAATATAAAGTACCTGAAGAACTGTGGAGCCAAACACCATATTGAAATGAGCACAAAGATCATGTATTACACCCAAGGTCTCCAGTTTAGGCACAGAGAGGACGGTCATTTGCAACGGTGAATAACTAGAATCAAGGATCAACCGTTGAAGTGAAGGGGCATCTTGGATGATGAGCTGCCTTCCATCAAAAGAAATTCCAATTCTTACAAGGTTAGGCGACTTTATTTGGAGACAACCGATTCTAACTGTGAAAACAAGCACCAAGCACTCCAGCGCAGGGCAACTGGAGTGGATGATGCTGTGCAATGAGGCCTCCGATATACGAACCCGCACAAGTGAAAGTTTCTTGAGAAATGGGAGTCGAAGGTTTAGTACCAGATTGTTTGGTAGGTAGCACAGTGCAAACATGGCGGTGTGGAGAGAGGAGGAAAACCGCGAGATGGACATCGTTGCTGAGGGCACAAGTTCATGGCGTTCGGTATGTGGTATGTGATTTCCAGGGGAATAGTAGAACTCAAGCAGTTGTAGTTCTATGAATTCAGGGGATTTCAGCCAGGCGTCCACCATGCAGGGCATGGTATGCTTGCTCAGGTAGCATGACGGGATGCAGAGGCTTTGAACGGAGCCCTGGTGGGAGGAGATGATGGCTCTGGGGATTTCAAAATCATTGAAGAGAGATAGCTGATGATACGTCTCCAACGTATCTATAATTTTTGATTGCTCCATGCTACTTTATCTACTGTTTTGGACTATATTGGGCTTTATTTTTCACTTTTATATTACTTTTGGGACTAACCTATTAACCGGAGGCCCAACCCAGAATTGCTGTTTTTTTGCCTATTTCAGTGTTTCGAAGAAATGGAATATCAAACGGAGTCCAAATGGAATGAAACCTTCGGGAACGTGATTTTCTCACCGAACGTGATCCAGGAGACTTGGACCCTGCTCCAAGGAACAACAGAGGAGGTCATGAGGGTGGGGGCGCCCCCCCTAGGGCGCGCCCCCTACCTTGTTGGCCCCCTATTGCTCCACCGACGTACTCCTTGCTCCTATATATACCTACGTACCCCCGACAGATCAAATATGGAGCCAAAAACCTAATTCCACCGCCGGAACTTTCTGTATCCACGAGATCCCATCTTGGGGCCTGTTCCGGAGCTCCGCCGGAGGAGGCATCTACCACGGAGGGCTTCTACATCAACACCATAGCCCCTCCGATGAAGTGTGAGTAGTTTACTTCAGACCTTCGGGTCCATAGCTAGTAGCTAGATGGCTTCTTCTTTATTTTTGGATCTCAATACAATGTTCTCCCCTCTCTTGTGGAGATCTATTCGATGTAATCTTCTTCTTGCGGTGTATTTGTTGAGACCGATGAATTGTGGGTTTATGATCTAGCTTATCTATGAATAATATTTGAATCTTCTCTGAATTCTTTTATGTATGATTGAGTTATCTTTGCAAGTCTCTTTGAATTATCCGTTTGGTTTGGCCAACTAGATTGGTAGTTCTTGCAATGGGAGAAGTGTTTAGCTTTGGGTTCAATATTGCGGTGTCCTTTCCCAGTGACAGCAGGGGCAACAAGGCACGCATTGTATTGTTGCCATCGAGGATAACAAGATGTTTTTTTTATCATATTGCATGAATTTATCCCTCTACATCATGTCATCTTGCTTAAGGCGTTACTCTGTTTTTAACTTAATACTCTAGATGCATGCTGGATAGCGGTCGATGAGTGGAGTAATAGTAGTAGATGCAGAATCGTTTCGATCTACTTGTCTCGGACGTGATGCCTATATACATGATCATACCTAGATATACTCATAACTATGCTCAATTCTGTCAATTGCTCAACAGTAATTTGTTCACCCACCGTAGAATACTTATGCTCTTGAGAGAAGCCACTAGTGAAACCTATGGCCCCCGGGTCTATTCTCATCATATCAATCTCTATCACTTTATTATTTGCTTTGTTTTTACTTTGCCTTTTACTTTTCACTTTGCATCTCTATATCAAAAATACCAGCTGACGACAATCAAGATTAAGGGACACGGCGCGCCATAGAGGGTGCCACCGAATTGAGAGGACTTGGGTGCGGCAGCAATCCTTGGTGGGGAGAAGCGAGATGATCTCCCCAAGGACGGCGTATGGGAGATTGCTGTTGCGGTCCACTCGAGATTCTACGGGTTCCTGGGATCCGGTGGGGGCGGGGTCGCCGCTTCTCCCCGCGCTGCCGGGTGCGGGATCTACAACAGGCGTCGCCCCTGGTGGGAGCCTCATCTTCTTGGCGATGGGGTCAGTCGACTCCATTTTCCTCGAGGGCGTCGTGTCGCGCTCACGGATTTGAGCAGAGTAACGAATGACGAGCCTAGTTGTAGTGTGAGCAAAGAAGAAGGGGAGCTGGGGGTTTTCTGTAGGAGTGAGGAAGAAGGGGAGTTGGGGTTTTCTATAGGAGTGAGGTGAGGAATTTGGGGGGTACGAGTGGCGCGAGCTGACGTGAGGTGGGTGGGAGCGAGGAGGAAGAAGAGCACCCAGGTTTTTTTTGGGGGGGGGGGGCGGTGTGCTGGGTGTGGGTAGTGCCTCTCATTCAGTAAATATATGGGCTTCTGAATTGATTTTACTATTTACTAGTGTGGATGGGCTGTTTTGTCTTGGGCCCAGAGAAACAATTACTACTAGTATAGTGGAGACACTCTACAGCTACCCAGAAAAACAATTAGTACTAGTACAGTGGAGACACTCTACCGCTTCTGGCTCCTCCTAGGTCATTGAAACGTCTCCCTCTACTGAATGCCGTTATACTTTTGTTCACCGACATGCGGGCCATGCAGCGCGCGGGCCCAAATGCCATCCACCAAATTAGAAGGCAGTATGCAGGCGGAGAGTCACCCCGGTTGTAGCGCGGCAGTAACGAGCCGTTGTATCACAAAACCTCACCTCCCCGCAGTCTAAGTTTGACGGACGAAGCAACCATCATTTCACTCTTCGCTGAGTCCCCTTCTCCCTCACCGTCTTCAAGAAAGGCAACACTTGCATCTGCCACTGTTCTTCTCTCCCAACGAAGGGAGGTAAGCGGATCCGTGATGTTGGTATATTTTCGTTCAGAGAAAAAAAGAACTTTTGCAAAGCAGTAACCGATCCTCACTCTTTTTTTTGTTTCATTGTCATTGCGATTGTGTTTTCCGTTCAGTGGTCTCCTACTATTCGTCAGTTTCATGATGGACCAAGGAGAACCAGGCAAAGATCTGTCGATATTGGAGCAGACGCGGGAGGCTGATCCCCACGAGATAGAGAGCTCCAAGAAGATGGAGGCAGCCACCGAGCCGACCCCAGATACGCTCACGACCACTACTGAGATGGTCAACGCCCCGTTTGAGGTTACATCCCCCGTGGCACTGCAGGAGCAGTTTTCCCCCTTCGAGGATGCGTCCCCCACCGCTGAGCTGCCCAAGGTGATTTCCTTCTTTGTCAATCTGGATTGTGGTTTTTCATCTAAGTATGTGGTGATTAATAATGCAAAATTTTACTAGCTTCGATGCCATGCTATACATAGTGGTTTAAATAACTTGTGTTTCTTATACTGAAAAGTAATTTAGAATTTGTTTCTGTTTCAATTAGAGCCCTGATGCAGATAAGGATTGTGCGGTTGTACATGTCACTCGCTATGAGGTGGATGACCTGAATATACGCACTTGGAAAACAGAGTTCTTAGGCTGTTGGATCCTGGAAGCCAATTGCGGTTATACCAATGAAGAGTTGTATTCCAGCCTCACTGTTGTCAGGCGTGTTGTCCAGGGTGTACTGAAGCACAAGAAGTTCAAAGCTACTCCTTCGTTTGTGAGGCATACTGTTCTTGTCAAGCTTACGCAGGAAGATGACGTGGCATGCCTCCACAAACAAGTTTATCAGTGGCAAGGCCACAAGGTTGTCTTCATGAAGGTTCATAGGATTGAGCTGCTGCGGGACGTCCTCGATGATGTTCATGGCAAGGTCCGTCTTGTGTCCAGCCCAAATTAGATCGAGGCATGAAATAGTTACCCCAGCTAGTGTTTAATAGTAGTTTGGATTGTGTCTAATTATCTGAACCTTGCCTGTTATCGACCCCTCTAGGGCTAGTACTCTGTTTGAATCTGTCTATGGGAACTGTTACTACTTTTGTGTGCCCATGAATCATGTGAGAACCATCATAATTGTTGCCGAAACAGATGCGTCCTCACTAGTTTTTTCATGAATATGGCATGGTAAGACATAAGTTGTCACGGTTTATCATATGAGCAGTGTGTGTTTTGATTTAATAGAGCACTCATTTGAGAACTGTGCGCGGACATATACATAAGTACTTGTAAACACTATTGGTGCTACCCCACTTGTAAGCAGTTGTGCAAAACACGACACATTGGCTCATCTCGCTTCAACACTAGGCTATCGACCAGCTAACAATCAACAATCTGCTGTCTGACATATAAGCAACTATGTATCTTCTTACAGTGGTTCAAGCAGTTAATTGAGGCCACAATGTAGTAAATTCCAAACGTTCACACGCTAGTCCAGCGCTCATGTGGAACACTCACATTAAACTTGTCTTCATAAAAAACTTGAAAATCATAAGTTAAGGAATTTTATACATCTCAATGATTCATAGAACATAACAAACATATACTAGTTCACAGCAAAAGAGAAAGTTGTGAGAAGGTTTACAAATCAGGAAAAAACAAGCAAGGCTTCTCTGAGCAAAGGGCCTCCCGGCAGGCTTAAATTTCCTGGAGTTCACTCTAGTTTTTTCTTGCTGCCACCATCCAGGGTTAGGTTCTCTCATTCCAGAATAACCAATTATAATTGTGGTCTCAGCTGGAATGCTGATCTGAACCATGCAGTGTACTGACAAGTTGAAATGCTTGTGCATTCCACTAAATTTAAGCACGTTATTTGCAGAAATAAGCAGACCACAATGCCTCTTGTTCGGGCACCTGTCCAAAAAACCGTCGTGCAGCCGTGCCAGCTAGTCCTCGGTCCATGGATGAACTAGTATAAAGTGCATTCCGGACTAGGATGCAGTTGTTTTCGCTCGTCCCTGCACTGCAATCAGGAAGTAAAACGTACGAATCAGCTTCTTTTAGATTGCATTGGTCATTCTACCTTAGTTACTACCAATGTAGGGATAGCTTGAAGACAGGAGGTTAGACGACAGCAACGAGGGATAGCCATATCATTTTGTGCAGTTGTACTAAAACTAAGGTATGTGCTTTTGATTGCGTGGATAGAAACGATACGGAGACAGACATCCCGAAATGATATGGAGACAGACATCCCTATTTGCGCAAATACGAAATATAGTTATTTAAACAATGACAGATATTTGCAGTGGCGTATGATTAACATCAGCATCTATTGTGTTATAATTGGCACTAGATTGACAGGATGAAGAGTCCTTAAGTAAGTAGAATCACATCACATCAACAATGTCACTAGATTAACATGCATAACAATAGCATTAGTATTACTGTCATGAGAGTAGCACATGGTCAGTAAATGTGCAATCAAATTTGTGCAGTTCCACTGGGATGAAGCAATGTTAGCGGTGTGAGATTTAAGTGTAACTGCAAAAACACAATTCATGGGAAATAAAGCAAGATGGAAGCACTTCATAAAATGTGGTGGCATTGCTTCAATTTATCGACGGCACTAGACCATTACTTATAGTGACATTAGGTGGCATTGCTTAATGCTTCATGTGATTTTACATTAACGGTAGCGATATGGGCGTAGGGACAGCAAGTATCTACTACTTTCCCTCGTTTCCTCTTAGAACCAAGTCCTAGATTCATGCTACAGCTTTCCCACTTTCTTCCCTGTTTGAACCAACCGCTTAAAGTCGACTGTATGAACCAGCTTTACCTCTAATAATAGTAGAAGTCTAGGCATCTTTGGAACAGCGGACGGAAGTAGAAAAGGATCCACATGAAGGGAGCTGGGGCAGTAGAACAAGGCAGGTTTCGAAGGAATATATACCTGAGGGTCGTCGGCATGTGGCAAAGACGGCATCGGGAGGCCGCATCTTGGCCACAATACCGCAGGGAGGAAGAAGGGGTCGAAGGCCCTCCCGAGCCGCCGCTCTCTCGGTGAGAACGGCACGGCCGCCGATTGGGACGCGTGGGCAGCCGTTGGTCTCCTCCCTCGCCGCCAACGACAGCGTGAACGATGAACCTACACCCCTGCCCGGGTCGAGGTTGTTCGGCCGGATTTGTGACCAGCCATGAGCTGAGAGAGAGTGTGGCCACCCATGTCTTTCTTAGATCTGGAGAGCATGAGAGAGTGAACGAGAGGAACCCTAGTAAAGCAAGCGCTAAGGCTCCTGCTTTTATATATAGTGGAGTGATTTTGTTGTACCAGCTTCAAAAAAATGCGCTCCTACGTGTACCCGTGAGTGGGTGTGAGAGAACTAGTGCATGCGTGCACCGCTTCTCTTCATGAGAGTACAATATACTATGCCCAAAGAACATTCGCCGCAAGAGTAATAGTATAAGTGTGTGACATGTGAGCTAAAATAAAATGTGCGCGCCGTATTTTGTTTTCTAGAAGTTCCGAGGGTAGGGTGTGAAGAGCACATATGTGCGTGACGTCTACCTGCAGATAGACGGTGGGTGCGACGTGTGAGTCTGCGAGAGGACTCGGGAGAGTCGTGACTCATGAGGGTGCGTGTGCGTGAGAGAGAGGGGGGAACGTATCAATGCAATGCATGTGTCCGTAAATCATTATCCGACAAACGTTCGCCACAAGCCTTTTCCTGACGAACGCCGTAAGAACCGTTAGATCGACATCCGACAGTGTCAGTTTTGCCATGTCATTTAACAGAACAGCCACTCCTCCTACACACAAATCTTCCACGTGAGTGTTAGAAACTGCCGTATGCTCCCTCCGTTCCGAAATGCGGTGCATATAGCTTTATTGAAAATTCGAACCTCGCAAACTTTTACCGAGTTTTCGTGTACCAAATTGCACATGTAGAATACCCTGTATATATCATTTCATTCATCTTCGAGAGGTAACTATAAAGATGGGTGAGGAGTCTACAAAGAAAGACCATCGTATCACCCGTAGCAATTTCAAACATCCTTTAGTGTCGAGGAATATCATAGGAACTCTATATGATATGATTTTTATACGATTTTTTCCTTTAGATCCAATTGGTTCATAGGAATAGATTCATATACTCCACATTTCAAAGCAAATAAACATGATATCATTTCTATAGCTTTAGAGCCACTTGGTTCATATGAATGGATTCCTATACTCCCTTAATTTCAAAGGAAAATAAACATTAGCATATATTCAATAGAAAAGTTCCTATGATATGAACCAAATTACATCTCTTTTCTAATCCCTCCTCATAGGAATTGAGATACATGTCATCTCTAGATTCAATAAAAAAGTTCCTATGATGTGAACCAAATGACATCTCTTTTCCAATCCCTACTCATAGGAATTGAGATGCTCCATGTCATATCTTTCCCTACAACTTCCATGTATAGATCTTCTCTATTCCTAAATAGCTAGTACAACCCACTAGTAGCTTTTTTCCAAAACATGCAACTATGGCACAAGAACTATATAGTGTGCCAATAACTTTGAAAGATGGTCGTTGGATGAAGCTAATCCGACAGTGTAGAGATAGGCAAATCGGAGCACTACTGGCCGTTGGATATCATCAACATTCCACCAAATCTGCCACATGTACAATTTAGAAGACTCCATGGTTGAACTTAAGCATAATGCACAAACCTCAAAACACAAGCACTTCTCCTTCATTCTAGAATCTTTTGTATCATAATTGATTATTTTTTTCTAAATGAATTGCCATTATTTGTTTTTTACTTTATGATTTACAGTGCACAACCCCATGAATCTTAACATTTTTATAAAACTAATTGATTTTGAATGAAATGAACTATAAGAACTAAACGAACATCTACATCATGCATATCTAACTCAAAGCTTTACATTCTATAGTGTGTATTTATTCATAATTTGGTTTCGAAATCTCATGCGTTCAATACATGTGTACCTTACTAGTTTTGAGTAGAGTAGCAAATTTCACGCGGTCCTGGGTATATCAAAATGCAGGGCCCATGCATCATTGACTTTCGGTCGAACCTACGTCCACAATTTTTGTACGTACTATATCTCCACTGGTCCCCGAACCCAAAATGCTACCTCGTTCCCGTAAAACCAAGCGGCCCACACATATTTAAGGCGTCGACTCGAACCCGTTTACTACGACGTGGCCCCGCACGCCGTAGTACTCCTACAAACACTACCACCGCACTCATCATCGGTTTTCTTCAAGAGGACGAGGGAGAAGCCAATTTGTAGTGGAGGCGCTTTAAAAAAAGGATTTGTAGTGGAGACCCCTACCCTAGGGTGCCCTAGGTAGCTGCCGCACGCATCATTGTTTTCTATTTTCTTTATGCTCTTGCGCCCTAGAGTGAAATGATGGTTGCTTCGTCCGTCCAGCTTAATGTGGGAAAGGTGGGGCTTTGTGATTTGACCCCTCATCGCTCATTCTCTACTACTATGGCGCTATGACCGGGGTGCCTCCAATTCCAACCGCTGATCCGAACTGTAATTTGGTGCATCGCACGTGGAACAAGACGGTGGATGAGCCACATGTTGGCCAAAGGGGTCCTGTTAAGTGTGTCGCCATTTTGTGTGCGGACTGACCCTGCTTGAGTTGCTACGCCAACACGACAGGAGCAGCCTACCACTTGGTTTTGCTCCTTGGTGAATCCCGACTATATTGATCTAAAAAGATACGTGCTGAACTACCCTCTCCGTCTCGATTTTTTATTTTTAGGTGTCTCAGTTTATAGGGCCTGCACATAGTTCTAGGTCATCCATTTGACTAACTAAATTTGAGTTACTATGTCACAAAAAGTATATCATTAGATTCTTAAGCGGATGTAGTTGTATTTAAAAGTCGAGGGCGGGGCTTTTCCTGCGCGGTAGGCAGGGCAGTTCCGCCTAGTCGGTTCGACAGAGACGCGAGAAGACGAGGGAGTAGGCTGCTGCAAACCTAGGGCTGTGTGATTTGACAGCGAGTTACTGCTGGACAGGTGGGGCCTCGTGATTTGACTTGCCATTATCATTTTAACTGCGGCGCTACGACCGGTGTGAGTCTCCCGATTCCCAACCACCTCCATACAGGTGCCTCTCCCAATGCTCCACCATGTAGTAGAGGCTGGCTCTTGCATGAGATACCACTTCGCCACTTTTTCCTTGCCTCTCTGTCCTCCACATATGCAAAAATGCCATGTAAAGCGCACTATTGTACTTACTTTTACTTGCTCCTACAGGTGCTAAGCTTGCCACATAGGCATAAAGTCTGATGTGGCAAGTTAATCAAGAAGAGAGAGACTAGTTTGGTGACCCAAGGAAGAAATAGTGCTAAGCGCGTGTACCTAGGTGAAAAGACAATTTTGAGTCTATAGCTAATTAAATGAAGCAAACTTAGCAACACCATTTCACTGGAAGAGGTCACTCCTTGGCAAATGCAATAAATACTAGTACTCCCTGTGTCCCATAATGTAAGAACGTTTTTGGCACTACACTAGCGTCAAAAACGTTCTTATATTACGGGACGGAGGGAGTACGAAGAAAGAGATAGAGAGAAGTAAAAAAATACACTTATAGCCAACCTTGTTGTAGTATGAGTGACTAAGTGATGACTATGTATGACATGCCAACATCAGATAGCCTAACGCACCGTGTTAAATCTCCAAGGACGCGACCGCGCGAGCGACGCGACGGTCATGGTAGGCGCGACCATGATACGGGCTGCTGGCAGACCTTGGATCTGAGATCAAACGATCGCATGGTAAGTAGCTAAAAATTTGCAGAATAACCCTCCAGGATAGGATATTCATCCATAGGTCTAGAATCACGCCATGCAACTGTTCAATCTCAGATCCAAGGGCTCTCAGAAACCCGTATCATGGGAGAATGGAAAGCCACTACCCTGCCATTCGCACGCTGGCAGTTCGCTCCTACTCGTCCCTGCATGTCCTTCAATACTACAGCGGTTCGTTCCTATTCGTCCCGTCCATCACATTAAGGCAGTTCCACTAATCCTAACCCTCCTCCCAAATCCATGGCGTCCCAAATCTCCACAATCGGCGGTGAGTACAAGGTTAGAACCATCACCGGCAATGAGTTCGACGTATCTACACCCGTTCTTCCGCGACGGTGAAAGGATGCCTTTCTCGCTTCAGACGCATGTTCAAAAACTCAGATGATGAGTGGGTCACTGGGCTAGATGTTGAGTACACCACAGTCCTGGGACGAGAGAAGGATCTAAAGTACGAAGAGAGGAAGAAGCCCGCCGTGATCCAGGTTTGCGTACATAATGTTTGCTTGGTCTACCACATATGCCATGCCGATGTTGAGTGCCAGGATTTTAAGAACTTATTCAAGGACAAAACAGTGAAATTCGTTACTGTAGACTTTAAGAACGACAAAGAAGTCCTGGGTCGGATAGGCCTCGTTGTAGGCAACCCCTTCGACCTCCAGAAGAATCGGCTGCTGCCCTCCCGTCAGCCTTCAATGCTAACCCTGGCAGGAGCCATGGTTCATCCTTCGTACTGTAAACTGGAGAAACCTCATTACACGTTCCATCGTCATGCATGGCAGCGGAATGTACTAGATATAGACCACATCCACTACGCTGCAATGGATGGCTACCTTTGTTTCAATATCTACAAGTGTTGGATGAAGAGCAACAGCCAAGTGTGCAGTTCAAGCAAAGAAGTATCGCCCAAGAGTAAGAGGGACAAGGACGAAGTCGAGGACATGGACGAGGACTCCGAGTAAGGTGGAAGTGTCATTGCTCATGGTGGTTCTAAACTTCTAATGCAGTGTCTACCGGATTAGTTGCATAGTTTAATTTCAGGTGTGCTTAGTTTAATTTGAGGGGTGTGTTGCACTGAGCCCCCAGCAGAACTATGTTATGTTTCTTCTTGTTACTTTAACTCTTCAGTATGTACATACTACTAGTATTTCTTTAATAGAATTTAGCACCCTAATTAAGCACATACTAGCTTTTTTAATAGTACTATATGCATAATTTGGCGACGAGCGCTCTCTATATGTACCACCTTTTTTTTAATTTCAGTTTTTGCTCCATGGCGCAATCCATCGATAGTATACTGTACAAAAGTATACATTTTTTAAAAGGCTAGAGTACTGTTCATCACATATATAGCCAGTTAAATTCTCAACCTAGAACGACATGCATGCCATGTAGTAAACTGATACGGAGGAAGTATAGTAAAAATGAGGTGATTTTACCGAGCGATTGGCGGGGGAGCATGGCCTGTCATGCGGTCCCACGTGTCATGATGTACCAAGGCGATGCACGTGTCCCTCTTGAGGCAGAAGCAATACTTCGTGGTTTGAGATGATGGCGAACCGAAGTGTGAAATAATATGGTTGCTTCGTCCATCTGGGAAGGTGTGGCATTGTGATTTGATGTCTCATTGCTCTTTACTACTACTGGGCCGGTACGAGTGGGGTGCACCTCCCTGCTGTTCTGCACTATTATTTGGTGCTTGACACGTCGACCCGGTTGCTATATGTCCCACATGTCGGCGACAGGAAGTACATAATTCATGAAAGGGAGCGTCGACGGAGGAGTATACTACAGAATTCATGAAAGGGAGCGACTTAGTTTTGGAAAAATCTGTTTTTACGGAGTACGTACCCACTAGGGTTTATAGGGCTCATCTAAAAAACATTCGTTTTTCCGTTTGATAAGTCTCATTTCTACTATACTAGTAGTAGTACCATTACATGTTGGATTTCGAGGTGCGTTGGATCACCCAACGCAAGCAGTGTCAAGAGGAAACTAACCAATGCATGTACAAGTTCATGGAAATCTAGTGGTCATTCATGCATTCGTTCTAATTAATGCCTCGGTAAACATAACTTCTTGAGAAAAACGAGCGTACTAATTACTTGTGCAAACTATGAAATTAATTCGACCACTCACCATCTACCTTGGTTGGAGAGATTTTGAAATTGAGCCATAAGCTGGAAAGGAGGGAGTAGTAACTTTTGTCTCGATTACTATTTGTGGCCTTGTATAGATGCAAAATGTATTTTTTATAGTGGCGTTGTATAAGTAAATGGAGGGAGTACTAACCAAGGTACGTAGTAGGGACGAGGAGTAAACGGAGGGAGTAGTAAAATTTTCTCCTCGTGCTGCGAGCCACTGCGCGCGTGGGCGAGGGAGCGGGCATAAGGCGTACAGTAGTAGGAGTACTACTACTAGCTTCACCTCATCCCGCGAGCCACCGCGCCCGTGGGCGGGGGATACGGTGTACTGAGCAAGCTTCTCCTCGTTCTGCGAGTTGACGGGACACATCAAAAGCACTCCAGTGTATAGAGCCTTGCCTCTAAGGTAGGACCCACATGGTTTGCCTCTTTTTTAACATAACACGTCAAGTCGCAATTTGTTTGTTCACCCATGGTAGACGATCCTCCCTCCACCAAGTGGACAACTAGTACACGTGTCAAATTACCACGTGGGCTTCCTTTTTCGTACAGAAATGAGCTCCACCGTGTACCCGCGCGGGTGTGGTTGGGAAAGAGACGGGAGTATGTGCGTCGTGCGTGCACCTCTTCTCTTCGTGCACGTCCCCCACCTACGTGGATGTGTGTGAGAGAGATACAAACCTAAACATAATGCGCCGTCCATCCCCATGCCTCCGCCTAGTCCGACCACCAGTCACCACCACGCCCCACTCCTCCTCACCCTGTCTCTCATCTTTCTCCCTCCATTTTTATATACTACAAGGGGCCACTATCAAAATTACAATTTGCAGATATACAAGGCCACTAACACTAATCGATGCAATATTAATGGTGTTTGCCTTGTGGTACTAGCAAAGGAGGACATTAATTATCCCTTGCATGCATGCGGGGGTTTGTAAAAAAATGCATCTTGATGTTCCGTGCAATGCACGGGCATCTTGCTAGTCCATGAAAACAACACATGGCAAAATTCCACGGTGAACGAGGGATTTGAATATGTTGGGAGGGGCTATTTGGATCTTGCCCGGGGTAGCCAAAATATTGGCGACCCTTTTGTCCACCGGTGCCTTTGCCACCGATGAACGAGGAATGGCTCGGGTGCTCATGCTGTCATGCATCCTCCAGCGCGCACGTTGGAGACGAGCTCGCACGAGCTGTGTTTTTTTTGTCCCACAACGCCACCCGAGCCGCCCACAGACCAACCGGCGACCTACAGATTACACCATCCAACCATAGCCGCACACATTACGACAACAACTCAACCAACCGGACGAAATTCATGCAAACACGTAGATAAACTGATATTTCATATAAACAACGACGAAAATCATATAAAATACGGGATTTTCATACAAACATGACGAATTTCATTACATTCAAATGAACTACGCGGTGCTAGTTCTGGATAGCACAGGTATATAATACCTGGCCTAAATGGTCGCCCGCCGATCGATTTGTGTTCCTCATGTCCAGCAGCACGATCACCGGACTGCCGGGAGCCCCGGAGGTATATGCTTCAGCGCAAAGGACGGCTCGCTTCCCCACTGCCCAACTGATATCATTGTCTGGTGCCAAAGATGATGGTGGCCGACACCGGTTCAAGTTCATCACCGACCACTACTTCGCCATGGCCGGCATTGGCTCGAGTTCATCCTAACATTCCCCTCTTCCGTGGAGCCCATCGGGGTCAATGAAGGTCCTCACAACAAAAGGATCCGACAAGACACCTGCTGTGTACGCCGGCGTTGCCTCCGCGGTGGCCTTCATGGGACCCAAGCGGCGGCGGCCTCCCGTGTTCTACTTCTCCTCGATGATGGCGGCGGACGCGGATGCGCTGGCCACCGACTCGTCGCTCTTCGTGCACCCGACTTTTGTCGCTGCTTGCATGGCACGGCCGCCGGCATGGGAGTCTCGGCCACAGAAATGGGAGACGTGGTACGAGGCGGCGGCGTGGACGGCAACAACGACGCCCGTGCACCGCTCCTCATCAAGCTGGCCTGGAGTAGCGAGTTGCTGAACCGCGCGCCGGCTTGGGGAGGCAACTATCTTCGTCGGGCGAGGGGAGGGAGGTGGATCAGCGAGTTGCATAGCTCATATCTGGCGGGCTACCCAGCCGGCTTGGATGCGGAATAACTACTCTTCGTAAGCCATTGTAAGAGTGGACAAAATGGTGGAGGAGACAGGGGAGCAGCGGAGGTGTGCGATTCTTGGCCGGTGTTTGGCCTCGTTTAGATAGGAGATTAAATAGACGGCGGACGGGAGGAGCTCGGCCGGCGTTGCGTTTAAGGCCGGCTCGGTCATGAACGGACGTGTGTCCAGAGTGGGTTTCTCGGCTTCCACACGGGCGGGTTTCGTGGAGGCGTTTGAATGCGGCACAGAGGCGTGTTCAGCCTGGCATGCTGCGAGTGGCGCCCTTGACTCTGACCTAGGACACTGCACCATTCTTCCACTGAAGTGTGGGCTCTTTGGGTGCATGGCCTGCATGTCAGTGACCCAACGCAGGCAGCGCACAGCAGAGGAACCTTTGGTGGGCCAGGGCGGTCAGAAGCGGGCATTTCATACACCGATGATTGTTCATTGAGTGTGACGCCATCTTTTTCATCTAGATAAGCCTACTATGTTGATAGCCCGTTCGATACGTTGTGATTCATAAAGACCACTGCAAACATCAATGTTCTGCTTATCACAGATAAGATTTATTAATACCCGTAACAATCCATGTCCTTAACAAAGGGTGCATGCACGTATAAGTTGAGTGTGTGTCTTGCGTCGTGTGCTGTGTGCATGCAGGCGTGCGAGTGTTGCGTGCGTCCAAGGGTACGTTTCAGTGTTGCATGCATGGGTGTGTACGTGCGTCTGTTTGTGAGTGCATGTGTACGTGTCAGTGTTGCACGCCAGCATGCGTGCGTGTGTATGTTATGTGTACGTGTCAGTGTTGCACACCCGCATGCGTGCGTGTCTTGCGTGCGTGCATGTGTATGTGCGGGGTGAGGCTACACATCAGTCGACTGACTTTTTCATCTCTAGTCATTATATTTTCCAGCCGTTGGATATGAAATCAAGGGCCTCCAGTTTATCATCAAACTCCACCCCCCGAGCCGCCAGCCACCACCGGCCAAACCGCAAGTCCCCACCGCTTGCGGCCGGCCCGCCCTCCCTAAAACCACTCCCCACCGCCGGTCCGCCGCCGCACCGGCCATCCCTCTAGCCCCCCCCGCGCTGAGCTTTTTCTCCGGCGATCCCCACCCCACCGCCCAATGAACGCCCCCAACCGCCGGTGACTGCCAACCAGAGGTCTCACGACTTTGAATACCCACCGACCACTAATTTATTACCATTTCTGTCCTTCATATACGCGCTGACGGGTGGGCCCTATGGTAATGTGTGCTGCTGAATGTGGACCGTTTGACTAGTCAATTGATCGTGTTATCAACAAATTACGGAGCTGTATGGTGAGCCAATGACCGTATGATCACCCTAAAATGTACTTTTATTTTATTAACACAGTACAGACTCAAACTACCATTTCTTTCTTTGATATACGGGCTGACAGGTGGGCCCCATGGTTACGCGCCCCGATGGTGAAACACTAGTTGCGCCGCGTGGAACGTTTGACTGGTCAATTGATTGTGTCATCAACAAAATACGGAGTTGTACGGGTGAGCCAGTGACCGTATAATCATGACATGTATTTGTTTAACACGGTATAGACGCAAGGGCTCATATATACGCGCAAGCACTCACCGCTATAAGCGGACACTATACCTGGCCATACCTCGGGCCAGGCCGGGCTTCGGGCTGGGCCTAGCCAAGCCTGACGAAAAAAACCCAGGCCTGAGCCCGGCCCGGCCCGGCCCGGCCATCGGGCCTGTTTTCTGGGCCCTAGCCCGGCCCGAACACGTAAAAGCCCGTCGGGCTTCGGGCCGGCCCAGCCCAACCTTCAGAGAAATGCAAAAACGACGGGCCCGGCCCGGCCCGGCCTTCGGGCTCAAAATCTAGGCCCGAGCCCGGCCCGGGGGCAGCATCGGGCCGGGCCGGGTCGGGCCGGGCTTCCCATGGCTAGGTATAGTGCACACACGCGAACCCTACCCCTATGAGCACCTTCGAGAGAGTGGGCCAGCATATATGATCTTGAGATTTTATGAAGTCACCATAGGTGCCTCGTAGTCGAGTGGAACGTCTCCTCCCAGTGAACGTACATAGCCGGAAAATACTGAAATTAACACAAGATAAATGTGAGCACCGGGACTTTAACCTTGGTGGGCTCGAGAAACCACTGTCCTCCTAACCATCCAACCACATCTTGGTTAGCATGACAAAATGTATGTGGTGACCGTGATGAGCTTATTCTAAAGTCCAGTGACCATATCGTGCTTTCGCTTCAAATACAATGACCGTAAGTGTCATCAACAAAATACGGAGCACGCATCAAATTCAAAGTCCATCAGTGTCATCAACAAAATATGGAGATGTATCGTGAGCTAGATACCGTTGTACTATTGTATATGCTTATTTTCTTAGTGGCCGATTGCGTGTGTGGTGTGGTGGGCACATCATTTCTAGTTGTGGTGGGTCAACATGAAGACTCATGGGTCGGTTCCATCCTGCACCACATATAGGTTGGACCGAGACGTGTTATACGAAGACCCATGTGGAGGACTCGGCGTACAACACGAAGCTACCAGAGTCGCGGAGGACTCTATCCCCACTGGTGATAAGCCGACTATATATGATTTGTAACCCTAGGCCTTAGTATGTTATACAAACTTGGGGGCTAGTTCGTCGATAGTATACACACATGCACAATGCCTGGTATTCACGTGTACTTTGTACACACCCCTATCACTAATATACAGTACCAGGAGTAGGCTCTTTCTTCAACTGCAAGGGTCCGATCCGAACTAGGGTAAAACTTTGCCTCGTATTACCATCCAGCCTAACAGCCAGGGATATCCTACTGAATGATATGATGAAATCATATCTGCCAACTACTAAGAGAGAGGTGTGTCGGGGGGAGGGGGCAATGTGTGCGAGAGAGGCCTAAAGATAACGTGTGTGCGTGAGACACGTAGGCACATATATGTGCGTATAGAGGGCTAGTAGAGACCGTGCGTGTGTATATATGCATGTGAGAGAAATAGTGTTTTCCAACTGAGATTAGTGAAAAGAGTGGTACATAGTAGTCAGAAAGAGAGAGAGAGAGAGAGAGAGAGAGAGAGAAATAGAGAGAGCATGTGCGTGAGACACCCCGACACCCTGAGAGAGATTGTGAGCATGTGTGAAAGAGAAATGCCGATGCATATAAAGTGTGTGCACTTATGCGTTAGATAGAGAGATATATAACGCGTTTGTGAGAACGGGGCGAGGCATAGTGCATCTACGTGTAAAAGGCGGTTCTACGCATTAAATTAAAATATAAATGGCATTATTATTTTTGGATGAGATCATGAATTTTGCAAATTGCGTATGGACGAAAATCGGTCTATCAGACACCTATACTCTATTGAATTCTAGCATGTGCATGTGTTTATTTCATATTGTCGATCCATAGAGTGAGAGCGGTTTGAAATACATGCAATGGATGCTTTTGCAATTCATATATAAACATTAATTAGTGCACTCCATTTTGTTAGTGTGAAGCACTTTATACATTTGTCACTTGCATGGATACATTCCAAATTTCTAGCTACGAAATAGAATACATGTCGAATTCAACATAAAGGGGGTTTCGAAGATTTGAATTCATAGGAAGTGCATTCATCTATTTGAACCCGAGATAATGGCATTTGTAAATTAGATGTAAAAGGGGGCATCAATCTCTGTTGTGAGTTTAAACATGCTATATATATTCATACGCATATCTAACTTTTTTTGCAACCAAGGAGATTATATCTAGAACCATGCATGAACTGAGGTAAGTTGCATATTTTTTAATATATACTCATGTACAATGTATATTCAAATGTACCCCCTCCATTCCAAAATAATCGTAGCTTTAGGATTTTCAAGAGTAAAGATTTGTGAAGTTTGACAAATCCTGAAAGTTCAATTCAAGAGAACCGAAAACGTTAATGCTTATGCTCCCAAATATTGAACGAAGCGCCAAATAGGCCTCTGGTCACCCAAAACCGCGTGAGACTAATGTTTTGGTGGTAGGAAATTACTGTCCTGACTCTGGCCTGTGTAGTCTATCGGCCCGATGTCCAAAGGTCTAAACCGGGGTAGGTTTGTAACTTCACCAAGATGCCAGTCTCAACCGCCTCCGAGAAGCATTCATACGCCGTGGGTGCCTAAACACCCATGCGCTCGGTCGAAATCTACCCCGCCCACATTTGGACACCTGACATGACTGTCCTACCCCCAACCCGCAATATGTCCGAAATTTTAGATGGGGGCAAAGTTTGTAACTTTCCCCAAATTTCAAACAAGCACGTCTCAAACCGAAACATTGTTCCCCCTTAGTTCCCCTACTCCCTCTGTTTCCCCATTCATACTCCATGGGCGCGAAAACGCCCTCTCCACCAGCCACGAAACCCTAGCCTCCTCCGTCCTCCACCCCATAGCGGCAAATCCACCGCCACCCTCCTCCATCACGCCGGAGCCGGTACCCCGACGTCGTCGTCCAACGCAACCGCAACCGCAACACCCTCAAGGACTTAGCAGCTGAAGCCGAGGCAGAGCTGCCTCCATGATGCCGAAGCCGACGTGCGCCATACCAGAACCACTCCGACCACGCCGTCCCGCGCCTCACTGCTGCGGCTCCACTGTCGCAACCGTCCACCGCACCAGAGTTGTTCCCGCTACGCCCTTGTTCGCCGCCTCGGATCTGCTTCCCCACCGCTGACAGACGGCCACCGCACCAACAACTTGGCCATGGGTTCGTACAAGGCTGCACCGTCCTCCACAGTTTCTGGTTTCCGGCGAACAACAAGAAGATCATCGGAAAAGCAGAAGGAGGACACATCACTGCCAGCAGAAAGAGGTACTCCTCTTCCCTTATTCGTGCAAATCTTACGTCTCCGCTCACACCGTATTCATCCCACGAAAGAAACTAGTTGAGCGCTTCTTACTGCATCTTCTTCGTGATACTAAACTCGCAAGGTTTCCTCCCTTTTACTATTTCACCTTTGCTAGAGGTCAGTAGCCCGTCTGGATTTCAATTCAGGGTTGAACCGCAATTAAAAGAAGCAGCACCCGCTTAGGCGCGCGGAGCACCTAGTCCGCCTCTTCCCCAGGGAAGCAGTGCATCGGTGTCTATCATAGGGGTGTGGGGTGCAGGAGCTGCTTGCGCCTGATCTGGAGGTCGGCGGGGCTTGAATGGATGGCCGGGGGATGGTGCCAAGCAGGCGGTGCGGTGAGGTCGAGGGGAGGATGCAGGCAGGGGAGGAATACTGGGCCGGTGGTCACTGGCGTTTCAAGGAAGATCGTCAACACTGACTGGCTGGAGGTAGATGAAGGCGATCTGCCCGTTCTTTGTACATCGGACGGTGCAGAAAAAATGGACTGACCTATTTGCTTTCAGTCGAATGTTATTTTCATAGAATCCTATAGTAATTTAGTGTGCCATGCATGTTGTAGAGCTATCATATGTCTCCTTTCATTTATTTCTCACCGACCTGCTATCTGCTACCTTTACACTGTACTAATTGTGCACACACTTCACCCATACTCACACTATTGTTTTTTATGCATGGGTATTTCAGACTCTGACGAAGTGTTGATGAATGCAGAAAAGAAAAGACAGAAGTCGCTCCAGTGTAATTCGAAGATAAGCACTAAGAGTTTCAAAGCTCTAATGGGTGCAGTGTCAGCAGTTGGAGACAATAAGCGTAGCTCTGCAGTTGATGATCTCAATTGCCACACACAACCATCCCAGGTGCTTGCTTTAACTTTGCGTTGTCAAATGTGGTTGCATGTTGCATATGGTGTCTAGCTTGTATTGCTTCCAATTTGGTTAAATTGCATCTGCTTACTTTACACATTATACCTTTGATAATGACATGCCTTCCTTTTTTTGATACATACTACATATGTCTATTAACCATGTTCGTACATCAAACTAATGCTCATTTGTATCCCTCGTCAATCACTTATTTTGAGACAGTCACCCGAGTGGGTTACTGTGAGACGCCCTACTCGTTTAAAGAGTGCAGTGTCATCCTCCCCACATAATTCTCAAGAAACAGCAAGGCTAAATGAAGATAGTCAACGTAGCTCTATAGTTGATCACCGCAATTCCCCCACACCACCATTGCAGGTGCTTGCTCTTACTTGGCAGTGTGATATGTGGTTGCATGTTGCATATGGTGTCTACCTTGTAATGCTTCTAAGTAGGGTAAATTGCATCTGCTTAGTTAACACATTATACCTGTGAATATGACATGCCTTCTTGTTTTTGGTACATACTACGTCTTTCTATTAACCATGTTCTTACATCAAACTACTTTTCTTGTGTATCCCTCATCAATGCTCCTAATTTGTTAAATTACATCTCCTTAGCTTACACATTATACATGTGAATATGACACGCCTTCCTGTTTTTGGTACATACTACATCTGCCTATCACACCATGTTCTTACATCAAACTACTGTTCTTGTGTATCTTACACCTATCGCTTATGATGAGACAGTCACGCGCATGGGTTAATATGAGACGCAATACTCTTATAAAGAATGCAATTTCATCCTCTCCACATGATTCTCAAGAAACAACAAGCCTAAATGAAGATATTGAACGTAGCTCTGTACCTGAAGACCACACTTCCCCTACACCACCATCACAGGTGCTTGCTCTAACTTTGCAGTGTGATATGTGGTTGCATGTTGCATACGGTGTCTAGCTTGTAATGCTTCTAATTAGGGTAAATTGCATCTGCTTAGTTTACACACTATACCTGTGAATATGACATGCCTTCCTATTTTTGGTACACACTACATCTATGTGTTAACCTTGTTATTACATGAAACTACCTCTCTTTTGTATCCTGCATCAATCACTTACGATGAGTCACCTTTATTCGTTGCATATTGCATATTATTTCTAGCCTGTTACCATGTATTGCTTCTAATTTGGTCAAGTACATTTGTTAGGGCACCCTTTTAATTTGGCAGAGTGATATTGGTTTCATCTTTCATATGGTTTTTAGCTTGCATCGATTCTAATAAGTTCAAGCACCTTGTGCTTAGTTTACAATTTATACATCATACCTGTCAATATGTCACGCCGTCCTGTTTTTCATACATATTCCATCCTCCTATCATGCGGCTGCCTTACATGAAAGTAGTGTTTGTCAGTATCATGCATCAATGAGTTCTGAAGAGCAAATTTTATTCCTTTCTCTTGTGGGTTTGACTTGACAAGGCAAAATCAAGAAAGAGGAAGGAAAAGAGTAAGGAAGGCGATGATGGTGGTCCTCTGCAGCAACGTAAACGAAGCATCTGTACTGATTCTCCTTGTACTGATAGTGCATTACAAGGTCCAAGTCTCCGCTCCCCTACTCCACCATCCAAGGTGCTTGCTCTAACTTGGCAGTGTGATATCTGGTTGCATGTTGCATATGGTGTCTAGCTCGTATTGCTCCTAATTAGTGTAAACTTCATCTGATTAGCTTACACATGATACATGTGAATATGACACGCTTTCCTGTTTTTGGTACATACTATATCTGTCTATCACACCATGTTCGTACATGAAACTACTCTTCTTGTGTATCCTGCATCAGTCACTTATGATGGGACACCTTTCAGTTGGTAGTGTGATATTGGTTTGCGTCTTGAATATGATTTCTAGCATGCATTGCTTCTAGTTTGATGAACGCCACCTATGACGAGACAGTTTTAACTTGGCAGAGTGATATTGATTGCACCTTCCATATGGTGTTTTGCAGTGTTTCTAATTTGTTGAAGTGCCTTCTTCTTAGTTACCACATCATAGGTGTGAATATGTCAAGCCGTCCATTTTTTCGTACATATTCCATCCTCGTATCATGACTTTGCCTTTCAATAGAGTAGTGTTCATCAGTGTCATGCATGAATGAGTTCTGAAGAGCGAATGATATTCCTTTTTCTTGTCGGTATGACCTCACAATGTAAAATCAATAAAGCTGAAGGAAATTGGCAAGGCATTGGATGATGGTGGTCCTTCCGAGCAACTGAAACGGAGGTTCTCTATAGATTCTACTCCTCCATCCTCTCAACAAGATTCGCAAGACAACGCAAGGCTAGACAGTCAACGTAGCTGTGTAGATGATGAGCATATCTCCCCTACTCCACCATCACAGGTGCTTGCTCTAACTTGGCACTATTATATGTGGTTGCATTTTGCGTATGATGTCTAGCTTGTATTGCTTCTAACTTTGTTGAATTGCATCTGCTTACTTTACACATAATGCCTGTGAATATGACATGTGTTCCTGTTTCTACATCAGACTATTATTCTTGCATATCCCGCATCAGTCACTTATGATAAGGCACCTTTAAGTCACCATTGTGATATTAGTTGTGTCTTGCATATGATTTCTAGCATGTACTGCTTCTAATTTGTTGAAATGCCATACAGTTTGAACTTGGCAGAGTGATATTGGTTGCATCTTTCATATGGTGTCTAGCTTGCAGTGCTTCTAATTTGTTGAAATGCCTTCTGCTTAGTTACCACATCATAGGTGTGAATATGTCACACCATCCTGTTTTTCATACATATTCCATCCCCGCATCATGTGTTTCCCTTCCATCCGAGTAGTGTTCGTCAGTATCATGCATGAATGAGTTCTGAAGAGCGAATTTTATTCCTTTTTCTTATCGGTTTGACTTCACAATGCAAAATTATTACAGCTGAAGGAAATTAGTCCGGCAGTGGATGATGGTGGTCCTTCAAAGCAACTCAAACAGGGGGTCTCTACAGATTCTACTCCGCCATCCTCCCAACAAGATTCGCAAGACAACACAAGGCTGGACAGTCAACGTAGCTGTGTAGATGATGAGCACATCTCCCCTACTCCACCATCACAGGTGCTTGCTCTAACTTGGCACTATTATATGTGGTTGCATGTTGCGTATGATGTCTAGCTTGTATTGCTTCTAACTTGAATTGCATATGCTTACTTTACACATAATGCCTGTGAATATGACACGTGTTCTTGTTTCTAGAACATACATGTACATGATGAGCACATCTCCCCTACTCCACCATCACAGGTGCTTGCTCTTACTTGGAACTGTTATATGTGGTTGCGTTTTTCGTATGATGTCTAGTTTGTATTGCTTATGATTATGTTGAATTGCATCTGCGTAGCTTACAACTTATACCTGCAACGATCACTTACCCATAAGACACATTTAACTTGGGACTATGATGTAGGTTGCATATTGCATTGTCTTCTAGCTTGTACTACTTCTAATTTCTTGAAATGGCACTTACACGAGACACTTTTTACTTGATAGAGTGATATTGGTTGCATGTTCATATGGTGCCTAGCTTTCATTTCTTCTAATTTTGTTGAAATGCTTTCCGCTTACTGTTTTTTCATACATATTCCGTCCTCCTATCGTACGTGTGAATATGAAACGCTGTCTTTTTTTGTATATATTCATCCTCCTATCCTGCGCTTGCCTTACATCAAAGTAGTGTTCGTCTGTATCATGCATCAACCAGTTATGTAGAGCTAATTTTATTCATCTTCTTGTGGTTTTGACTTCATAAGGCAATATCAGAAAATAGGAAGGAAATGAGTAAGTTAGGGGATGTTGGTGGTCCTCCGCACCGAGGCAAATAGAGACTCTCTAGATTTTCCACTGCTACTGCTAATGAAGTTGAAGTCCCAAGTCTACATTATGAGTTCATCTCCCGTACTCCACCATCGCAGGTGCTTGCTCTAAGTTGACAATGTGATAATTGGTTTCATGTTGCATATGTTGTCTAGCCTGTATTTCTTCTATTTTGATTAAATTGCACCTGCTGAGTTTATACGTTATACATGTGCTTATGACATGGCTTTCTGTGTCTAGAATACACTGCATCTATCTATCATGCCATGTTCTTACATCAAAGTACAGCTGTTGTGTATCCCGCATCAGTCACTCATGATTGGACGCTTTTAACATGGCAGTTTGACAGTGGTTGCATCTTGCATTGATTTCTACGTTGTACTGCTTCTAATTTTTTGAATTGCCACTTATGACAAGACACTTTTAACTTGGCAGACTAATATTGGTTGCATCTTTCATATGGTGTCTAGCTTGCATTACTTCTGTTTTCTTGAAAATCCTTCTGCTTAGTTTGCACATCGTAGCTGTGAATATGTCATGCTGTACTATTTTTCTTACACATTCCATCCTCATACGGTTGTCTTACATCAAAGTATTGCTTGTCTGTATCATGCATCAATGAGTTCTGAAGAGTGATTTTATTCTTTTGTTTGCGGGTACAGCTTGACATGGCAAAGTC
Source organism: Triticum dicoccoides (assembly GCF_002162155.2). Lineage (NCBI taxonomy): Eukaryota > Viridiplantae > Streptophyta > Magnoliopsida > Poales > Poaceae > Triticum > Triticum dicoccoides. Next base: position 529,606,494 of record NC_041391.1, on the reverse strand, counting down.
GAAAAAGAGCAAGGAAAATAATATAGTAGGGAGTGCTGTTACTCGCCGGGTGAAACGGAAAAGGATCTGCCATTGAGATTCTGCTGGTACTTATAGTGCAGTAGAAGGTCCAAGTCCACCGGCTAAATCTACAAACACAGTATCACCTGCTCCACCAGCTGCAGCATCCGCTTCAACTGTACCAACATCTCAACCAGTTACTCGTTCATCGGAATTGGCCAGTTCCCAAGCTGCCTTCACACCTAACACTACTTCCGAAGCACTGCTGACACAACATGACTTGGCAAGATCAGATGAACCTCATGAGCATCAACACCAAGACGGTACCTGACCGAGTCAAGTTGCAGTTGCATGCTCCTTTATATGTACTCTCACAGTTTGATGTACACTAACACTTTCCATATTCATTGTTGAACTAGCACCACAGCGCAAGCAGAAACAGACATCAGGGATAATGCTTGACAGGTTAACAAAATCTAAAGGAGGAAGAATGGAGATCCATTTTGAGGCAGGTTTAAAAAGGCCACGTGATGCTACAGAGTCAGCCAAGTTAGTATCAGAGGCAGCCGTTGCTGTTAGGTGTCATGCACGTATCCTCCCAACATGGATCCAGTACAAGAATGAGAAAGACAATACCCAGTTTAACACCTTCCTTGACCATTTATCCGTAAGTAATGTTATTCATCGCAATTAGTAATATTGTCTTGCTCTATCCCGTACTTTCTAGCTTCCTCCTAATAAGACTCACATTCTTTTTTCAACAGATGAGGTTCAAGTTGGATCCAAAAGATGATGCAACTAAACAAGCATGCACTCATGTTTTTCAGTATGCTCTATGACAGTATCGCTACCACCTTAGAAAATCTCACTTTGAAGGCAAGGCTAACAATGAAATCGCCCAAACATCTCTAGTGGAATATATTACAAATGAAGACTGGACAACCCTCGTTAAACACTGGTCTGATCCAAAGTATCAGGTAGGCTATATGTATTTGATCAGACCACATATTGAACTTGTATTTATGTATGTGCCTTACAAGTGTGTCTTCTTCTAGGCTAACTATTTGAAGAACAAAACCAACTATTCTAAAGTGAAATTCCAACAGACAATAGGATCTCGTAGCTATATTGCACACTGCGAGGCTCTTGTAAATAGCTGCTACTTCCTTCTTTTTTTGTGCCATATTATCGTATCTATATTGACTTGTTCCAAATACAGAGGAAAGCCCGTGCGGACCAAAAAGAACCTGAACCGAATGCAGTGCAAATCTTCAAGGATTGCCACACCAGCAAGATGAAGGGCATGAGCACACCAGTTCAAGCCGCTATTGTAAGTCCTTACTCCTCCTGCCTTGAACTGTTTGGTACTTTCATGTGTTCATTTAACTACTTGGTTTGCAGCCAAAATCAGTTACTCTGTTCACTTTTATACACAGTTGTCTTAATGTATCATTTCACCTTACATGGTTTAAAAGAGATGAAGGATATTCTTTTGGTCTTGATCAGTAATCTAGTTGTTATGTTCACGTGCGCACACAATGATAAATTAACCTATTTTTTATATCTGTTTGCCCATGATATGAATGATGTCATACTATGTTCATACTACTTTAAACCATGTCTCTTTATCCTTAGATGTCAACGAATGTGAGGAAATAGACAATACAGTAGGCATGCTACATGGACATATGTTTCGAAAGTGATTTTATTATGTAGTTGGCACTACAATACATGCTAATGTATTACATTAGTTCACCAAAATAAGTTATGTATAAACGTTTAACCTACTTTGTTTGTTTTTGTCTCATTAGTAACTTATCTGGTACACTAGTCTACAAGTTCAAACTTTCAGGAAGCTATGGAACAAATGATTGAATAGCCACAACCACCTGAAGGTGACGAGGCTACTATAGGCACAATGTCACCTCTTGCTGCAGTGCGTCAGTATCTCTCCACTAACAGTGCAAAAAGCACCTTCCTGCGTAATTCTGGGTTGGTTGTCAAGGTAACCTCGTCCAAATCGCCTACTGAACAAAATCTTCCTGCTAGACAGAGTGATATATCTGTGCTCCAGACACAAGTCCAATCCCTAATGGACGTTGTTTCGGAAACAAGAATAGTGGTTGAGAAATGTCGTCAAGATATGAATGGTTTTGAAACCAGACTATCAGACATTCACTTCGTTATTCAAGAGCAATGGCGGAAAAAAGGTGGAGATCGTGCTACTCCATCAGATTCTACAACCTGAAACATTAGCACTCAGGTCAAATGATCTGTGCTTCTATACATCTGATGGTGTTTTTTTACTATATACTGCAAGGCAACAGCCTCACAGTGCTTTATTAAAACTCAACATAAAAGTCTAAGGTACAAGACAAGAATAAACAAGAACTAACTATCTAGGGTAAAGAGGCTAACCATTCTAGAAGTTTATCTCTATATTTACATTTGATCCTATGAGTTAACAGAGTTAAATCATGTACAAAATTCCTTCTCCAAGATCTGAAGCTTGGTGTCTCATTCCTAAAGATTTTGCCATTCCTCTGAGTCCAAATATTCCAGGTGGCAGTAAAAACCACTTCTGTGAAGAAGGGCAAACCAAACTCTTCTCTAGCCGAAGAAGCCATGGAGTAGGTTGACTGATGAGGCTGAACCTGCCAAGAAATCCCAAGATAATTCCAAACTCTCTGGCTGAAGTTGCATGTGAAGAAGAGATGAATTCCGTCCTCGTGACTTTGAGATTGGCAAAGCACACAGGAATCATCCTGGATAATCCAGTGCCTGCGCTGCACTTTTATCTGGAAGGACTGTAAATTTTATGCCAACATGCCTTTTGTTGTATGGTTGGAATTTATTTTGTTGTGATACAACATTTATGATGCTGCCACAGGCTACAGTAATTACGACGCTTTTTTTGTATAGTGTAGGTTTATCTTAGTAATGTATTCGACCGAAAGCTTTGTAGGAGCCCAACATGCCAACATTCGTCGGGCCCATTCCAATTGGGCTAAAAGCGATTACGGGCCGAAATTGGCATGTAGCCCACTAAAAATATCTGGGGCTAAATCAACATAAGCTTTCATATTTGTCTGGTAGGCCTGTGCCCATAGTGGGCCTTTAACAGGCCTAAACATAATTTGGGCCCTCAGTAAAAATATGCCGTTTACAGGTGTAAATATCTCGAGCCCATAAAAAACATGGGCCTTGAATAGACCAAAAGTGAGATTGGGCCCTGATTGTGCCAAATAACCCACTGGACTTAGCAGGCCGAAATGGTGGCCCATTTAAGATGCGGATCTTTGACAGGCCGAAATTTGGACGGGCCATAAATGCGTCGACCTAATACACGGGCCTTTAACAGGCCGGAACTTCGGTCGGGCTAGATTATCGTCATTTTTATATGGGCCGTTTATGGGCCCGATATGATGTTGGGCCACATATGGCCCATGGTTTACGTTCGTCGTTAACAGGCCGAAAATGACAACAGGCCGAAAGTGGCCCAAATCTATAGTGGGCCTCTAATAGGCCGAATGTCAGACATGGCCGAATATGACCCAAATCCTTCAAGGTCGTTTATGGGCCAAAAGTTTTGATGGCCTGTAAATGGGCCCAAATGAAGCCGGACCTTTAATAGGACGGAAATACACCGGGCCGTAATTCGGCCCAATTACTTAGCGGACTATTAACGGGCCAGAAGTTACCATGGGCCGCGTTGATGACAAGTTTAGGCAGGCCATTAACGGGCCGATTTGACAGAGAATGTTGGGCCTTTAGCTGGGCCGGCCCATTATGGTCTGCAGAATCTTGTGGGCCTTTAGCTGGGCCGACCCATTGTGGTCCGCAAATCTTGTGGGCCTTTAGCTAGGCCGGCCCATTATGGTCTGCAAAATTGTGTGGGCCTTTAGCTGGGCCGGCCCATTATGGTCCGCTAAATTTTGTGGGCCTTTAGCTGGGCTGACCCGTTATGGTCCGCTAAATCTTATGGGCCTTCGATTGGGCCAGCCCATTTAAACTTTGTGGGCCACTTTTGGGCCGGTCCACGTGTCAACATATCATAGGCCCATCCCGACCGTTGGATGAGTGACACCTGTGCCAACGTGGAGCTGATGCGTGGATCCGTCAGCCAATGAGAATTTTACACGTGGAAAATCGACATTGGTCGTGGCTTTTAACGGGTTATCAGATCCAAAATCCGACCCGATAGCTTAACGGTGTTCCGTTACGGTGGATGCCACGTGTTGGTCACCCTTGACGAAAGCACTTCTGTGACGCGCAATTTATCGTCATGGAAGTGGACACTTCTGTGATGATAATTTTGGTAATGTCATGGAACACTTCTACGACAGCACAGGTATGACTATCTTGATTCTGTCATAAAATCGTCATGGATGTACATGCATGACAGAAAACACGACCTACTGTGACAAACACGTATCATCACGGAACTGTATTTTTTTGTAGTGTTATTTCGGTGGCGGAGCCCCCGATTACGTCAGATGGTTCGGAATCCGGGGTTGTGTTCGGAGCCGGACTGGTCTTGCCGGTCTCCCCTTCCCATACCACGGATGGCTTGAATAGCCTTTCCAAGAATATATTAGGTGGGATGGGGTCGCGTTTAGCACTGATGCGGGCGAGAATATCCGCCGCTTGGTTGTTTTCTCGGACCACATGGTGGAATTCGAGCCCTTCGAACCGAGCTGACATTTTTAGGACGGCATTACGGTAGGCCGCCATTTTTGGATCCTTGGCATCGAAGTCTCCATTTATTTGTGATATTGCAAGGTTCGAGTCCCCGCGCACTTCTAGGCGTTGAATGCCCATAGAGACTGCCATTCGAAGACCATGCAACAGAGCCTCGTATTCGGCTGCGTTGTTGGAGTCTGTGTATAATATTTGGAGTACGTATTGGACCGTGTCTCCGGTGGGGGATGTCAGGACTACCCCTGCTCCCAATCCGGCCAACATTTTAGAACCGTCGAAGTGCATGATCCAACTGGAGTATGCGCCGTACTCTTTAGGGAGTTCGGCTTCTGTCCATTCGGCGACAAAGTCGTCCAGTACTTGCAACTTAATGGCCCGCCGTGGTTTGTATATTATGTCAAACGGAAGGAGCTCGATAGCCCATTTAGCAATCCGGCCCGTGGTGTCGCGGTTGTTTATTATGTCATTCAGTGGTACTTCGGAGGCCACCATAATCGAGCACTCTTGGAAGTAGTGTCGTAGCTTCCGGGATGCCATGAAGACCGCGTATGCTATCTTCTGATAGTGTCGGTATCGGGATTTGCATGGAGTGAGGACAGTGGACATGTAATATACCGGCCTTTGGAGCGGGAACTTGTGTCCGTCCGCTTCTCGTTCGACGACGAGCACTGCGCTTACAACCTGGTGTGTTGCAGCTATTTATAATAGCATAGGTTCGCCAGTATTTGGCGCAGTTAGGACTAGATTGCTGGCCAATAGGGTCTTTATTTCTTCCAGTCCGGCCATGGCCGCATCCGTCCACTCGAAGTGTTCGGTGCGTCGAAGAAGGCGATAGAGAGGTAGTGCCTTTTCTCCTAATTGGGAGATAAAGCAGCTTAAGGCGGCCACACATCCAGTTAATTTCCGAATCTACTTGAGGTCTGTTGGGATAGCCAACTGCGACAAAGCTCTGATTTTTGCCGGATTTGCTTCGATTCCTCTATTGGAAATGATGAAGCCAAGCAACTTCCCGGAGGGTACGCTGAAAACACATTTTCCGGGTTGAGCTTGATGTCGTATGTTTGGAGGTTGTCGAACCTGAGTCTCAAGTCATCTATTAAAGTTTCGACGTGTCTTGTTTTGATGACCATGTCGTCCACATATGCCTCCACTGTTTTGCCGATTTGCTTCTCCAAGCATGTCTGAATCATCCGTTGATAGGTTGCACCCGCATTTTTGAGCCCAAAAGGCATAGTGTTGAAACAAAAGGGGCCATATGGCGTTATGAAGGCCGTTGCGGCTTGGTCGGATTCCGCCATCTTTATCTGATGGTATCCGGAGTATGCGTCGAGGAAACATAGTGAGTCATGTCTTGCGGTGGCGTCGATGATTTGGTCAATGCGAGGGAGGGGGAAGGGATCCTTAGGGCAGGCCTTGTTGAGGTCTTTGAAATCGACACATAGGCGCCAGGATTTGTCCTTCTTTGGTACCATTACCAGGTTTGCTAGCCAATCCGGATGTTTTATATCTCTGATGAATCCGGCCTCAAGTAGCTTGGCTAGCTCTTCTCCATGGCTTGCCGCTTAGGCTCTGGAAAGCGCCTAAGAGTCTGCTTGACTGGCTTGTATCCTTTCAGTATATTGAGGATGTGTTCGGCCAGCCTGTGTGGGATGCCCGGCATGTCTAAAGGACGCCAGGCAAAAATGTCCCAATTCTCACGCAGGAAGTCTTGTAGTGCGGCGTCCATTGTGGGGCTCAACTGTGTCCCAATGGAAGCTGTCTTTGTGGGGTCCGTTGGGTGGACCTGGAATTTGACTATCTTGTCCGCGGGCTTGAAAGAGGTGGACTTGGGTTGCTTGTCGAGTATCACGTCGTCTCTGTCCACTGTGACTCGCAGCGTTGTTAGTTCTTCGGCCGCTAAGGCTTCGGATAATGCTTCCAGGGCTAGTACAGCAGTTTTATTTTCGGCGCGGAGTGCGACGTCCAGGTCACTAACTAGAGTGATGATTCCATTTGGTCCGGGCATTTTGAGCTTCATGTACCCATAATGGGGTATGGCTTGAAAGCTCGTGAATGCATCCCGCCCTAAAAGGGCGTGGTATCCGCTGCTGAACGGGGCCACTTGGAACGTGATTTCTTCGGACCTATAAATCTCTGGTGTGCCGAATACCACAAACAGTGTGATTTCTCCCGCACACCGTGCCTCCCGACTAGGGATGATTCCCTTGAAGGTCATGCTGCTTTGCTCAATGCGGCTTTTGTCAATTTCCATCTTGTTAAGGGTTTCTTCATAGATGAGGTTTAATCCGCTTCCGCCGTCCATGAGTACTTTAGTGAGCCGGAAGCCGTCCACGATTGGGCAAGGACCAAAGCGGTTGGTGCCCGGACTGTTTGGAATTGAGGTTCGTCACTGGCACTGAAGGTTATAGCAGTGTCGCTCCACGGATTCATTTCTGCCATGTGGCAGACTTCGGTGAAACTTCAGTGAGCTCGCTTGCAATTTTTGTTTGAGGCGAAAGTCTCGAAGACTGTCAGTATCACATTGTTGTCTTTGGCGGGATGTTGCTCTACTTTATAGTTTACAAGGAGATCCTCGCCGCTTTTTGCTACCTGCCGGAGTATCCAACATGCTCTAAGGCTATGCGTTGGCGTGGTATCCGGTGTGCTGTGAACTTTGCATGGCCCATTAAGCCATTCTTCCAATACGGTTCCACGCCCTGGAGCGGGCTTTGGTTTTATGGGAATTGGATCGGGTAACTTACGAGAGTTTACCCTTTTAGTTTGGACGAAGGGTTTAGTGAGAGCCGGATTATCCCAGGAGTCTGTTTGGGTTTTCCAGGCGCTTTCCATCGCATAGTACTTCTGTACTATGGCCGCTAAGTCGGCAAAGTGTACTATGTCACGACGACTTATGGCGTTGAGGATCCCTTTGTTCGTGCAATTTTTGCAGAAAAGTGAGATCGCGTCTTCCTCGCGACACTCCTTGAACTCGTTTATCACGAGGAGGAATCTGGCCCAGTAGTAATGTACCGTCTTTTGGGGCTCTTGTCTGATATGGGATAGATGGCATAAGTCTGGGTGAGCGGGCATTTTTAAATCCGAATTTTGACCCGATCTGACACCCAGGGGCAAAGGAGCTTCCGGGCTTGACAGCTAGGACTCCGGGATGTTGCCCAATTTTTCTGGCCCGCTGCCCGATTCTAAGTTCAGGGCCTGGGTCATGTACTCCCGTGAACGGGTATCTGGCTCAGAAAGCTCGGTAATCCGGACATAGTTCATCCTCAAAGTGGAGGGATAATCCATGTGCGGCTCTTCCACTACCGCTATCTCATGGGTCACCGGTGGGGATTTAATATCCCTTTGGTCGGGTTTAGAACCAATCCGATTAGAGTCTGTAGCGACTCCCAGAGCGGTGATGCGATCCAAGAGCTCATTAAGGGAGGAGAGCTCCATTGGATCCATATGTTTGGCGAGTTCTGAATTGACATGGAGGCTATTTTTGATGACCCGAGAAGTCATCGTCGGCACGACAACCGATCGGGCGGTCATGACGAAGCCGCCTAGTCGGAGGGTTTGGCCTAGAGCCAGGGCTCCCCAAGAGGTGATGTTGTCCTTGACAACAAGACGAGCCATCAAGCCTTATAGCGACGACACAGCGGAGCTCTCAATGAAAGCACCAATGTCGGTGTCAAAACCGGAGGATCTAGGGTAGGCCCCCCCCCCCCGAACTGTGCGTCTAAGGCTAATGGTAACAGGAGGTAGGGGACACGATGTTTTACCCAGGTTCGGGCCCTCTCGATGGAGGTAATACCCTACTTCCTGCTTGATTAATCTTGATGATATGAGTATTACAAGAGTTGATCTACCACGAGATTGTAGAGGCTAAACCCTAGAAGCTAGCCTATGGTATGATTGTTGTCGTCCTACGGACTAAACCCTCCGGTTTATATAGACATCGGAGGAGGCTAGGGTTACACAGAGTCGGTTATGAAGAAGGAGATCTAGCATCCGAATCGCCAAGCTTGCCTTCCACGCAAAGGAGAGTCCCATCCGGACACGGGACGAAGTCTTGCGTCTTGTGTCTTCATAGTCCAACAGTCCAGCCAAAGCATATAGTCCGGCTGTCCGGATACCCCCTAATCCAGGAGTCCCTCATTCTCGGTCAGCTCCAGACGAAGAAGATTCTTTGTCCATAAAAGCACCCAACCCTTGTATTTTCCAAGCCGCGGTGGGGTCTCATTGTCCTCTCCCCCTAGCCGTACTAGAGGAGGCAAATCCTCGTGACCCGATTTCACACTCGACAAGGTAACCCTGAAGTGCCCACCGGGCATTAGCTGGCCGTGGAATGTTAGTTCCAAGGGCTTCGTTATGACCGCCTTTCGCACGTCCAACTTTTGGCCTTTGATCAAGTAGAGTACGGTGCATGGGGTTTCGTCAGCCTGCAAACACATGTCTACATCGTAAAACATCCGAAAGGCAATGAAAACGGAATATTCTAGATATATGTTTGTGTTACATGTAATTATCGTGAGGGCGTCGAGCTCAGCCAAAGTCGAAGGCCTGCCTAGCATGCTAGAGACTGAGGATGGGCTGCTATGAGCGGGTGCGGGTGCGGGAGCAGGTGTAGTTGCGTGAGCAGGTGATGGTGCAGTTGTGTTGTTCACCGAGTTGCTCCCAATGAAACTGGGCATGGGGAAATCATCTACCGTGTTTTCTGGATTTTCCTTCGTCCAGTTGATGATAGTCGGTATCAAGTTAGTAGCAAAATCATTTCTGCAGGCATCTACAGCTGCAGCGACTGCCTGCTGTAGCAACTCATTTGTCTTCTCAACTGCTTTTTTCGCGTCCTCAGCTGCTTTTTTCTCGAACGCAAGCTTCACATTCTCGTCGATGTCCACCTGACTAAACTTCTTTTTCTGCTTCTTGGCCTTCAGGCCCTCGTTGTAAAAGACCTTCCACGTGGCGCCGTCTCCGACGCCGTGCACACGTCCATATTGCAGCCACTGGTCCAAAGGGAGTCCCTTAAGTTCATTCAAGGCCCGTTTGAGAGGGGTGTCCCACTTGGGCCTCATCGACAAAGATTGGCTTTCAACTGCAAGCTCGTGTTGCTGATAACCCACAAGTATATGGGATCTCAACACTTTTCAAGGGTAGAGTATTCAACCCAAATTTATAGATTCGACACAAGGGGAGCCAAAGAATACTTGCAAGTATTAGCAGTTGAGTTGTCAATTCAACCACACCTGGAGATTAATTATCTGCAGCAAAGTGATCAGTAGCATAGTAATATGATAGTTTTAATAGAAGTAGCAACAGCAACAGTAACGGTAACAGTGATAGCAATAGTTTTGTAGCAGTAACGATAGTAGTAGCAGCAGTAGTAACTTAGCAAGAACAATGTAAGGTAAATTCGTAGGCATTGGATCGGTGATTCGTTGGATGATATTCATCATGAGACAGTCATAACCTAGGGCGATATGGCACTAGCTCCAGTTCATAAATATAATGTAGGCATGTATTCCGTAAATAGTCATACGTGCTTATGGAAAGAACTTGCATGACATGTTTTGTCCTACCCTCGCGTGGTAGCGGGGTCCTATTGGAAACTAGGGGATATTAAGGCCTCCTTTTAATAGAGTACCGGAACAAAGCATTAGCAAATACATAAACTCCTCAAACTACAGTCATCACCGGGAGTGGTTCCGACTATTGTCACTCCGGGGTTGCTGGATCATAACATGTAGTAGGTGACTATAACTTGCAAGATCAGATCTAGAACATGGATATAATGGTGATAACATAAATGGTTCAGATCTGAAATCATGGCACCCGAGCCCAAAGTGACAAGCATTAAGCATGGCAAAGTCATAACAACATGAAACTCAGAACATATGGGATACTAGGGATCAGGCCATAACAAAACTAACTTGATTACATGATGGATCTCATCCAATTCCTCACTGACCAGCGAGCCTACGAAGGAATTACTCACTCCCGGTGGGGAGCATCATGGAATTGGCGACGGAGAAGGTTTGGTGATGATGAAGATCGAAGATCCCCCTCTCCGGAGGCCCAAACGGACTCCAGATCTAGCCTCCCGATTAAGAATAGGAGACGGCGGCGGCTCCGTCTCGTGAAACACAATAATTCTTTCTCCTTGATTTTTTTCTGGAAAAAATAGGGTTTTTAGGGTTTGCGGAGCCACCAGGTGGGGACAACCCACATGGGCGCGCCTGGAGGGGGTGCTCACCCTGGTGGGTTGTGCCCACCCAGGTGCCCCCCTCCGGTGGTTCTTGGCTCCAGAAATTATCTTTTATTGTATAAAAAAATCCTCGCAAAGTTTCTTTCCATTCTGAGAACTTTTATTTCTACTAAAAAACAACACCATGGTAGTTCTGCTGAAAACAGCGTCAGTCCGGGTTAGTTTCATTCAAATCATGCAAATTAGAGTCCAAAACAAGAGGAAAAGCGTTAGGAAAAGTAGATACGACAGAGACATATCAACTCCACAAGCTTAAACCTTTGCTTGTCCTCAAGCAATTCAGTTGATAAGCTGAAACTGAAAAAGGAAAAACTTATACAAACTCTTTTGCTCTTGTTTCCGTAAATAAGCTTAAACAACACCCAGGTTTTCAACAAAGATTATAACTAACCATGTCGACAATAACTCTTAAAAACTATATTAACTCATCACTACAAAAAAATACACTTCCATGATGATACGTGTTTGTCACAGTAGGTTGCGTTTTCTGTCATGCATGTACATCCATGACGATTTTATGACAGAATCAAGATAGTCATACCTGTGCTGTCGTAGAAGTGTTCCATGACATTACCAAAATTATCATCACGGAAGTGTCACTTCCATGATGATAAATCACGCGTCACAGAAGTGCTTTCGTCAAGGGTGACCGACACATGGCATCCACCATAACGGAACGCTGTTAAGCTATCGGGTCGGGTTTTGGATCCGATAACCCGTTAACAGCCCGAACCAATGGGGATTTTCCACGTGTAAAATCATCATTGGCTGGAGGAAACACGTGTCGGCTCATCGTTGGGACAGATGTCATCCACTCATTGGACAAAAGGCGCCTATGATACGTCGACACGTGGCACAGCCCAACAGAGGCCCATTCCTGTGAAAAGGCCGGCCCGTTTGACTTGGTCAAAAGATGGCGGGCCGGCCCATGTAAAGCCTGTTAACGGCATGTTCGCATATATCCGAATTAGGCCGAGTAGCGTCATCTGGGCCATCCAATATGATTCCAGCCCATTTTCACTTCTGGCCCATGTATGGCCCATGATGTCTTTCAGCTCATATGAGGCCCTATGTAACTCTTGGCCTATTAACGGCCCGTGGGGAAACTGGCCCGTAATGAATAGTGTATCACTTTACACCCATTAACGGCCCATGGTGAAACTGGCCCGTAATGAATAGTGTATCACTTTATACCCATTAACGGCCCGTTATTCCATTGGGCCGTTTCCAGCCCATGTTATCTTTCGGCCATCTCAGAGCCCATTTATTCTTGGGCTCATTTCCAGCATTCGTTTACTTACGGCCCGTTACTGTCATTTTCTGCTTATGGGCCAAATTCAGCCTGTGGTTACAGTTGGCCCGTTTGTGGTCCGTTAATACGTTGGGCCGTGTTCATAGCGTCATCAAATACGACCTATTAATGATGGCCCGTTATGGTCGGGCCATGAATGAACGATTCCAACTCTAGCCCGTTTACGACCATATTGCGGCCTGTTATTGGCCCATGTTTGGCCAATCGATCATACTGCCCGTATAAGGCCCATTGTTGATACGGCCCGTAGAAGGCCCATTGTTTCTACGGCCCGCAGAAGGCCCATTGTTTCTATGGCCAGTAGAAGGCCCACTGTTTCTACGACCCATAGAAGGCCCACTGTTTCTACGGCCCGTAGAAGGCCCACTGTTTCTACGGCCCGTAGAAGGCCCACTATTTCTACGGCCCGTAGGAGGCCCAGTGTCACTACAGTAAATATTAGCCCATGGTTATTGTGACCTAGTTTTAAAAAATAGGTTATTGCAGCCACTAGCAAACCGCGGAAAAAGAACTTCTATGACTACAAGCAAACAAATAAACAAGACAACAAGGAAATAAATAAGCAAGCAACTTACGCTAGGCTATCATGACTATCACACATATTACATCCACTGGGCATCAAAGTTCGCCACCAGTGCAAATAAACGCACCGACAAAAGAATATACAAAACTGAGAGCACTTCAGAAGGCACTAGGCCTGGCCAGGTCGGGCCCCCCAAACAGCTGAAGAAGCTGAGTAGACCTCAGTTGTGTCAACGATAGATGCATCAACACTAGATTTAAGGCATGATGGTGCGCACGGCAGTCCTTTGACATCTTCATTGCATCTTTGACTTCAAGTTGGAGCTGAGTTGAAGCAAGCCTTTCCTCTTTAAGTTGAGACTGAAGAAGTCGAACTGATTGAGGCAGCGACTACACAGAGGTTGTCTCACACCTGTTGGTGAGTAGCTTCAACTCACTGTCTTCATCAAGACAGGACCTTGGGGTCATCTCGCTGTCCTCAAGATGGTTTGGCTCAGTATCTTCCCTAAAGTTCTGCCTGGCGTAAGAGATATGACTCTAAAAGAGAAACAAGGAGACACGTAACAGGTTTACAATTATATAAGAAAATAAATGGATCTGTTCTGCATAAGGAACATGTTTTTACAACTACAATTTGAAACTGGTAGTTGTTGCAAACATCCAATCAGATGTAAACAACAGTGGAGGAAATGATGCCTATCCAAATCTATACTAGAACAAAGTTTAAAGGCTTAAGAAGGATGAACTTACATTACATGTTAACATGGGCTGGACAGAGCCCTTCTCCATGTTGATGGAAGGATAATTCAATAAATTCCCCAAAGAAAATTCTTTATAAGCATTGCCATTATTCTACATTTTGTAAAGAGTAAATATAGATCAAATAATATTGGAAGAAACAGAGGATAATGAAGCTCAGGTGCAGACTGATGATACATAATCAAATAGAAATTAATTAAGTACAGCGTTACAAGGCAAAAGGGAGAGAGGTACTGATAAGAGCAATGTAGAGCCCATTATTGTTTTGAGATCGTATGATCCTTTGAGCAAGGAGATTCATCTAAAATTAGTTTTCATACAAGAGAGAAGGTAAGGCACAAGCAGAAATTTAGGAGTTCAAATTTTGAATTGATATCATAGACAGTACCTGACGCTGGGCTCCCAGCAGTTCTAATAGGGGTTTGGCCACTGGAGTAGAGGTAAAGTGTGGTACAGTTGGGCCTGTGTTTTCTGTGGCTGCTGATCTATCTGATTTAACAGGTATCACTACCTTTTCCAAATACCTAGTTTGTACTCCTTGAGGATCTGCACTCACCCTCTTCCTTTTGGACATCTATTACGAAAGAACAACATTTGACTGAAAAAACATAGTGTGACGACCCATGGAAAAGGTACAGAAAATGGATAGGTATGGCATATACTCATATATGATGCTTAAACTAAGCAGATGGCGTAACAAAGTAGAAGTAATGCAAGAGGTCAGATGCAAAATATGTGCAACCAATACAACTTTGCAAAGTTAGAGCAAGCACCTTGATGGGTGAATAAGATAGGCCATCCTCCACCATGCCAAGTTTGTTAGCCAGTGGATCGTTCGGCAATATTCCTCTCATGCACCCATTCTCATATTCATTTTGGTAATGTTCAATATCTGACATGCATGAAAACATAAAAACAAGTGAGATTTTCTTTGTAATGCAGAAGTGATTCTAATCCAATACTGCCTCCCTGTAAACCCCTTTGTGCTATCTCTGCAATTCTTTTAAAAGATGCCATGCATGCTGTAATTTGTTGTGTGCATTAATATAATGTGGCCTACTACTCAAAATATGAGAGCTCCAGAAGTGATGACACTTCACAGATGACAGCTTCAACATATATTAAAGAAGAACAAGTCGACCTGAACTGACAGATTCAAAATATACTAAGGGAGAACAACTCGACCTGACGAGTCGACCGCAAGAGAAGAGTATCATCTTAAAGAAGAGTAGAAGAGCAAGCAGATTGAAGAGATTACAAGTCTTTCAATACAATGTCGGTTGGCCACCCATGATGAACCAGAGCGCACAGAGAAATACTATTCTTTCCGGTCTCTCCATATGTGGCTCACATGCATTTCGAAACTAAAGTAGGAACATTTAGCTAACCAATTAAACATCTCTCAGTTTTACTAATATCAGTAATAGTATCAGATATGAATTTGTACAACTAAGCTTGTTTAGCTCGATGGGTGGAGCAGTGCTATTATGACATGAACCACGTAGGTTGATTGTGGTCATCATAAAATGGGGAAAACATAAGCATGATGAGTACAGTGTTGACCGTGGCAGTGGGATGGCAGATCTGAAGCTGCAAACCATGCAAAGGGTAGTTAGCAACTGATGTTTGCTTTGAAATAACAACTAAGATTTGGTATGGACAAGAAAGTACGGTCAACAAGTGACAAAGAAATGCAATTATGCTGTCTCTCTATATGTCGCGACATGCATTTGGAAACTCAAGTGGGACCTTTAGCTAACCAACTAAATGTGTCGGTTAACTAATATCAGTATCATATCACAATCATATTTGAACAACTAAGCTTTCGAATTCTGAGTGTTGTGTTGTTTAGCTTCATGGGTGGAGTAATGCTAGTACGACAGAAAGCACCTACGCAGATCATAGTGTAGTAGATAAAAGGGGGAAACCCTAAGCATCAAGAGAAAAATCAGAAAGTGGAACTAGCTGGACGAGTGGGTGGCGCACATGCTTTTTGAAATGAATATAGGAACATTAGGTGACCAATTAAACGTTCTATGTTTTAGTGATATGAGCATCATATCAGATTCGTATTTCAACACGTAAGCTTTGGGTTGAGGTCTTGAGGAGCAGTGCTAGAACGACACGAAGCACCTACGATGATGGTAGTGAATATAAAGGGGGGAAACCATAAGCTTTACGAGTATAGTGCCCGTGCCATGGCGGATCTGAAGGTGCAAACCGGACAAAGCTACTTCGCAACCAATGTTTGCTTTCAACTAGCCACTACGATTTGGTATGAACAAGAAAAGTACAGTAAACAAATTATGATCTATTTTCTAGGTGAGATCAATAACTTAAGCATATATGGAAGAGTACCACATCTCTTGTGACGCCGTGTAGGCCTATGCTGATACATTGAGGGTGCTGCAGGTGCGATGGCTGTCGGCGGTGGGGAAGAAGATTTTAGACGACAGACGGTCGGGTCGGGGGATATACACTGTAGTGGTGGATGAGGTAGTCGTATGAGTGGCAACGGCAAGGTGGACGATGGCGCTGATGAAGCAAGAGGAGGCGATGAAAGGATCCTGGTCCAGCGCCGTGGACGAGAGACGTCCATCTCTTGTAGTGGATGACGGGGTAGGGGTAGCGGCTCCGGCAAGGTGGAGGATGGGGTGGTGGACGGAGGAGGCTGGCCGCAGTGCGGAGGTTGTCGTGCCGCCGATGGTGTATGAATGGGGAAATGGAGGGGAAGGGGGGGGGTCTCAAACTTTGGGACGCGCTTCTCTGAAATGGGGGAAAGTTACGAACTTATCCCCCGTTTAAAATTTCGGACATCGTCTCGATTGGGGATAGGACGGTAATCTCGCATCTCCCAAATATTTGCTGGTAACTATTTCGGGTGAGGAGAGGGTGTTTTGCCGCCCACGGTTGGCGCCCACTGTGTATGAACGAGGCTGACAGGTAGGGCAGTTGTGTCACGTTTGATGGAAGTTACACATCTGCCCCTATTTAAAATATTAGCCTACATCGATTTCGGACGAGGAGAGTTTGTTTTGCCGCCCACCGTGTATGAATGGGGAAATGGAGGAAGAGACACATGTCTTTCAGACGAGCTTGAATCAAATGTGTTTTGCCACCCACGTTTGGCACCCACCATGTCTGAATGGGCTCAGAGGTCGTCGTGTCACGTATGATTGAAGTTACTAGTCTACCCCTATCGACAGCAGTGTAAATCCGGTCGATAAGGATGTCAAGTGTCAGGGGTAGACAGTAATTTCCATCTTGCAAACACTTGCTTCGGGCAGCCCACAAATTATAGTGGGTGTTTAGACGCTTCATTCAAAACTTGGGATAATTAGCATTCACGTTTGCCCTGGGCCCTGGCAAACTAAATTCAAATCCAATTTGTATTCGATTACAAATATCCATAGATAATTATACGTTTTGTTTTTTATTTCTTCAAAACCACAACAAAGATTTATTCCACCTTTATATATGATTATGATTTTGAAATGCCGTTATCTTCGAATTCAGTAGGTTGGATACACTCTGAGTCAAACAGTTATTTCATCCAATACAATATGCTCACACAAAAAACAGTTCACCTTATGTCAATCATACAAGTACTGAGGATTACCTTGCCTAAAAAATTCGGATCATTACAACACATGGACAACATAGGGGGTCTTGCAACATAATCCATTCAGAGACATGACACAACATGCAAGTACAATACTCTAATGACAATTTCAACTGGTATCTAAAGAAGAACCGGGATTACCTTGGGCTTTAGATAGCAGAAACATCAGGACCTCCTCCGTCTTCAAATGCAACATTCTTACTTCCTCCAATTCTTGGGTTGCTTGCATAATGCGTGCCGCTAATTCCGTAATTTCCAGCCTCAAGATAAAGATTACCTCATTCATGGCAGCCACACCATCTCTTTCTGCCTCTAGTAGAGCCTCAAGCACTATAATATCTGTGCTCAGACTGCTCTCCGGCGGTGTTGCCTCTGAACTGCTACCATCTGGTAACATGGATGGTGCACTGCTTCCACAAATAGATTCTGGGGTTGTACATTGTGTCCTAGTGTGAACGGCATCCTGAAAGGTTTTCGCTGGACATAAGTAAGAGATAATTATCGTATGATCCAGGCAGTAAGCTTACATGGTAAACGACGAATGAATTATTGCCGAGCATGTCAAACTATATTTAAATGGTTCGAAGCAGCATTAGCCGAAAAGAAATTAAAATGGTAAGATGAAACTAGGGATGTAAGTGGCAAATAAACGACATCCGCCAGTCCCATCTAGTTAGTTTTTGCTACCTCCCTAGTTCATTTTCCTCAAAAAACAAAAACTCTTTTGAACTATCATACCACTAGTGGACTTTAATTAGGATTAAATGGAACCCAGTTGACATCCCTAGTTGAAGGGAGTGTACCACCGCTATATTTAAGTTGCCAAGGCATCTAAGCAGTTGAAATAATCTGAGAAAACACTTAACAGTGTGGCCTCATATAAACTACGAAGACAGTCTTGTGATGAAGTTGAGAGGAAAAGTTAAGGACTCAAATGAAATAGGCATGCATTTCTTTACAATAGTACAGCAAGCACTGCTGACATATTGGCCAACTCAGGTATAGCGTAACAACAAACAAGCATCCGAATCAAGCAATATAGCAAAGCCGACAACTGAACTATTTGTAATTCGGTAGGATTACAGGTTGAGGGCACAAGCCAAGAAAGCAAACCACTCACATTACATTTCACATGTACTAAAACACACTGGCTTACCATATGTTGCTGTGAAGCCTCGCTGCTGTTGCAATGTTCTTTGAAGATATCGTCAGCATCCCGTGGTTGCAAATCTAGTTGTTGTAGTTTATTCTGCACCCTCTATTTAGGTAAAATTAATTTTAATCGCATGCACTGGTCCTAATTGATCATCAATGGTTCATCTAAACTAATGAAAGAAGGGTGTGTGCATACACGACAATATATTTGCTTCCCTCTGTTTTTATGCTTGTTCGAGGTGCCAGCCCCAAAAGAACAAATATTTTGCTTGATGGGGTTGGCAGCTCTATAATTAATAGAAGCATCAA
The DNA here is from genome assembly GCF_002162155.2 of Triticum dicoccoides. Taxonomy (NCBI): domain Eukaryota; kingdom Viridiplantae; phylum Streptophyta; class Magnoliopsida; order Poales; family Poaceae; genus Triticum; species Triticum dicoccoides. Next base: position 529,587,873 of record NC_041391.1, on the reverse strand, counting down.
ATTAGTCATGCAACTTGGGAAGATCAAGAACACACAAACAAGTAATGAACAGAGGCTCGGAGCAGTGATGTAATAGCTAGCATCAGAAAATGTAGGGTAAAACGAACAAAAAGCAGCGGAACCACATGCTAGTTTGCTGATGTGTAATTAAGCATAGAGAACATTAAGCAGTTTTATGGAACCAACAGGTGGCATCAGAACAAAACTAAAGCATATTAACTATATGTGCATTGGTATGTAATTTAGCACATGTAACATGTTCACTGCCAGAAGTATGGCCCTACAGGTGCAAGCATAATAACGCGTCTCATGAAAAACTGAATGATGCCTGAAGAAATTCAAATGTGCGGTGCTTATGCTAGGAAAGTGAACATAGGCGCCGGCTGTTGGATAATAGTACCTGATTCTCGACGGCGTATGGGTATCTTTGTCATACTTGATAGCTAAGGATCGTCGACGGTGCTCATGTTGTGTTTGAGTTTGGGCCGGCTGTCGCCATCGCTGAAGCGGCTCCGGTGCTATGGTTGCGGCGCCTGTCGACATACAAGAAATCTCATCTGTGGTAAGTGAACAGTTGCACGATAAAGAGAATAAACGAAGAAATACAAATCAAAATAACTTGATGAGGCTGCGGCGTCGGTAAAGCAGGGCCGGTGGAGTTGAATATGGCGTCCGTGGAGCGGGTTCGGTGCAGTGGACGAAGGCTTCAGCGGGCGCGTTGTACAGTGCTTTCGGCAAGGCGGATTTGTTGCGGCGGACGAGGGCTTGTATGAAGGGCCAGCGAAGGGGCGGACGAGGGAGTCAGTGAAGGGCCTATGCTGTGGTGGACGAGGGCGCCGGTTAAGCAGATCCGGTCCGGTGGACCATGATGGCGGTCAAGGAGATCTGGAGCGGTGGACCATGATGGCGGTCAAGGAGATCTGGAGCGGTGGACAAGCCAGTCGCTGAAGCGGCTCCGATGAAGTGGTGAGTTGGCAGTTGGGGGTTCCAAGGTGCGGAAGGTAGATCCGGTGGGGTGTGAGGTCCACCGCTGCAGTGGAGGACTAGAT
>NC_041391.1:529557984-529586347 GCF_002162155.2 Triticum dicoccoides | reverse complement strand
GGGGGGGGGGTCGGGAAGGGGAAGGGAGGGGCTCTAGGGAAGAATGTTGGGGTCAAAGAGGGGATAACAATGGAGTTACCAAAGCAGCCCTTTTCCGTTCATGTGGCAGGGGTAAAATAGGAATGTCGCAGGGCTAAACATTCGGGCGCGTGATATTTCAATGTGAACGGGAAGTTTGAAGGCTTTTGGCGCCTAAAATTATAAGTATTCTGCTCTCGTACGGCCGAGTATGATATCATGGCCAACAATTTGTTTGTTTTGCACGCAAAAAAATATGCAAGTTTTGAAAATCAATGTCTCCAACTCGAAACTTAGATTGTCCATTCAATTCAAATATGGATCATTGAGATACTACAAGCAAATACCATCATACGGTCCAATTCAAATGAAATTCCAAATGTGTTTATCCTAAATATGATGACAAAAGCAAAAATGTGTATGTGTATGAATAAAGTGGATGATTATAAAGTTTGAACGTGCCCATATGTGTATATCTCTAGGTTTGATATATGAATTTGAAATCACGAAATCCCGGCTTAAAAAATGTACCTCCGTTTAAATGAATTACAACAGCTAATGATGGAGTCGAATTCCAAAATTCCAATCTTAGGTTTGTAATTCTGGTACATCAAGGTATATCACGCATGTTCAAAAGTATCGTTATCTCATAGTACAAACTGTGAAACAAATTGATCAACCATGAGTGCACAATATCTCAATTATGCTAAAGTCCCTCAAATATAGACACCTCACTCTTTATCTGAAGTCAACCCCCCCCCACCACACACACACACACACATAGAGAGAAGTCGTTCTCTCCCCCAAACACCAACACACGAGCACATTAACACCCCTCTCTCTTGTAAAGTCCAGACCACAACATAGGTCTCTATAACTTTGTCTCTCGGGCATGCACACATCTCTTCCCTCACTCTCTAGGTCTCCCGCTATCTCTCTTACCCAAGCACACGCACTATGTAGAGTGTATATTTCCCATACACACAAAAGGTTGCACCCAAACGTCTATCTCCCTAGTTATGTTGTTCTCGCGCACTCACCTCACACACCACCCCCACTGCAAACAAGCACACTTTGTCTCCTTGTGCACCACTCTCCTCTTTCTATCTCTCCCACATGCGGACCTGCCCCAGCTCCTTCCCTGTATACATATATGTCGCGACTCTTTGCATAGCTCCCTAATGTATAATCGTTCTCGATTTCGCACATTGTTCTCTACACCATCTATTCTAGATCTCTCATGAAGTCCCTATCACACACACAATTACTTGCTTCCCTTGCGTATCCATTCATAGGCCAATTTCAGACAACATCAACATTATCTCCCTATCTATATGCCATTTATGGACACAAACAACCCCTGTCGCCCCCTCTCTTCCTCTCTATCTCTCTCCGTCACTAGCTCTCTCTTTCTCTCACTCTCACACCCCTCTCGCACACACACACTCGATGTCTCTTCCAAATAGTCTACTCCCCCCGCCCGCACCCGTGCTATCCCGCTACTACACATGTCACACCATTTCCCCTTCCCTTATACTAGGTTTACATCATCAGTGGTCTCTCTACACCACATACACTCTCTCCCTCTCACACACAAACGCGTACACAAACACACACAGACTCGCACAAATACCCATTTATTTGGATCCTCATCTCTCCCCATGTACGCATGTGTATCTCACACAGTCACTCTCTAATTATGTACATGTGTTTCCACATTACACAACACAAAGCCCCATGTACATGTCTCTCTCTATCATCCACACACATAGACACAAAGAATCTGTTATCATTGCCTCCGTCTCTAACATATCACACATGCACTCTCTCTCTCTCTCTCTCTCTCTCTCTCTCTCTCTCTCTCTCGCAAACACGCTCAACAAGGGTTTCCCCGTGAATAACTTACCGTCTATTCATCAACAGTCATGGCAGTACGGCAAACACGAGACGTGAAAAAGAATAAATCTACACGTGCTTAGACCACCTAGTATGACTACTAGGACTAGAGCAAGCCAAAAAGCACGCCGCCGTCACCCCCTCCTTGTCGGCGACGGGAAAATCTTTGTTTTACACAGTCGAGAAGTCATTGTGCTAAGGCCCCACATGCCAAGGCGTTGAATAGAATGTAGATGCTAGTTTACGGAAGCAAGTATCGATAATACGTTTGTATCTCCATACTTATATTTATTCTCTTATAAAAAATCGAGTTGGTGATGATGGTATGTGTGCCATCTTGCAATATAGACCGTCCGATCTATATTCGCCGGATGGAAATTAAACTAAAAGATACCCGCACGCCTGACCACATTTGCAGACAAGGCCTTCCCTCGTTCATCCTTATCTCCAAAAAACCTCATTGTTGAGCAATTAAGAAAGGAAGCCTCTGGAACAAACTGGCCTGGTGGCGCCGTCAATCCCCATGCCTCTGCTTAGTCCGACCACCAACCACCACCACACCCCACTCCTCTTCACCTTATCTCATATTTCTCGAGATATCATTAGTTTTTACACGTGGGATTACTCCCGCAAGGGTTAATCACAAAAAGTGTTTTATAAAAAAAATGCATCTTGATGTTCCGTGCAATGCGCGGATCTTGCTAGTACTCCTAAACAATACTAAGTTGGTGATGCTGATGTGTCTGCCATTCGTCGTTTCTAACCATTAGATCTACATCTAATGATTGTGAGGTAAGTTGTTGCCTTTTCTCACCAACATCCCACTTGTCTACCAATTTGTAGAAAAACCCATAATTAGTATCTTAAAACCAACCACATCCCTCCCTGACCTCACCAAAACAGCCCAAGGAATATATTCTAATTGAAACATAATATATCTCTAGTGACATATGTATATCAAAATTAGAGTGTTTTGTACCATGTTTGTGAATAAGTATTATTCTAATTATGATTCGTTGCAACGGACATGAACAGTGCTAGTATTTCCAACCATGCATTTTTTGCCTAGTATTCCATAGTTTCGAGTTTTCCATCAAGATATTAGTCACTCATGGTTGATATTTACTTTCAATCATGTACACATATGCGCTATGTAACTAGCCTTGCTTATTGGCTTCCAAAGCTTAACTCTCACTCCTACTTACAATATGTTGAGTATTTAACAAAAAACTACCACTTTCAACTAGCCCTAGGAAGAATTTGTTGTACAAAATATAGCAAAAACATACCCAAAATTTCTTAATCCATGCCAAAAACTACTATCTAGTACTCCTACCAATTAGGTTCGTTTAAACCCATTTATGATAGGGTTGGCCCACACGTCCGTGCTGACGAGGCAGCTTAAACCAACACATTTTGTTTGACCGTTGACACGAGGGACCCACATCTGACGCCCCCTCAAATCATTATTTTTCCTGAACATTACTTCAAACAGTACTGATGCGTGTTCGTCGGTGGCGCCGGTGATGAGCGAGTTGGCCGCCGCTCCGCTGGACGGGCCGGACGCCGCGCTGGCCTCCACACAGGTTGGCAGGCTGGCCCGAGCGTGACTCACGGGCGAGCAAGCCGCCGCGTTGGCCTTCGCTCAAGCCAGATGGCTGGCCTTAGCGTGACGTGCGCGAGCAAGCCGCCGCATTGCCGTGCCAATCTAGCTAGCAAACCTTGCAGCCAAGCAGCTAGACGGAGATATCTTGGCTAGCTAGCGGCTGCGAGCGCCGGACGGAGCTGGCATCCGGGCTGCTGCAACATGGGCTCTGCACCGACGGCGGTTTTGACCTCGCCTTCTGCCGGCGGTGGTAGCTGCGTCCCATGGCCGAGGATGACTAGGTGGACGGGCCGGAGGTAGGAGGTCACTCGAGGATTATTGTTGGTAAGAGCATGTACAATGGTTGATAAGGTAGTCTTATCTTAAGTCTGCCATGTATGCAAGTGGTAGTAGTTTCTTGGCATTTTAGTGGTTTCTTGCATTATTAGGGGTTTCTTGTAAGGAACAATGTACGTACTACTAGCGACAAAAGGCGATTCTAGGTTGCGTTGTACTCCAACGAGTACTACTAGTGGTCGCGGGAGTGTATACCTCATTTTGTGGGTTCGATCCCAGGCTAACGCACGGCGGCCTTTAAAAAAAACAGTACTACTACACTTTGTTGCGAGCCAATATTTTACACGGGTAGTTTGAGTTTTGAAGTCAAACGGACATGCGGCCCCACAATCTGGGTGCACTGGATAGCCTAGCCACGTGAACGAGTTTTCCTTCCCAGCATCCCGTGGCTCGCGTGCTCGCCCTAGCCGCACCTTGCTTGCAGCTTCCTCATCAGCTAGTAGCATATTTAAACTAGTGCCTCCCAATTAAGCTCGAGGAGCCAGAAAAGCCTGGTGGGGCATTGGGAACTGTGCAATATGGCTCTGTACGTAAAGTGCTCTACTACTACTCTGTAGCTTGTGGCGTTGCACACATGGACTTCACTCCATTATCGGCTCTACTATAAAAGAAATTCCTATCGACGTGTTTTTTTTGAAACAGAGGCAAAAGCTTTGCTTCATCTCATTCATAAAGAAGGAACTACTAACAAAGTTCGACGAGATCCATTACACCTCCACAAATGGAAGCGAAAAGCCTAGTCTCGCTGTATCAAATAACTCAAATGTTCTGCCCCCGCAGTAACCATGGCTGATAAATAGGCTGCTAGTGTGTGCGTGAGAGGAGCGGCCGAGTAGGCCAGCTACATGAGAGGAGCGGCTGAATAGAGCACCGAGAGTACCCACTAGGCCACTACGAAGGTGTACTTTCCCTGCATTGATAGTACAGCGATGGTTCTAGAGAACAGTAGTACCCTCCACTTCCAACTGTAGCTCCTTGGCCCTGAGATTCAAGAGTTCAAAACTGGTGCACTATACTAGAACTAGACAAGAAGTACAGTACATCGAACTACTAGTTGAGAAAAGTAGTACTAGTACTGCTACAGTACGAGTACGTACTCTTCCGTCACATAATGTAAGACGTTTTTTGACACTAGTTGGCGTGTACAAAAAATGGCAAAAACATACCCAAAATTTCTTAATCCACGCCAAAAACTAATACCTAGTGCCAAAAATTTCTTACTAGTGCTATTATTTACAGTATAATGCAATCCCATAACGTTCCATAATGCTAGTACTAGTAGTAGTAAATAATAGCCTCACCCCTTCGCTGAGGAACAATCTACAGTTGGAAGGGACGAGGCCATGCGGTTACTACGCTCTTATCTACTCCTCGCCAGTTCCCCTCCCCCCAAAGAGAAGGCAGTTCGTCGCTGCTCCCATGGATTCGCCAGGCGGTTCTCCTCCTCATCGGGGCTGAGAGACCTTAGACGATGATCCTCTAGGAGAAATCGCACGCCGCTCCGACATCCTCACCATCGCAAGACTCGGTGCTTCCTACACCAACTTTTTCAAGACGCTGCTTAAACATGCTTGGGAAAAGTCCATGCTTGTTGGTCTTCCATCCGTCCTCGAGGAGAAGGTTCTTCTATGGGACAATCCTTCGAACAGTCCACCGCTCCCTGGCCATGGTTGCACGTTGACTCCGCTAGAGTTGCCGACATTGAGAGGTAGTCGGATTTTGTCTGATGAGCAGGTCAGTAATGGAGTTTGATGATGTAGTACTTAGTTATTCCATTTCCATCCCGTAATTTCTCCGCTGCACACTGTCTTATATATAGGTCTGGTTCGGTGCCAATGAAGATTGGCTTGCATACCTCCGGCCGGATACCACCATCATTTTGCACAACATCCACAGCAGTGCGACCGTTCTGGTAGACCCCTTCTCCACAATTGGGACCGGCCTTCCGGACTGGCTGGTCTTGAATACGTATGATGATGCCTACATGAGATTGAAGAAGATAAAAATTGCGGACCCGCCGACAAAGCGGCGCGGCTACGATGATTACTATCTCATCGCGGTGTTAGACATAAGGATTGCCATCAATGCAAGAGGCAGTAACGGCAGAGGCTGGCACATGTTGTCGGCGGCAGATCTGTACCCCTACACGTTCGAAGACACCGTGCGCCATCTAGACCGCATCTTAGCGGTGACAAGCCAGGGGACTTGTTTCATCTGGTTGCCATCCTATGGTACGGGAGATTACAAACGGAATGCACAAACCATCATTTGCATCCCTAACGGTACTCCATTATTTTGTAGGGACCAGTCACCCCCCGATCAAAATAAGATCGCCGACCCTGGATGTGCATTTGCATCCGCGATTCGGTCTAACCTGTAGCCTTGTAGCTAACTTTGGCATATTGGGATCAACTATCTTAGTAGTCGTTACCCATGGTACCACTGATGTGCAACATGGTCACACAATCTACCACGATCGGATCGTCACCATCTACCCAGGTATTCCATTTTTAACCCTCTCGCCTTCCCTTTCATTGTTGTACTAGTAGTATACTTAGCAGTACTAGTAGGAGTAATTTTTACCTTGGAGGACGCGTATAGAAAGCTAGGCCCTTGAAGACTTGAACCCACTAGCTGCCACCATTTTTGTTTTTCCATGTCTTACTATCTCATCCATGTAGCCAAGAGTGGCTATATATAATAAGCCGGTTATTTTACTTCCTCTATAATGGAGTAGTACTATTTGTTGCACAGTATTACTGACCGCCATATTTGAGCACAACATTATTATGCATGGACCTTGACTATGTACGTCACCATGTGTCTAGATCTGGGATGCCGCGTGTACCAGATGAACGGCGCCGAGTTTGACCCCCGTGATGCTACGTGGGTGCCGAGGAACACTCTTGGAGAGTACTCACTTTTCATCAGGGACAACTATCCCATTGTGAAGCGGATGCCACCTTCCGTGCACGACACGGAAGGCCTGCCATTCATGAAGCACGGTTGTGTCTTCATTGCACACCGCCGGATGAACGACATGCTGGGACACGCTATCCCTGATTTATGTCACTTCAGCTTGGATGAGTCTCCATCGTGTGGAATCGGACTAGAAAGCTGCGGCAATGATTCCCGTTGCCCACCGCTATGGATCTTGCCATCCATGAGAACACCTGGGACTGGAACCTCGAGGAGGACATGTAGCCCATCTATAACGTGTAAGTGGAGTACGGTAAACGTGAACGGTAGCGTTGTGAATATATGTGGACTAGTCGTGCACAAATTTATCACATGAATTGGAGATGAACTTGTGTGGCATACTGGCATTTGTCCTTCAGAATTAATTAATAGTAAATGTGTTATGTGTACATGCAACTTGTGTTGTTGTTGCACGGGCTGCAACACGCTCTTTGAGAAAAAAGGTGGCACAACTTTGGATATACGTGACGTGGCGGCATCATATAGTAGCATCGTTCGCTATAGTTGTGGTACACTCCTACTAGGACGACAACTCCTATAAAACCTTGCGCTTGGCTCTTTGCCTCTTCGGGAGGTTCAACAGTTCGTACTCGTGTGAACCTTGCACTTGGCTCTTCGCCTCTTCGGAAGGTCCAACAATGATGATACTATAGTACACTATGCTTCTGGCAATCTGACACCAATTGAACTGTTGCATGTCCACCACGAGGGCGAGGGCGAGAGAGAGGGCGCTGTAGTCAAAACCCTCTCCTCGTCGTGTGAACCACCGCGCGCGTGGGCGAGTGAGAGGCGTAGTAAGCAAGCTTCTCCTCATTCGACGAGTTGACGGGACACATCAAAGCAGTACTAGTACTAGTAGTAGTCCATACTGCGTCCTTTCCGATTAATATGGCTTAATTTGAAACGAGAAAAATACACTGGCGGTCAACGTATGTAACAATACGCTCTTTACGGTCACTATATATAGTTTTGCGGTGATTATACGATCACTAGCTCATCGTAGAGCACCGTATTACACCCTACTGACCGGCCACATAGTCGACGTGGCACTTTGTTGACTGGTTAAATTGTCACCTGGTTTCTGGTCCCACATGTCAGTTGGCAGAGCAAAGAAATCAGTTAAACAAAACTTTACGCAGGCGCGGCATGAGTCCAACCCTTGCGCACGAACCGCCCTGGCTGTGTATGTGAGTGCATGCACGTGTACTCCCTCGGTCTTCCAACAAAGAGTGTACATCGGCCAAAACAAAGAGTGTAGTACATGATGTACATCTACACTTCCAATGCATTTAGCCTTTAATCTAAATCGATATTGATTGACTAATGCACCAACTTGTGCTGTAGGCATAGGCTACATGTCTATCCTTAATTACAGCATGCAATAGCCTTCATTTAATCTTCTTCTCTCAATGGTCACATGCACACATAAGTCTGATACTTTTGGGCGTTAATTATGCCCTGGTCAATGTGTAAATCTCTAAATGTACAGTCTTTCACGGACGTATGGAGTAGGTTGAGCACTTGAGCATGAGCGTGTGTGTTGCGTCATGTGCTGTGTGCCGCATGGGTGCGTGAGTGTTGTGTTCGTCCATGTGTACGTGTGAGTGTTGCACGTTGCATGCATGCATGCATGCATGGGGCTTACTCCCTCCCATTGACATGTTCATATTTCAAGCATCCTCTATTCCCTCCATATGGTGATACTCCCTTTGTTCCCAAATACAGAGTATTTGTCTTTCTACAGATTTCAACAAGTGACTAGGTACGGAGAAAAATGAGTGAAGTGGGCATAGAGGCATAGGGATACTGTAGAAATGAAGTCCTCGCGATCCATTATTCCCCATCTCGGTCAGAGAGAACTATTCAACTAGTCTTCGCAGTGAAGTGACAATACACGCTGCAGCAGATGGGACACGTAATTAATTAGCTGAAGCATCGTGTTGGTGTTACTAAATCAGCCTTACCAAGTACTGCCATCATGTTTGCCAGTAGAGCACGCTTCTGCAAATACGCCTACGCACCTCTGTCCTCCATTAACTGACATATGGGCCCTCTTGTGGTAGACCCACATGTCATCGGTGTAACTATTTACACTCCGAAGGACGGTATATCTTGGTAGTAGTACTGGTAGAATTGAGATTTAATGCACTTTCTTCCCCGTTTTCCACTCTTCTTCCTCCTCTCTTCTTCTTCCTCCTCTCTTCCCCATCGTCGGCCGCACACCATTTACCCCCGCTCACTGCTCGCCCGCCCGTGCCATCTTCCTTGGTAGCTCGCGCGTACCATACACCCCCACACACTACTCGGCCACACGAGGAGAAGCTTCTTTGCTTGCCCGCCTGAATCCACTTCCCCGCTGGCTCGCAGGCACCGAAAACCCCAATGGCAGAATCGACTGACATGCAGAGCCGTGATTGGAATTCCCTCCTCGATGTTCTCTTGGAGCAGATATGTAGTCGTATGGATCTACTCAGCACCATCCGTCTGGCCGCATGCTCGGTGTCTTTGTACCATCTACTCGTCTGCAACCGACCGGCTCTTTTCAAGACACCCTGCTTGCTGATGCCTGATCCTTGCAGGTGGCCCATACACCGACTTGACAATCCTACGGAGGTTGCCGTGGTGCCCCTCGACATGCTACCACTACCCGTCCACCTGTCCTTCATGCGCGACCACTACTGGGCGGGCATGAAGGCCAACTAGATCGTCCTCATCCACCACTCCGATAGTCCGTGGCGTCTCGTGGATATCTACACCCAACAAGCGATCACCCTTCCATCGTTGGATACCGCCGCCATCGAGCCTCGCGGCCCGCCGGACACTCCTGCCTACTACGCACGACACACGTCAAACTTTTGGCTCGACCTCTATTTGCAGAAAGTTGTAATCTACAAAGTGCCCATACCATCATAAGACTACATGGATTACAAGCTCATTGCTTTGTTCAACATGGGATTAGTCTATCTGGAATCCGGTCGCCATACATGGTTATGGCTCATCATCAATCCTGTTGAGGCAACATTTCTGTCTGATGCTATAGTGCATGATGGCATCGTTTACGCGGTCGACGTACAGATTGGCTGCCTATACTGGTGGAATCTATCGTTGTGTAATTGTTCTATCTCATCTCATCTTTACCTTATGAATACGACTGCCTGTTCATTTATTACAAATTTAGAATACATAGCATGTCTATAACCACATCATTGCTGTATGTTCCTCTCATTTCCTAGATTTTTATGACCACACATGTTATTGTTAGAGTTAATATGAGAACAATTGGCATCTAATGATTGTTAGAATACATATTATGAGCATAACATCATGATTGCTATATGTTACTCTCGTTTACAAGATTTTTATAACAACGCATGTTATTGCTTAGAGTTGATATGAGAACTATAGTAGTAAGTGCTATGGTAGAATATGAGTAGGTGCTGTCATAGCTGTTTTCCTCTCATTGTTACATGATGTTTGAACCATGACATATTGCTAGAATATGAAAGCCATTGGCTTATTTTTCTTAACTTGGGGTATGATTATGACCACGACATTGCAATTCTCTGTCTATGATATGTGTCACTGTTATAATAATCTTAATTCCACACATACTCTGAACATGATTGTTTATTTTTGTCCTTTTGGTCTCCAATTTGAATTGTTGTAGCAGACGCAAATGCGCTGGCCTTCATGATTCCAGGACCTGGAATCGTACCAGCCAATGGGTGGTGGTTTATCGCTCGTTCAGCTGACGGCGGTCATTTGATGCTCATTCGCACGTACCAAATTGACCAAACCATTACATCAAACCACATGCAGTACAATGCATGGGGCGTTCATGACATTGATAGCGATGGCTGCTTCGTGTTCGAGAAAGATCCCAGCTCCGTTGGGCCAGGCGTATTCAACTGGAGGCGGGTTTACAGCCTCGGCAACCACTCCTTGTTCCTCGGGCTCAATTATCCGATCATCCAACCAATCATGGATCATATCACCGGCGATGATTACCATGCTATGCAACTTCCATTCGCGAGGGGGGACTGTGTTTACACATCATACCATGGGTCTCATGAATCACCATATCCAGAGATTCGTCGACACAGCTTGTTGCCAGATAATCTTCAGTGTGTGAAAGGCATCAAGCTTCCATGTGATGGATGACTTTTGCAAACCCGACATGCGGCGATGTGGTTCATGCCAACAACAAATATGCACAACTTGATTCGTGCTGATATCTAGACTGAGCCATGTATTCTGCTGCTATAGCATGACCCTCTTTTGTTGGATATTATGTACTGTTGTTAGTTTGAAGCATTCATCTAGTTTGAAGGATAGTAGATACCTTCCTGGGATCAAGTGCATCCTAACTCACCTGCGTAGGATATACTGATAATGATGATGGAGATGCCGTGCAGAAGCCATATATATATATCAGTTAGGCTTCAAGTGCATACTTGTTAGTTAAACCTATGTATAAATTGTGACACTAAATACGACTAGTAAGTAGTATAGTAGCAGTAAGAGTATACGTCGGTCAAATTATTCATCATGTCCACACATTGAATTGACGTGACAACACGCTGCACGTGAGGTGATACAAGAATCCCGGCGGCGTGTTCGGGTATTCTGGACTTCAGATTTGGAGTACCACTTATTTGTCGAAATCTTTCATGATTCACTTAAAACAGTCAATTGATCATACATTGAGTACCATATAACTGGAATTACTGATGCAAGTCGAAGAAGGATTGGCCGGTGCTGCCGGCTGGCGTCAAGTTCGATCCCACGGATCAGGAGCTGATCGAGCACCTTGAGGCCAAAGTGAGTGCTGACAGGGCGAGCTTTCAGTCTCTCATCGATTTGTTCATACCATCCATTGACAACGAGCACGGCATATGCTACACCCAACCTGAGAAACTTCTAGGTAAGACACCAACCGCCCGTCTACTTGCACAAACATATTCCTTTGTTTGTAGCTCTATTTTTCTTTTTAGACGCAGACCCGGTGAAGCAATTACAATTGACAGTTAATAAAAAGTGAAACAAGTGACTACAACATGCCAAAGATGTTATGAAAATGCCAACTATGTATACTAAAACCTGTATTCCACAATACTGCAGGTATCACACTGAGTGGCCTAAGGAAGCATTTCTTCCAGCACAATTCCAGGGCGTTCAAAAGGGGCACGTGGATGTGTTGCAAGATACAGTCGGAGTGCAGCTTGCATGCAATGTGGCACAAGACTGGCAATACCTTGCCGGTGATGGTCAAAGGCCGACAGACGGGCAACAAAAAAGGTTTTGGTGATGCACACCAAAAGAACTTTGACTAGCAGAGGACCAACTGGGTGATGCACCAGTGCCACCTCAGGACCTGGAGAAAGAGAAGGAGTGGGAGCTGGTCCTCTGCAAGATTTTCTACCAGACGAACACTAGGGCCAGGAGTAAAAAGATTATAAGTTAGTTTGGTATTGGTAGTTGTACTACCTTGTCATCCGCAAGTTTGTATTGTTGTTAACGATCTTTTGGTATGAACTTGCATTTTCTTCCAACCATCATGCCGAGGGTCGACGTGGATATAAAGCTGAATCATTTGTTTCGAAATGAATTTTCAGGCACCTGATTTTTATTTGATGGGTAGCATAAGCACCTGCCGTTTGAATTCCCAGTTCTCCAATTTTTTCAAAACAAGTGCATGCACTTATTATCACGATAAAAAAACAATATCCATGCTGCATCCCAGTTATCAGTCTATACTTGCAGAATTCTCTCGTTTATTGAGCACGTACATTGTTTTTTCAGGTCGAGCTAGTTTCAACTGGGCTGTAGACTACCCAGGGTTGGTTTTGTTTTTAACAGGCCCAACCCATGACGACAACGAGACACAAAGATCCAGCAGGTATCTACAGGCCTCTGGCCCGCCAGTGTTAGTTATATTTTGTCTTACAACATCCGCATGCAGTTTTTTTTACTGAATCAAACACATAGCCCAGTTCTATTTTCCTCTTGAAACGCATGTCCTACATCCGTTTTCTAATCTCTACCTATAGTTTTACTAGTTCATATACACGTATCATTATACTGAAAACACATAAAATTCCCTTTTCATATTTACATCCTTATTTTTGTTGTTTTTTCCCACCCAGCGTTGATTTTTTACACTGGTTTTCCCTTAAACCAACTCAATTTTCCTACGTCTTATTTGCTTACAAAAACAAAATGATTTTTTGGAAAATCAATAAGTTCTTAAAAAATGTTTATCATTTCGGGATTACAACAGTTCGGACTCCACCGAAATATGCAAAATAGCGTTGAACTTTTTGACCGTGGTCCTGGGCAGAAAATGGGCTGTAATAAATTACTTAAGAATTAGCAAATGGGCTGCAAATTATAAAAATAGCAAATGGGCTTTATGTTGTCTGCCACAGATTTGGAGGCTGACTTGTGGGCCTACTAAGTTCATGCGTACACAAGGTTTCTCAAAAAAGAAACTTAGTCAACAATCGACTCTACCAGCGTCAGACCGTTAGATGTCAATCTAACGGCAATTGTGCTTCTTCAGTCTCTGATCTTCCTGCCCCAGCCGCCCAAATCAGCGTCGTCGGAACCGCCTGCTCCCGCCTCCCGTGGCCGACAGTGCTGCCGGGCGGGCCTCACGGCCCCATCATACTCGCATCCCTGGCCTGTCTATCCCTCTACTCACCCACACCTCCTGATATTTTCTGGCGATGATAGCCGAACTAGTCAACCCTCGTACTCTCCACCGCGTGGGCAGCCACTATCGTGTCTTCCGCGGCTCCGTGTCATTCCCTTCATAGGCCTCGTCATCGTCCACCGCCCTAGTGCTCTCAGCGCGGCATGGTCAATGATGTCCATCCAACGGACGTAGTGCTTCTTCAACCTCTAGTTTTGTTGCCCCAGCTGCCCAAAGCAGCACCGGTCGTGCCGCATGCTCCTGCCTCCCATGGCCGGCTGTGCTGCTGCGGAGGCCTCCCTCCACTCACCCACCGCTGGCCATGCAATCCCTCCACTCACCCACTCCCCCTATTATTCTGCGGCGATGGCAGCCTCACACCGCAGCCGAACTAGTGAAAGTACTCCTCTCTGCATGCGCATCCACTGCCGCTCTTCCCCGGCTCTGTGTCCTCCCCTTCCTAGGCCTCGCTGAGTCGCCGTCGTCCACCACCGTGGTGCTCTCGGCGCGGCATGGTCAATGTGGTCAACGACCGACTTCCATCGGAATATTACTGTACGTGGAGAGGCTGACAGCTGGGTCCACAGCAGCCGCAAGGAAGTGCCTCCTTATTACGCGCAAAATAATTATTCCTCCACCTGATAGCAGGGACCCATCGGACGGGCCACCAGTATTTTGCCAAAAATATGTTCCCCCCTGACTGCTGGGACCCACCGGACGGGCCACCGTATTTCGCAAAAAACCGTTTGCCCCTGACTGCTGGGACCCACCGGACGGACCACCGTATTTCGTGAAAAAAACATTCCCCCCGCTGTCAGCTCGAACCCATCGGAAGTGCCTCCTTATTACGCACAGAAAAATGAATACCCCCCCTGCTAGCTGGACCCACCATGGTGGGAGGCTGACTTGTGGGCCTACTAAGTTGACGGGGACGGAGGGCTTTGTCAACTTAGTCAATATGAACGATTCTAGCTCCAGTGACCGTACGATGTCCATCCAACGGCCGTCGTGCTTCTTCAATCTCTGCTCTTCCTGCTCCAGCCGCTCAAACAAGCGCCAATGGGACTGCCTGCTCCCTCCTCCCCGCGGTCGGCTGTGCTGCCTCGTAGGCCTCACCGCCCCATCGTACTCCCATCACTGGCCTAGCCATCCCTCTACTCACCCACACCTGCTGTATTCTCCGGCGAGGGCAGACGAACCAGTAAACCCTCGTACAGTCGTACTCTCCTCCGCGTGGGAAACAACTGCCGAGTCTTCCCTGCCTCCGTGTCGTTCCCTTCTTAGGCCTCACCATCGTCCACCGCCCTGGTGCTCTCGGCGCGGCCTGGTTAACGTGGTCAATGACCGACATGCATCTGAAGTGGTCTGTACGTGGAGAGGCCGATAGCTGGGTCCACGGCCGCACACAAGGAAATGCCTCCTTATTACGCGCAAAATAATGATTCCTCCACCTGACATCGGGGACCCACAGAAAGGGCCTCTGTATTTAGTGAAAAAACGTTACCGCCGCTGACAGCTCGAACCCACCAGCTATATCTTCACATGCAAGGAAGTGCCTCCTTATTACACAAAAAATGAATACTCCCCCAGTTAGCTGGGACCCAGTATAGTGGCAGGCTGACTTGTGGGCCTACTACGTTGACGGGGACGGAGCGCTTTGTCAACTTAGTAAATATGCATGATTCTAGCTCCAGTGACCGTATGATGTCCATCCAACGGCCGTAGTGCTTCATCAACCTCTGGTCTTCTTGCTCTAGCTACCCAAACCAGCGCCGGTCGTGCCTCGTGCTTCTGCCTCCCGTGGCCGGCTGCGATGCGGCCGAGGCCTCACGCCCCCTACTACTCCCACCGCTGGCCAGGCCATCCCTCTACTCACCCACACCTCCTGTTATTCTGCGGCGATGGCAGCCTCACACTGCAGCAAACTAGTGAACCCTCGTACTCCTCTACGCGTGGTCATCCACTGCCGCTTCTTCCCCGCCTCCGCATCGTCCCCTTCCTAGACTTCGCTGTCGTCCACCACCCTGGTGCTCTCGGCACAGCGTGGTCAAGGAACGACTTCCATTGGACATGGATTGTAAGTGGAGAGGCTGATAGCTGGGTCCACGGCCGCAGCAAGGAAGTGCCTCCTTATTACACGCAAAATAATTATTCCTCCACCTGACAGCTGGGACCCACTGGATGGGCACCGTATTTCGTGAAAAAATGTTTCCCCCTGACTGCTGGGACCCACTAGCTACATCTTCGCACGCAAGAAAGTGCGTCCGGGCAAAAGACCCACCAGCTACATCTCTGCACGCAAGGAAGTGCCTGACAGTCGGGACCCACCTGGTCGAAGCGTACGTAGTGTTGTCATTCTGGTCGCGAACGTGTACATACATACTGGTCGATGTAGAGGCGCGCACGTGTCATAGTAGAGGCACGCATGTAGCATGTACACGCATGTACAATGGCCAGGGTGCAAGAAAGAAAATACGGCCACGTACGTACATACGGGCGGGGTGAACGCCTACTCGCGCATACGTACGGCCAGGGCTCGTGTACATGGCTGGGTCGGAATGGAGAAACAACGTCGTCGTCGTGTTCATGGGGAGGCAACGAAATGCGTCGTGTTCATGGGGAGGCAACATAATGCGTGGGAGCCAACCGGCTGGGACGGATCGAAATGCGTGGTCATGTTCATCGGGAGGGCTTGGACGGAACAGGCGATGGAAACGAGGCCTGGCGTACCACAGAACGGAGGAAACGGACCTCCTATGTTCGGAACGGGGTCCTGTTGATTGGGAGGGGTCTGGCTTACCGCAAAATAGAGGAAACAGACCTCCTACGGTCGAAACGGGGGTCCTGTTGATCGGGAGGGGTGTGGCGTACCGCAAAACGGACGAAACGGACTTGTGTTGGAGCGCTACGGTCGAAATGAGGTTCCTTTTCATCGGGAGGGGTGTGGCGTACCGCAAAACAGGACTCCATGGGATACTGTTCATCTCCACCATCGACCTCCTCCAGCCTCCACGGTCTACTATTCATCCACCATCGACCTCCTCCAGCCTCCACCTGTGACTGTTCATCCACGGGCTCCTGTTCATCCAGCCTCCATTGCGCGCTACTCCACCAGCTACTATTCAACCACCCCTCTCCACAGGCTCCTGTTCAACCACCCCTCCACGAGCTACTGTTCATCCACCCCTCCACCATCTACTGTTCATCCATCCCTCCACGGGGTCGTCCTATTCATCCAGCCCTCCACGGGGTCCTGTTCATCCAGCCCCAACCAGCTCGATCGATCGGGGTCCTGTTCATCCAGAGGCAATGCCACGGGTCCTGTTCATCCACTCTCACCACTCACTGTTCATCAAAACCCCCCGCAACACTCACTGTTCATCCAGATAGGCAGCATTAATCGGCTTCAGTTAGCAACAGTAGCGAAGGAATCGCTCGATCGGGTTCAGTTAACAGCCATCGATCGATCGCTCGGGTTCAGTAATGCGTAGCCTGCAGTGCAATCGCTCGGGTTCAGTTAGAGCCCAACGCCCTCGCTCCGGTTCAGTTAGAGCCAATGCCTTGCACACATGCGCGTACATGTACGAGAGAAACGCGCATCGCTTGGCCCCCGACCACCCACCATAACCGGGAACTCCCCGAAATTTTCCTTGCCCTCGCTTCTACCATGGTTTTTTCTGTCATGGACGGCCCCAAGAATGTCATGCAGCTGTGTCTCCGGCCCTTCCAAGACGAAAAACCCATTTTCTGTCATGATTTTTTGTCATAGAAGTAGGAGCCCACCACATCTATGATGATACCGGGTTTTGTCACAATTATCGTCATAGAAGTGTCATATGTATGACATATTTTTTTTCATTCGGCCCAAAATGTCATGGATGTGTCTTTTTTTTGTAGTGCATATCGATGACATAATCAACTAGCGAGAAATAATAAGACTTCTCAAACAGCAACACGTTGTCAAAACAACCATGATACAATATGACAATAGTGGTATCTCGCTAGCCCTTTCTGAGACCGCAAAACATAAATGCAGAACACCTCCAAAGTTCAAGCAGCGAGTAAACATTGTAATTCATGGTAGAAAAGATCCAGTCATGATGCAGCCAACATTAGCTACACACAATGCATCAGCATGAAAGAAGTTCTCTCAGGTTCTGGCGCTTATTTGAGAAGGTGATGACACAACATAAAAGTAAATACGTAGTCCCTTCGCAGAGGAAAGCCGTGATTTGTAGAGGTGCAAGAGCTCAGGTTTTTAAAACAGAGGTAAATGAAATTTTGGGACATGCACCATTCTTGCTTACTTCGTGACCATCAGTTATCAATATCTTCCATGCTAAACAAATTAGTAGCGGTTCCCAAGCGGTGAAGTAAAGGCTTTTGCTCCATAGGAGTTTTTGTTTGATTATTGATAAGTTCTTTTTGCAATTTGGGACTGGGAATCTCTATTACCGCTCTTTTCTCGTGCAATGGTGAGTGAATAAACACCCAACCTGAGAATTACCCACTTAGCATGGAAGATATCAACTACCTCTTGTCGCTCTATGAACAATCCGGGCACACAAAAAGGATGTTTATTTGAAGTTTTTAGAGGTGGCACATGCAAATTTACTTAGGGCGGCAGGGTAATATCACATATAGGTAGGTATGGTGGACTCATCTGGAATAACTTGGTTTCAGGTTTTTGATGCACAAGCAGAGTTCCCACTTAGTACAGGCAAATGCTAGCAAATAGGTTGAGAAGCGGCCAACTAGAGAGCAACAATGGTCATGAACATGCATTATGCATAAGTAACATTGGATACTAGCATGAGTAGGATATGAACACCATGAACATAGACATCATAGAGGCTATGTTGGTTTTGATTTAACTACATGCACGAACATGTGCCAAGTCAAGCCACACGAACATTCAGAGGAGGATATCATATCATCATACTACATCACAATCATTTTAACACAATGTTGACATCCAAAATAAATCATTATCCACTCCTAGCTACTTATGCATGGCATGAGAAACTATAATCTCTAATTGTCATTGCAAACATGTTTGATCATAATAGGCTGAATCATGGATACTAGGTTAAACATATTTACAAAAAAAGAACAAGTCGAGTTCATACCCGTTTCTCTCTGCCACGGCCAGTTCATCGAATATCCTCATTATTGCCTTTCACTTGCACGACCGAACGATTTGAAAATAGTAATAGTGCAAGAGTGTCATGGACTAAGCTGGAATCTGCAAACATTTTATTCAAAAGGCGAAGATAAGGTAATATGGACTCTTTGTCAGATCAACAATAATGCATATGCAAGCCACTCAACATTTTCATCATGGTCTTCTCCTCGGTATGACTCAATAAGAAGAAAAGAAATTCAGAGAAGCACGCTATTTTTTTGGAGTTTTTGGTTTTTCGTAATCAAGCAAATAAAAAAGGAAAAGCAAAAACGAGAAAAACTATTTACACGGGAAAATCCCAACAAGCAAAAGAAGAACAAGGAAATCTTTTGGGTTTTTTCTCTTTTTAGTACTACAACAATTTAAACTAGGAAGAAAAATCAAAAATAAGAAAGAAACATATTTTGGGATTTTCTTAAAGTTTTTCAAACACACAAGAAGAAAGCGAGAAAACAAATTTAACATGGATAATAAAATGAAAAAGTGTGAACACCGACAACTGGAATGAAATGTGTGAACGTGAATGTAATGTCGGTGGAAATATGTACTCCCCCAAGCTTAGGCTTTTGTCCTAACTTGGTCTAGGGCCACTCGAAGAAGCCATGAGGTCCAATGTTGAAGCGCTAGGGAGCGGGCACCTGAGGGTCCCTCTGCTAAGGCTCCTCCTGTTCTGCAGCCAGGTTATTCCAGTAAGCGACAATGTCCTCAGGCATAATCCTGTATCTGCCCCTGGCAACATGATCAAACAAAGCAGGTGCAGGCAATGGAATAACATCACGAGTCCTCACACTGAAAACTAAGTTGTAATGGATATCAATATCAGGGTAATCAGTAGCAATAAACTGGTGGTCTTCCATAGCCGCTCGATCTAGGTAAACCTTGGGCAAACGATGGTCATGCTGGCATATCTGCATGTTAAAGTGAGTCGCTAAGCGAGTAGCGTAAATGCCCCCATGTATTTTACCCTTGGATCTATTAATGTGAAGGCGACGTGCCACAATATCTCCCAAGCTATAAGTGTTGTCGCCATAAAGTGCATGACACAAACAGCAAAGTCTGGGGTGCTAAGTGCACCAACCTTCTCTCTAGCAAGTAAGCACTTTGCAATGAAGAGAGCAAAATAATGTACAGTAGGGAAATGCCAACTAGCAGCGGTGACACTCGATACTCCTCTCTCATCCCCCACCGTTAGAGTACGCTAAAAACCTTCAAACTCCACGGGCCTAGGCTCTACCAAATCACCATCAGAAGGAAGCATGCATATGTCACAAAATTCAGTAAGTGGTATTTGGTGTTTTTAGCATATAAATTAAACAACACCTCAGGGGGATTATTCCTAGAATGGAAATGAAAGTTTTGCACAAAGGAATTTGTGAGGAGATGATATTGTTTGCATTCAGCTGCGATGAAGTCGGTGAGGCCGGCATTAGCAGCATATTGTGCAAACTCTTGAAGGATTCCAACCCCTTCCATGAACGGATTATGTGGCCATTCGCACGGCCGTTGCTCCGCCAGCCTCCGGGTATGGAGATCATTGTCAGATGACTGCCCAATAACTCCCTTGGGGTTCTTCTTGGAAGCAAACTTCCTAAAGAAACTCATCTTTTTCCTATGAACAAAAAATCTGAAATTTTTAGTCTACAAAATTTTTCTCAACAAAAATTTACAAAAATGATAGCAACTACTCATAGGGATGTATAGAGGCCATAGCAAGCATTCAAACTACTTAGAACTCTAAGAATTCAACATGCAAGATCATCTACAACAGCACCAAGAGTAGCTAATTATTCAAAATATAAACCACTAAAGCAAAAACTAATTGGACACATGGAGGAGTTACATACCAAGCAAAAATTACCCGAAACTGTTTCAACGGAGCTTCGAGCAAAGAGATCGAAATCCACAGTTTCGGGAGCAAGAACACGAGAGATAGAGAGAGAGAAATTGTTGGGGAAACGAACACCTATGGGATCAGGGGCGAACCCTTCTACGGTTAGCAGGGAGAGAGCTGCAAGAAGAACGGGTCTAGCGATCAGCGCGGGGGATTTTTACCCAGGTTCGGGCCACAAAGGTGCATAAAACCCTAGTCCTGCTTTTGTGTATATTTTGTGTTCTTGAGATCTTGAACTAGCTGCAGTGCATGCCTAGTTAAAAAAGTCCGAATCCTCTCTCAGTATGCCTCGGGCCTCCTTTTATATGTCAAAGGGGTTGCCACAGTGGCACACAAGAGGTGGAAAGTATCTACAGTGTATGAGCTTATCGCTCGGCACCGTAGGACAAACACATTTAATGCGCTACCTACGTGCCCTCTTGCTTTATCTGGGACGACAACAGAAGCCGTCCCGTCTGTCGCCGCCCTTCCTTGCCTTGACACGTGTCCATGCTGACGAGGCATGCAGTGCCATGCTGGCTAGCTAGCTACTGTGTTGGCGCAGTGGTAGAGCCTCCACGAAGATCTGCATGCCACCACGCAGGCGTCTGCCTAGTTGGCAAGATGGTCGTCGCACTGGAGTGGTGGTGAAGTGGAAAAACCTGGTCGGGCACAGACCTAGTCGCGGCCCTGCAATCGTCCCCTGCAAGACTTGCCGGGGGCCTCGCGGTCGTCCCTGGCAAGGGTCTTGCCGGGGGTCGTCATCTTCTGGTCCCATGTGGACCCGCAGGCTATCAATCTGCGCAAAGATCTACATGCTACTTTGCACGCGCCTTCTGAGCTTTGGCCTTGACATTGCCGATGGTGCCAAAGCTCTCAGCCTCAAGGGTGATGGCCCTGTTGATGCTTCATAGGTCGTCCCGGCAAGGAGCTTGCCGGGGCTAAGCACTACAAAAAATACACTTCTGTGATGATACGTGTTTGTCATAGTAGGTCACATAACACTTTCTGTCATGCATGTACATCCATGATGATTTTATGATAGAATCAAGATAGTCATACCTATGCTGTCGTAGAAGTGTTCCATGACATTAACAAAATTATCATCATGGAAGTGTTCACTTCCATGATGATAAATCGCGTGTCACAGAAGTGCTTTCGTCAACGGTGACCGACATGTGGCATCTAGCGTAACGGAACGCCGTTAAGCTATCGGATCCGGTTTTGGATCCGATAACCCATTAACAGCCCCGACCAATGGGGATTTTCCACGTGTAAAATCATCATTGGCTGGAGGAAACATGTGCCGGCTCACCATTGGGACAAATGTCATCCACTCATTGGACCGAAGGTGCCTATGATACATCGACATGTGGCACGGCCCAACAGAGGCCCATTCCTATGAAAAGGCCGGCCCGTTTGACTTGGTCAAAAGGTGGTGGGCCGGCCCACAAAAATCCTGTTAATGGCCTGTTTGCATATAGCCCATTTACAGCCCGCTAACCCAGGGCCCATTACGGCCTATCCGAATTAGGTCTAGTAGCGTCATCTGGGCCGTCCAATATGATTCCAGCCTGTTTTAACTTTCAACCCATGTATGGCCCATGACGTCTTTCAGCCCATATGAGGCCCTTTGTAACTTTGGCCCATTAACGGCCCATGGTGAAACTGGCCCGTAATGAACAATGTATCACTTTATACCCATTAATGGCCCATTATTCCATTGGGCCATTTCCAGCCCATGTTATCTTTCGGCCTTCTCAGGGCTCATTTATTCTTGGGCTCATTTCCAGCATTCAGTTACTTACGACCCGTTACTGTCATTTTCTGTTTATGGGCTAAATTTAGACCGTTGTTACATTCGGCCCATTTATGGCCCGTTAATACGTTGGGCCGTTTTCATAGCATCATCAAATATGGCCTATTAACGAGGCCTGTTATGGTCAGCCCATGAATAGACGATTCTAACTCTAGCCCGTTTACGACCATAATGCGGTCTGTTATTGGCCCATGTTTGACCAATATATCATACGTCCCATATAAGGCCCATTGATGATACAACTCATAGAAGGCCCATTATGTCTACGGCCCATAGAAGGCCCATTGTTTCTATGGCCCATAGAAGGCCCATTGTTTCTATGGCCGGTAGGAGGCCCAGTGTCACTACAGTAAATATGTAGCCCATTGTGGCCTAGTTTTGAAAAATAGGTTATTATGGCCACTAGCAAACCGCAGAAAAAGAACTGCACTGACTACAAGCAAGCAAATAAACAAGACAACAAGGAAATAAATAAGCAAGCAACTTACGCTAGGCTATCACGGCTATTACACATATTACATCCACTAGGCATCAAAGTTCGCCAGTAGTGCAAATATAGGGAACAAAGAAGCATATAGACACCGCAGCAAAACAAGTCCAGAACTAAAACCACTTCAGAAGTGTTCAAGAAACAATATCCTGGGTACCCATAATGCTGGCAAGATGCTTAGCAAGTTTATTAACTTTCTCTTGTTTGGCGCTTAAATCCTCCAGCGCTTGCTGTTGCACAAGAAAGTATGCATCTAAATTCTGCAGGGACTTCCTCAGTCCTTCGGCTTCTTACTGCAGCACAACTGACTGATGCCTTTCAGCTTGTCGCTAAGACTGAAGAAGCCGAAGTGATTCAGGCAGCGAGTTCGAAGAGCTTGTGCCAGTGGTACTGGCCAGTAACTCGAACACTACATCAACGCAGGACTGCGGGGTTTTCTCACTGTCCACAAGATCATTTTTATCACCTTTCTTGGAGACCAACAGGGTTGTCTCACTATCTTGAACCTTATCTGCATTACTTTCTCTACCATTGCATAGTGGGGTGCTCTTCTCCAATATTTTGTTTGCATACTACAAGAGAAACAAGCAGACACATCACAGGTTTAGCATGTAGTATACGAAACTCATTTTGGTAAACCGTTCAGTAGTAAGGTGGACAGGATAACAACATGAAACAAACATATATCTATGTACTATGGTCACTGTATTGTCCATATCATTCTAGTTTATGTTGCCTAATCAAGATAGAGACACAGTTCAACTCATATATTTTTAAGACACAACAGCATAGATAGAATATAAGTGTGAGAAACTACATAGCATTAGCAACACTTGTAATGTGCATCACATGAGAACATAACTGTTTATACAACTTAAACTGAAATCAACATAGAGCAACAAGTTAGAACAACAATCCAGTTGAAGAAATAGGTTTAAAACATACCTGTTGCGCCATTGGAGTTTCAATTGGATCCTTCAAATTCAAAAGTAGTTGGTATGTGTAAATACAATGATGCAAGAACAAAGGAGTATGGACCATAGCTATGGAATCTGACCTGAGAACAGTTGCTCTTCTGCTTTAAACTGGAGTTTGGGTTAGCTATAATAGTCTTCGTGCTTTGGGCACTGTAGTTGCTTTACAAACTGCTCGTGTGGGGGTACTCTATTGTGGACATGGTGCTTTGTCAACTAGAAGTGGGTTACTATCTGTTAAGGTTGCGGTTAGATGGGTTGTAGCTGGTTCTCTGCCCAATGGTGTAAGTGTGCAATTTGGAAGAGTCTCGATTATGTGTGGTGGGGCTAGTTTGTGGGCCAGTACAATCATGGTTCTATCTGCATCGACGGGTAGCACTGTCTTTTGTGAAGAATAGGTTTTTGCTCCCTTAGATACTGCCATCACCACTCCAATTCAAATGGCTGATAAACAAGAAAAGAAATTGAACATACAGACATTGTATGATCGACAGATGTGGTAATTCACATATATGTTATCTAACCAAACAAGACAACATGACACAATTTCACATATATGATGCCTAACTAAACAAGATATCATGATACAGTTTCAGATATATGATGGATAAATTAACATGATATAATGGCATAATTCAACATATGATGAGTATCTAAACAGGATGACATGACAAAACTATATGATGTCTTTCTAAAATAGGTCGGGATGAAATAATTCACATACGTGTTGTCTAAGTATACAGGATGGCATGATATAATTGACATAATTGATTCATATACTAAGCAGTTGACACTCGCATGTATGATCTCTAACCTAAGCAGATGGAATTCAATATTGTGCATATGATGTCTAAACTAAGCAATGCAAGACACCATATGCATGATATGAGAAATATAAACATTGCAACTTAGAGCATATACCTTAGGTGGGATATCGGACTGGTCATCTGTCTCTGAATCCTCCTCTGAGGAGCTCCTTGTAACCATCGAGATATATGCTTCAATAGGTACCATTGCCCGCTCTAAAGACCTTGTTTTCACTCCAGATTTTTCCATAACCGGCTCAAATGGCTGATACACATGAAGAGTCGTTCAATATACACAGATTGTCGACAAATGGAATACGTAATGAAAAAAAAGATGGCATGAGATAATTCACATATATGATGCCTGGCTACATGGCGATGCATAATTCACATATATGATAACTGGCTGAAAAACATGGCATTGCATAATTCACATATCTGATATAGAAAGCAAACATGAGGCATTCACACAAAGCATGTCTAATTTAAGCAGATGGCATGGCAGTGCAAGACATCATATGCATGATATGAGCAATATAACCCTGCCAAGTTAGAGCATGCACCTCGGGGGGGGGGGGGATATGACTGGTTATCTGTCTCTGAATCCTCCTCCGAGGAGCTATCTGTAACTAGCAAGAAATCTGCATTGACAGGTAGCACTGACTGCTGAGAAGACCTTGTTTTCACTCTAGATTTTCCCATGACTGACTCAAATGGCTGATGCATAGGAAGAGTAGATGAATGTATAAACATTGTTGACAAATGGAGTACATTATGAAAAAAAGTATGGCACGATACAATTCACATATACGATGACTGGCTAAACAGGATGGCATTGCATGATTCACGTATATGATGCATGGCTAAAGAAGATGGCATTGCATAATTCCCATATACTCCCTCCGTTCCTAAATATTTGTCTTTTTAGAGATTTCAAATGGACTACCACATGCGAATGTATATAGACATATTTTACTGTGTAGATTCACTCATTTTGCTCCATATGTAGTCACTTGTTAAAATCTCTAAAAAGACAAATATTTAGGAACGGTGGGAGTATGATATAGAAACCAAACAAGTGGCATTCACATAAAGAAAATCTAAACTAAGCTGATGACATATAAGATGTATAATGTAAGCAATGCGAGGCGCCATATGCATGATATGACCAATATCAGCATGCCAGGTTAGAGCAAACACCTTAGGTGATAAACAGGAGTGGTCGGCTCCTTCTGAATCCCCATCTGAATAGTTATCTTCCTCTGGAATACAATCTAGAACGGTGGGAGGGGGGCCCCACTTCGCCCACCATGGAGCGGCGTCCGCATGACATTATATTCCCACGCAACAGTCTTCTCCTTTTCTCTACTTGTTCAATACAATTGTGTACAATATCTGACATGCATAATAAAAAATGGTTAGATTTTGTAGGGCCTAAGGGGTGCGTGCAAAAATCAAGACTGATGGTAGCCAACGAGTGGATGGATCCAAAACTAAAGATAGCAGGTAGATTATAGCTTCAGTTTAGAAAGATAGACAATGGATCATCTATTGTCTGTTGTCCACCCAACATGAACCACATAGAAGACCCCAGATGAACCAAATATTAGATAGATACTATTCATTGCTGCCTCGATATGAGACCCACGGGCGTTTTAAAACTCAAGTTTGAACGATAAAGTAGCAGGTAATAATAACCGATGTATAACGTAAGCAAACACGAAAGACTGCGACCTCTCTTCCGGAACTGTGTAGTTCTCTGGTTCATCTGCTCAGTCGATGATGGTAATGCAGTTGGCGTGGCTGCCGGCAATGGGGAAGATGATCTGAGGTGGCGAAAGAAAGTCTGCAGGGGGATCTCTGCTACAGTGAACGCTTTTGTCGATGGTGCACCTCAGGTGGGGTGGATGATGACACGGTAGGAGCAGGACATAACACACAGAGTTTTCTTTGACGCCTATCTGAAAATGAAGTAAATCTGTAAGGGCTCCTTAGAATTGGAGGATTCTATAAACGCAGGGACAGGAAAAACACAAGAATAGGATAGGAATGCACGTGCAAAACAGAGCATTTGGAAACATAGGGTTTCAGTCAACATGGGTGTTTGGTTCACATCAATTGGAAGAACACATGAATGGAGAAACGTGGTCAAATTAAAGTCAAACCACATGAAAATGAAAAAAAAATTAAGAATCTTATTATGCCAATAATGCAATTAATTCTGTCCTTCATGCATATTAATTTGAAAAGGACGTCCAAGTGAATATTAAAATTCCTACGTTTTTTCTTTGAAAGAAACACCAAAGGAAAAAAAATCCTCCAGTTTTGCTTTGCTCCACTCCTTCTAACCAAATGCACGGATAGTAGTACCATAGTAGTTTCATAGCAAAGGACCCCTGAGGGATCAACATGAATGCAAAGTAACAAAGTGATGCAACGAGTGTACAACCTCTTTGGCATAGCCTTGTGGACCTCAGCATCTTTGGGTTGGACGTGGAGGATGGTGATGCTGGTGTGAAAGTCAGAGGCGGGGAAGAAGATCTGAGGCCTATGGAAACGGCGCCGTGGGTACTGCTCCGCTGTGATGGACGGTTCCGTTGTTGGAGCAGCTCCGGTGAGGTATATGGTGGCGAGGCTGAAGCAGGAAAAGATAGACACCGTTAATCTGAAGTGGGACTCTAATATCATCTGCAATAGATGATGTAAAATACATTACCAAAAAGTGCTAGACGTAAAACGCATCAGCCGCGCCACGACCGCTCCGACAGATGTTGTAAGTACTATTCACTCTAAACTTAACTGAAGAAACTAAACTTTACAGTCGAAACTGAATTTTACTATCGAAACTGATTGAACTAGTAGTAGAGCATTGCAATAGATGTTTAGGGCGTTCGAGCACTAGTAGCAGAGAAGCAGCGATCTAAATCAGCAGACGCTCGAGCAGGGAACGCACTAGCAAAGAGCAAGTCATGCAGTAGCACCGCGAACGAGTGCTAAAGCAGCAACTCCTGTAGCTGCCGGAGGTCGTGCAATAGCAGCAGCAGCGCGAGCGAGAGCAAGACAGACGGCAACACGAACTAGAGCAAGAGCGGAGCAGCAATGCGACCAACAGCTATAGCAGAGCAGAGCAGCAGCACGAACGAAAGCAAGAGCAGTGCAGCAGCGCGGCCGACAACAAGAATGGAGCCGCAATGCGAGAGAGAGCCGGAGCAGCTGCAGCTAGTGCCAGTGTGGAAGTCACCGCCGAGGAAGCAACGACATGGGGGAGAGATGCCGTGGATGAAGTGGCCAGCGACTGCGCCGTCAATGGAGACCCGCCATGGCTGCTCGGTATCAAGCACCGGCAGCCCCGTGAGATCGAATAAAAGATAAAATGCAGCGGTGAGTGCAGAACCTCCTTGGTGGCGCCGAGTTAGCCTCGGCTTCATCGGAGGAATTGGTGAGGGTGTTGCGGTTCTAGTGGGGCAGGTCAAGACGGCTCTGTGGGGATGGAGGTGGCGCGATAGATGAGGCGAACGTAGGGGAAGCTCCTTGGAGGTGGAGGACGGGGCGGCTGATCCAGCGGGACGACGAGATCGATGACATATCCTCATCCGGCGTGGTGGATGAGGGACGGCGAGTTGTTGTGGTGGAGGACATAGTCGGGGAAGAGTCTTCGGCTGGGCGGCGGTCGGGAGGCTGACGCAGGAG
>NC_041391.1:529544453-529557580 GCF_002162155.2 Triticum dicoccoides | reverse complement strand
CGCAGGAGCGTGGGGTTTCATAGGTTTTGGCGTCCTTGGTGTACGAATGGGGGGGGGGGGCGAAGGGGAGGGAGGGGGATCCATGTCTTAGGGACGTGCTTGTCTGAAATGTAGGGTAAGTTACCAGCGTACTCCCACCGGTTTTGACACCGCGACGTCGAGCTTCATTTCTGGCTGAGGGGTAGAAGGGGGATTTCACGTGTCTGGGCTGTAGGACCGATTTCGGATGAGGAGCGAGTTTCTGCGCGCATCAAAATTTCGGGATAACAAGGCGCGACGCGGGTTGAAGAGGCGGGAGTTTCAAAGCAGGTGAGACAAAAGATACTCGAGTTTGAAAATTTCGGGATAACAAGGTGCGGATTCCTTGTTCGGTAGAACAAACTTAACGTGTACAAAAAAACAATTCATGCAAGACACAAGAGAGTCATGTCCCCTTTTACTATATTGCTATAGATGCCATTGAAAAAACTACAAGAAAAATGTAAAAAAATCAGGAGAACAAGATTACCATGTATAGTACCAAATTGATTCGCACTTCCCTCAACAACAAGAAGAAACAAATCAATTCCCACCAAAAGAAAGATTAATGTCCCTTTTTATATGATTACAAATGCCAGGATCTCGAATTTCAACTTTTGAATCCACGTTGTGTTGAATTCGAATATATCATTAGGTGACCTTGTGGTTTATAATTGATGTAGTCGTACATTTTGATCTTCCTTCATATATGAACATCGTACTCCACCTTGTGAACATATATATTGTTGTCTACCATATGGACTAAATTTGAATCAATTTTCCTTATTTGAATACGATTTTTGTGAAGTTATAGAATCATTTAAATATTATCTTGATAACAAAAAACATGCATATAGCATTAATCATATTTCACTATGAACTACATGCACCATATGATCTCCAATTCAAATATTTGTATCCATTTTACGTTGAATCCAAATCATTGTACATTGGTCTAGGTAGCGAGATGTTCAGGATAATCTAAACCCTGGTTTCATATGTATACTTTTTGGTTGAATTGGGACAAGTTTTGGTATAAGCTTCTTGCAAAACCAGAGATTCTCTCAACAAGCCTCGTGGTTCCGAGAGGGAACGTGTCACCTTTGTGTGCAAAACGATATACACTGCCTCCCCCTAATTTTCTTTACAGAGGCAACATAGAACTATATGAGTGCCCTGTTAAATTTTGGAATTATTCCGGGTCTATTTGGCCTTTTTATACATTGATTGAGTTTCTAGACCTTTAATGTGCATAATCCATATTTGAACTGCAGGCACATGCTCCGGTGCACCAAAGTTGGTTGAATAATCACATGTGTGTCCTTGGTTGAATTTCTAGGTCCCATGGAAGAAATGAGAATGAAATTCAAACATCTGGGCATCGTGACTCGGCCGAGAACATCGAGAAACTTGGATTTTAAATTCATGTAAATCCAAAACTCGCCTAGAAATCATGAAACTTGGCATGGTGTCAGGTCATGACACTAACATGTTGTGGTAAAAAATTGGGCCGATTTGGAACAAGTTTTGGTATAGGGGCCGTTTGGATTATGCCCACACTAGCCCAACCAAAACGACGACATGCCAAAATTTTGGCGAAGGAAATAGCCGTCGGGAACTCGCCCACACGCTAGTGCGGAATCACAATGGCTGGCCAAAAAGTTGGCTGTGAGCCAAAAACTTGTCTGCGATCCAAACACTGGCCCAATTTGTGGTCAACGACCAAAAATTTGGAAGGGCAGCTTGGGGCTGCCATCCAAATAGCCCCATAAGCTTCTTGCAAACCAAATCTCTCTCAAGAAGCTCATGGTTTGAGAGGGAACGTGCCACCTTTGAGGGCAAAACGATATACGCTGCCCCCCTTGAGTTTCTTTACAAAGGCAACACACAACTACATGAGTGCCCTGTTAAATTTTGGAATTATTCCGGGTTCGTTTGTCCTTTTTATGCATTAATTGAGTTTCTGGTCATTTAATGTGCATAATTCAAATTTGAACTACATGCACATGCTCTCGTGCACCAAAGTTGGTTGAAAAATCACATCTGTGTCCTCGGGTGAATTTCTAGGTCCCATGCAAGAAATGGGAATAAAATTCAAACATCTGGGCATTGTGGCTCGGCCGAGAACATTGAGAAACTTGGTTTTAAAATTCTTGTAAATCCAAAACACGTCTGAAAATCATGAAACTTGGCATGGTGTCATGTCATGGTACTACCATGCTGTGGTAAAAAAATTGGCCGAATAGGAACAAATTTTGGTATAAGCTTCCTGCAAACCAAAGCTTCTCTCAAGAAGGCTCGTGGTTCCGAGAGGGAACCTGCCACCTTTGAGTGCAAAATGATATACGCTGCCCCCTTGAGTTTCTTTACAAAGGCAACATAGAACTACATGAGTGCCCTGTTAAATTTTGGAATTATTCTGTCGTTTGGCCTTTTTTATACATTAATTGAGTTTCTGGTCATTTAATGTGCATAATTCAAATTTGAACTACAAGCACATGCTCCAGTGCACCAAAGTTGGTTGAAAAATCACATGTGTGTCCTCGGGTAAATTTCTAGGTCCCATGCAAGAAATGGGAATGAAATTCAAAATTCTGGGCGTCGTGGCTGGGCTGGAAACATTGAGAAACTTAGTTTTTTAATTCCTGTAAATCCAAAACACTCATGAAAATAATTAAACTTGGCTTGGTGCCATGACATGGCACCAACATGCTGTGGTAACTTTGCTGTTCGATTTGAGAAGGTGCACACATTAACAATCAACAAAGTCATTTTGGAACAAGTGATGTCACGATACTATCGGAAACACAAGTATTATTGAAACCATGCGAGTTCTATTTACCATTTACGTGCCGCCACGCGTCCCCTTTTTTTATTAGCTAGGAGGTGCCGTGCATGGTAGCTATTTGAGTATGGGAGGCGTGCGATCAGACCCCTGCGCGTGCTCACCGGGAGGAGAGCCCTTTGACCTCCATCTACCGTCCACCTCTCTCCCAAGGTCTCCATTAATGGCACCCGAGCCTCTGTTTAATGGCGTGGCTATGTCTCACTCGACCGAGATTTAAGAGAGAGAAAAGAAAATCTGAAAGCACGGATCTTGATGTAAGATCCGACGGACCTATATAGCATCTACTGCAACTTATAGCAAGACTGATGAATATATAAGGACGACGACAGTGGATAATAATTGTCTTACATAATGAGGAAGATAATTAAAAAAGCCACATGCGGCTACGCCCGAAATACACAAGGGCAAAAGAAGAAGGAAGACAACGATATGGCTCGCTGATCTCCACTTTCTTGATGCGTTGCTGCTGGGTGCGGGAACTAGTCTCCACGGCGAGCGGCAATGAGCTCTGTCGTGCCCTCAAGACGCTGCTTGAGAGCATCCATGGATTCCTCCACCAGCCTTTGGTGCTCGATGCGGATCATGTCATTCTCGTCCATAAGTTTCTTGACGATGATGCCAGTCCTCTTCAACAAGGCACTGGTCTCCTCCTGCTGGTTTGCACTTCAGACGATCTTCGCCCTCAGCAGGTCACGCTCGGCCTGGAGCCTGTCATTGCCCTCCCTTAGTTGCTGGATGATGCCAGTAGCCTATTCAAACGAGGCTTTCATGTCGTCCTGCAGACCTCGCCCAGCCGGAGATCTGATCCATCTGGCTATGGACGATCGCATGCATGCGCCTGTAAGAGTCGTCGCCTGCCCACGAGACATTTTCCCAGGCCGTCGCGGCGCGGCGGAACATCTCTGCTGCTTTGGCAGCGCGGCCGGACTAGTCTGCTGCATCGATGACGCAACGGGACCTCCGTGCTGCTTCGGCGGCGCGACAGGACCTCTGTGCTGCTACTTCTGCGCGGCGGGACATGTTGGCTGCTTTCGCAGCGAGGCGGGACATCTCCCGTGCTTCTGCTTCCATGCTCGCCTCTCCCAGGTGGTAATCTCTTGACCAGAACTCATGCTGGCCATGGCAGATGGAAGGGAAGGATGCAGAATGACTTGTTTGCTTTTGTGGATGAGGAGTTGAGGAGGAATGTGTAGTCATCTTGGCATAGTAGTATTTATAACCGAGTACTAATATGATCCTAAGTGGGAAACCATTTAGGTTGTGATTGGTGTGAAGAGGTTTGCAATTAAATATAGCGTGGTAGTAGTAGTAATTTGGAATGTGACGAGACGCAAGCTCAAAATTTATTGATGGATCTAGTTTTGAAGTGCGGCACTATTCCCGGATGGCGTAACGTGGGCACGTGTTCTTGGTCGTGGTGTAGCATATGCCATGGTAGTTCTTTTTCTACTGCTGTGTACGTGCAATAACTGGCACCATCGGATACATATCTTACGGTTATTGGGGCGTTCGACACGAATAGCCGTGTGGTGAGCTATAGACTAGTCTTTTTTCAGACGCATTAAACCTATCTCTCGGGACTTCTCGCATGCACCATCTCTAGCTCCCTAGGTCGATGCCACCCACATACACTTGTACTCTGAGTTTAGTACGTTATACAGGAAGAGAAGAGGTGCACGCACGCACTCGTCCTCTCTCACACACGCATCTGTAGCTACGAATTGTAGTGTTCTCAACCATCCGATTGGCTCTATCATATGATTCACGTTGCTCCTTGGCCTTGAGATTGAGAATTTTAAAACACGGAGGCTAAGCTGGAGGCGCGAGGTTTTGGTTAATGTGCGGGCTGCACATGACACCAACATGACACGAGCTTCATCTGCCTGGTGCGCAGTCTGGTGACTTGTCCAACACAACCAGGCCCTGCTTGGTATCTGCGCCTCGACTTATGCACAGAGAAATTATGGTCTGAGGGAGTACTACTAGTAGTAGTACTACTTTGATGTGTCACGTCAACTCGCACAAGTATGAAACACTTTGTGAACAAACAAGTATATACTTGTCATCAAAATGGATAAAAAGGGACGTATCTAGAACTAAAATACGTCTACATACATCTCCTTTTATCCATTTTTATGACAAGTAGTA
This sequence comes from Triticum dicoccoides, assembly GCF_002162155.2. NCBI lineage: Eukaryota > Viridiplantae > Streptophyta > Magnoliopsida > Poales > Poaceae > Triticum > Triticum dicoccoides. The sequence continues at coordinate 529,552,566 of NC_041391.1, read as the reverse complement.
CTTCTTACCCGAAGGAACTTTATATCCAACCGACACAAAATATCCGTTCGACTGTTGGAAATTACTGATCTGATGTTGAAGTAATTGCTGCATCACCACCAAAACTCACCATCTCTTAAGCTAAAGTAGACCGAGCTAATCCCTATATTAGCATATTATTAAGATAAACAGAAGGCATTGTAGAAACATTTATGACGTGAGCTTGTCAATTTGAATGTGGAGGGACACCAGCTTAGCCCCGGCCAGCAGCTTGGGCGGAACTGTGAAGAAGGTCAGCTCCTGCACGGCGACGTCACTGGGATCCTTGCTGCTTATCACCTCCATTTCCACCTTGACGGCATCGGTCGTGCCTTTGGGCTCCCCCGGTGGGCCGTTCGCCCGTAGCTTGGCCACGTAGTGCGGCAGTGGGGACGCCACCACTCTGATGCAGACGACTGACACGGCGATAGGCGCACCAATGTCGAGCACGCCGCCGACCAAGAAAAACACGCGGCTGTCCTCCTCCACGAACAGCAAGAGCCTTAGCTCTGACAGTGGCACTTGCAGCTAGAGAACCTTGCCGTACTAGATCCTGTGCACGAGCATGGGATGCGCGGTGCTGATGTGGTGGTAGAGCGCCTGCGGCGGGCCTTCGTAGCCGCAGATGGGCACGTGGCATTTGCAGGGCGTGAGCGGACACATGCTCTGGTGACCAGTGAGCTTGTGGTAAGTGACGTAGATCCTGATGAGGATACAGACCTAGGGTAGGGTGATAGGCCTAACCTATACGTCCTACCCGATGTCACTACCCTAGAAGATAAGAAGTCCAAGAGACAACGAGGAACCCCCAGTCAAAGGTGTCGAGTGCAATCCAATCGACCAATCATATCACTCGGATACCCCTCCTACTTACTGTCACTTGACCTTACAAGGAATCACTCGACCTACCGAAGATCAGGAGTCACTCAGCATTGCAACGGTCAGGCATTCACTCCGTAGTCTTTAAGGTCATTAATAGCACTTAAGACTGGCAGTATCAGTAACGCCCCTACTTTATGTACATTAAGACCCTTGTAATGGAGGATAGCTGGGGTCTTGGCGCACCCTATATAAGCCACCCCCTCCTCTGGGACAAGGGTTCGCACCCCCTGTAATGTCACACACACATAATCAAGTCCTCCGCCTCCGGGCACCGAGACGTAGGGCTATTACTTCCTCCGCGAAGGGCCTGAACTCGTAAATCCTGTGTGTACACCTTCGCCATAGCTGAGACCTTGCCTCTCCATACCTACCCCCCTTTCTACTGTCAGTCTTAGAACCATGACAGTTGGCGCCCACCGTGGGGCAGGCGTCTTAGCGACTTGTTGGTGAAGTTGCAATTTTTCCGATCCCCATCATCATGGTTTCCGGCGGTGGATTGGCTGAGGGCCGCGAGATCCGTCTTGGCGCGCTCATTTTCATCGCCGATGACTCCGCTTGGCTTCAGGAAGCTCCCCTGGACGTCGAGGCGCTCCCCGTCCGAGGGGCGACACACTTTCGCGCGTGCGTCCACGACGTCCTTCTCCGACAGCCGTCGACCCAGTATCGGTCGGCTCCGATTGTGTCTTCTCTCCCCGCTGTTCGCCGCCACAAGCAATCCGGTCGGTCACGGCTTCAGCGGTGGGTGAAACATGCGGTGGCTCGACATTCGGCCACCCATCAAGTCACGGCAATCGAGCCCGACGAAACTCTCCACGGCCTGTTAATCTGTCGACTGGCTCTGCAGAGACCGCATCCGAGTTCGATAGCAGCGACCCTGCGACTGAAGTCTTGATGGTCGATGGACCATGTAGTCCGCCTGGCTTCCACCGTGAAGACAGCGGGAATGGTGGCGGCGATCCGTCGCGCGTCCACAAAGAGTACCATCCCGAACCCCTCTCTTCGCAGCAAAGGGAAGAACTTCATCGCGCAACATGGATGCACTCCACACGCCCATCATTGGAGAAACCCCCGAGGCTCGGGCCTTGGAAGAGGTGCGCTTGGATAATTTGGCTGAGCACACTCGACTGGAGAACCTTCAACACGCTCTCGACGAGCGTGCTCGGGAGCGGATCCCTGAGTCCAGTCGACGACAACTTTTCCCGCCTCCACCTAAGGTATATCGCACTCCAATTCAAAATCTCACAGCTGCGGCCCGAATAGTAGAGTCAATTCAACCTTCCCAGTCGGAGGCTGGCAAAGGTTTGACGCAGATCTGGGCCTTACTCCGGGCAGCAGGAGAACAGAACACATCAGTGTCTCAGTCGCGGAATAGGATTCATAGCAGATCCGTGGTAGCGGATACAGTTCAGTCGGCCCACAGTCCAAGATCGCCCCTGCGGCGTGAAGGCCGTGGACAGTATGATCACCGACTCGACTGCGACAAACATCGTCATGTGCCCACACCTCCTCCGAGGAGTGCATCATATGTGCCTCGGCAGTATGATGATAGACGCCGTCACAGTGGTGAGCGCAGAGCATTAGTCGACCCAAGAGAGCCAGGCTTTGATGCAAGATCTATCCTCGTTCAAGGTCTAGTCCACCAGAACAGAGCGCATAGAGAAGACCCTGGCAAAGATTGTTCGGTTGGCAGCAGAGTTCATGTTTTGGGTCCAGAGTGTTTCAGTAGAGCCATCAGGGCTGCAATGATTCCTCCCAACTTTAGGTTGGCGATTGGAGTCAGTAAGTTCACTGGAGAGTCCAAGCCTGAAACTTGGCTTGAGGATTACCGAGTAGCTGGTGCAGATTGGTGGCGGGAATGATGAAGTGGCAAGGAAACATCTTCCTTTGATGTTAGAAGGGTCATCTAGAGCATGGTTGACTCAGTTAGCCCTAGGCAGAATATATAGTTGGGAAGAGCTTGCTCGAGTGTTCGTCAGAACTTTTGAGGGCACTTGCAAGCGACCAACAGGATTGACAGAGTTGCAGCATTGTGTGCAGAAACCAAGTGAGACTCTAAGAGATTTCATTTAGAGGTGGACCACTTTGCATCACACTGTGGAAAATGTATCAGAGCATCAAGCAGTGTGTGCCTTCAAGGAAGGCATTAAATACCGAGAGCTGGTCCTGAAGTTCGGTCGGACTGGAGATATGACTCTGACTCGTATGATGGAGATAGCCACCCAGTACGCTAACGGAGAAGAAGAGGGTCGACTCTTTAGCAGAAAGGGTAAACCAGTCGGCCAAGATGCCGGTGGGGGTAATTCCAATCGGAAACAGAAACGTAAGGCCGAGCCTGCTACACCTGGTGAGATTGTGGCAGTGGTTCAAGGAAAGTTTAAAGGAAAACCCAAGGGGCCCTGGACTCTTAAGAAAGTAAAGGATCAAGCAGAAAATGATGTGTTGGATTTACCATGTCACATCCATACGAAGAAAGATGAAGAGGGGAATCTGATTTACCCTAAGCACACCACTCGACAATGTCGACTCCTGATCCAGCACTTCCGGGAGAAACAACCTAATGAGAAGGAAAAAGAGTCGGACAAAGACAAGGACGAAGAGGAAGACGACGATTATCCCAAAGTCAATTCCACCCTGCTGATTTTTGCTGATGTTGAGAGCAAGAGTCGATTGAAAGTTATCAACAGAGAAGTGAATATGGTTGCCCCGGCAACGACGACCACATACCTGAAATGGTCTCAAATAGCCATCACATTCGACCAGTCTGATCACCCTGCGCGTATAGCCACCCGTGGGAGGCAAGCGTTGGTGGTTGACCTAGTGGTCGAAGGCACTAGACTGACTAAAGTGGTGATGGATGGTGGTAGCAGCCTGAATAGCCTTTATGCTGAAACCTTGAAGGGGATGGGCATTCCGATGTCCAAACTTAGCGAGAGCAATATGAGTTTCCATGGTGTTATCCCTGGAAAGAAAGCCGAATCACTCTGCCAGATCGCCCTTGACGTGGTTTTCGGTGATTCCAAGAATTACCGAAAGGAAAAGTTGACATTTGAAGTCATGGATTTCCAAAGTGCTTATCATGCCATTCTGGGTAGGCCTACCTACGCACGTTTTATGGCTCGACCACGTTACGTGTACCTCAAGTTGAAGATGCCTAGCCCTAGAGGTGTGATCACAGTTACTAGCAATCGGCAGAAAGCGGAGGAATGCTTCCTGAAGGGTTCCAAAATTGCCGATGCACAAGTGGCAGCAGTTGAATTTCAAGAATATCAGAGAAATGCAGATCCGAGTGATTTGCTCCGAGCTAAGAAGCCCGCCACAGATTTTGTATTTCAGTCGTCTGGTGAAACGAAGCCGATTCATATTCCCCCGACCGATCCCAATGCCGCACCGACTCATATCTCAACAACTCTCAACAACAAATAGGAAGAAGCGCTCATCCAGTTCCTCCATGAGAACTGGGACATCTTTGCATGGAAACCTTCTAACAAGCCGGGTGTACCCAGAGAACTGGCTGGGCACCATTTGCATGTTGATCCCAAGGTAAAACCCATCAAAGAGCATCTTCGGTGGTCCGCCATGCAGAAGAGAAAGGCAATTGGCAAGGAAGTGGCTCGGCTCCTAGCAGAAGAGTTCATCCGAGAGATCTACCACTCCGAGTGGCTTGCCAATGTAGTCATGGTCCCTAAGAAGGATGATTCACTTCGTATGTGCATCGATTTCAAGCATATCAATCGGGCCTGCCCGAAAGATCATTTCCCTCTCCCCCGCATCGATCAGATTGTTGACTCGACTACGGGGTGTGAGCACTTGTCTTTTTTAGATGCATATTCCGGGTATCATCAGATCCGACTGTATGGTCCCAATGAAATAGAAACAGCTTTCATCACCCCATTTGGGTGCTTTTGCTATGTCACCATGCCATTTGGTCTCAAAAATGTCGGAGCCACATTCATGAGAATGATTCAGAAGTGCCTGCTCACTCAAATCAGTCAGAATGTGGAAGCATACATGGACGACATTGTGGTCAAGTCACATAAAGGTTCTGACCTACTGACTGACCTCGCAGAAACCTTTGCCAACCTAAGAAGGTATGATATCAAGCTTAATCCGTCAAAGTGCACATTCAGAGTTCCAGGTGGAAAGTTACTCGGTTTCCTCGTTTCCGAACAGGGGATCGATGCAAATCCAGAAAAAGTTGAAACCATCCTCCGAATAAATTGCCCTGTGCGTGTGCATGACGTTCAAAAGCTTACTGGTTGTTTGGCCGCCTTGAGTCGATTCATTTCTCATCTCGGTGAAAAGGCCTTACCTCTTTACCGATTGATGAAGAAATCTGATAAGTTCGAGTGGACTGATGAAGCTGACGCATCGTTTGCAGAGCTCAAAACCCTGCTTTCCACCCAGCCGGTGCTTGCTGTGCCAATCAGCAAAGAGCCTTTACTGCTTTATATTGCAGCCACTAGACAAGTTGTTAGTACAATACTCACGGTTAAGCGGGAAGAAGAAGGAAAGGCTTACAAAGTTCAGCGCCCAGTGTATTATCTCTCTGAAGTTTTGACACCATCCAAGCTGCAATATCCACATTATCAGAAGCTTGTCTATGGAATCTACATGACCATGAAGAAGGATGCACACTATTTCTCTGATCACTCCATTATAGTCGTCAGTGACGCACCATTATCTGAAATTCTGAACAACAGAGATGCAACTGGTCAAGTGGCAAAATGGGCGATTGAACTCCTTCCATTGGATATCAAGTTTGAGGCAAAGAAAGCTACCAAGTCCCAAGCGATCGAAGATTTCCTTGCCGAGTGGATTGAGCATCAACTGCCGACTCAAGTTCACTCAGAACATTAGACCATGTTCTTTGATGGTTCCAAGATGCTGAATGGCTCTGGTGCTGGGATAGTGTTCGCACCCCCCCGTGGAGACAAGCTTAGCTATGTTCTCCAGATTCATTTTGACTCTTCCAACAATGAAGCTGAATATGAAGCACTTTTGTACGGGTTGCGTATGGCCATTTCACTCGGCGTCCGTCGCCTTATGGTTTACGGTGACTCGGATTTGGTGGTTAATCAAGTAATGAAAGATTGGGATGTCAGGAGCCCAGCCATGACTGGTTATTGCAATGCAGTAAGAAAGCTAAAAAGGAAGTTTGAAGGGTTGGAGCTTCACCATATACCCCGACTGAAAAATCAAGCCGCAGATGAATTGGCCAAGATAGGATCTAAGAGGGAGGCCATTCCCAACAATGTGTTTTTAGAGCATATTCATTCACCTTCAGTTCAGGAAGATCCTTTCACTGAAGAGTCCCCACAGCCTAAGAGCGCCACAGATCCGACCAAAGTCGAAATCCCAGCCGTGGTCGACTTAGTCATGGAGGTTTTGGTCGTCACTCCCGACTAGACAGTGCCATACATCGCATACATTCTTAGGAGAGAACTTCCATAGGATGAAGAAGAGGCTCGACAAATCGTCCGACGATCTAAAGCCTTTACCGTGATAAAAAGGTCAGTTGTTCAGAGAAAGTGTAACTGGAGTCTGCCATAAATGCATCACGCTAGAAGAAGGCCGAATGATCCTCAATGATATTCACTCGGGGACCTGTGGTCACCATGCATCCTCTCGGACCATCGTGGCCAAAGCATACCGAGCCGGATTTTACTGGCCACATGCCAACGAGATGGCAAAAGAAATAGTAGACAAATGTGAAGGCTGTCAGTTTTACTCCAACATGTCCCACAAGCCTGCATCAGCTCTGAAGACTATTCCACTCATATGGCCTTTCGCTGTTTGGGGATTGGATATGGTTGGACCTCTAAGGACTGGCAGGAGTGGATTTACCCATGTGTTGGTAGCAGTCGACAAGTTTACCAAATGGATCAAAGCCAAGCCCATTAAAAAACCTTGAAGCAAGTACAACTATAAGTTTCATCAGAGAATTGATATTCAGATATGGTGTTCCACACAGCATCATCATGGATAATGGTTTGAACTTCGACTCTGACGAGTTCAGAGCCTTTTGTGCTTCCCAAGGCACGAGGGTCGATTACGCTTCAGTCGCCCATCCTCAGTAGAATGGGCAGGCTGAAAGAGCAATTGGATTGATTCTCAAAGGACTAAAACCCCGATTGATGCGTGACCTCAAGCATGCAGCAGGTGCCTGGGTCGATGAACTTCCATCAGTACTTTGGGGATTGAGGACAACTCCCAATCGGTCGACTGGATGAACTCCATTCTTCTTAGTCTACGGAGCTGAAGTCATACTCCTGAGTGATCTGCTCCACAATGCGCCCCGAGTCGAGCTCTTCTCAGAAGAAGAAGCAGAACAGGCTCGGCAAGATGCAGTCGATCTCCTAGAAGAAGAAAGAGAGATGGCCTTGATCCGGTCGACCATTTGTCAACAAGAGCTTCGTCGATTCCATGCCAGAAACATAAGGGGTCGGGCATTTCAGGAGGGAGATTTGGTTCTTCGAGTGGACCAGCAGAAACCACACAAGCTCGCTCCTGCTTGGGAAGGCCCCTTCATCGTCACCAAAGTGCTACACAACGGAGCATATCGTCTTTTAAACATCAAGCACAATAAAGACGAGCCACGCGGTTGGAATGCGGTACTGCTCCGCCCCTTTTACTCTTAAGCATTCGGACTGTTGTGATGGAATAAGAAATACCTTTTAGTTTGATTATCAAAGACATGATTTCATAGTCTTCCGAATGATTGTTGTTTATTTTTTGCATGATCTAAAATCCCCCAGTGGGTGCCTTAGCTATGAAACCTTTTCGCCTAAGTTGAAAAGAAAAATCCTGCCGAGTGGTGAGCCAGCCTCTCACTCAGGGGCATAGCTGCGAATCCGTTTCACCCAAGTTTGAAAAATCCTACTGAGTGGTGAGCCAGCCTCTCACTCGGGGGCTTAGCTGTAGTCCAGTACTCGCCCAAGTATAAAAAATCCTACCGAGTGGCGAGCCAGCCTCTCACTCGGGGGCTTAGCTGCAGTCCAGTACTCGCCTAAGTATAAAAAATCCTATCGAGTGGCGAGCAATCCTCTCACTCGGGGGCTTAGCTGCAGTCCAGTACTCGCCTAAGTATAAAAAATCCTACCGAGTGGTGAGCAATCCTCTCACTCGGGGGCTTAGCTGCGGTCTAGCACTCGCCTAAGTTTGAAAAACCCAACCAAATGGTACGGGTCGACCACGACCCCTCCCCCCGGGGCTG
>NC_041391.1:529486742-529544176 GCF_002162155.2 Triticum dicoccoides | reverse complement strand
ACTCGGGGGCTTAGCTGTAGTCCAGTACTCGCCTAAGTATAAAACATCCTACCGAGTGGCGAGCAATCCTCTCACTCGGGGGCTTAGCTGCAGTCAAGTACTCGCCTAAGTATAAAAAATCCTACCGAGTGGCGAGCAATCCTCTCACTCGGGGGCTTAGCTGCAGTCCAATACTCGCCTAAGTATAAAAAATCCTACCGAGTCATGAGCAATCCTCTCACTCGGGGGCTTAGCTGCGGTCCAGCACTCACCTAAGTTTGAAAAACCCAAGCAAATGGTATGGGTCGACCACAACCCCTCCCCCCGGGGTTGCTCCGTTAAGAAGAAGGACGAGATTGTGCGCACTGCCAAAGGCTCATCCAACAGCTGACGCTAAGGCGAGCTGCTTTCAGGAACATCAAGACCATTGCTGAATGCCTCGTTGATGAGCTGATCAATGTTGCCAAAGGTTCATCCAACAGCTAGTGCCAATGTGAACTACTTTTAGGAACATCAAGCCCATTGTTGAGTGCCTTGCTGATGAGCTGATCAATGCTGCTCAAGGCTCGCCCAGCAGGTTGACTGTGGCCTCTTTCTCAGAAGCTGCATCGAGAGTACAAAAACCAATCTGAGGGAAGAACGAGTTCCGCTTGAAGACAAACACAACATATTCAAAGATAAGCCAAGTTTAGATAAATCCAAAGGATCCTAACCGCAGATTAAAAGTACTCGGGCGTCAGGCCCGAAGGAGTTTCCACGGTTACAAAATCACTCGGCATTCCGAGGCAAATGAGGGTGAAACATAATGTTTTTTTCAATCACTCGGCGGGAGAAGGGCTGGCTGGATCGCAGAAGCTATCAAGGTCAATGCTGTCAGCAATTCAAGTGGCTGCCTCAAGGAAGGTGTCCATGAAGGACCGGAAGGAGTGCTTCTTAGTATTCACAACCTTGAGGGCCGCCAACTTGTCTTCTCTGGCCTCCTTGCAGTGCACTCGAACCAATGACAGGGCGACGTCAGCGCCACAGCAAGGGGATGACTTCTTACACTCTTGCACTCGACCAAGAATCTTATTGAGTCGAGTCATCAGCGACTCGAGGTCTTGAGAAAGTTCCGCCTGAGGCCAGAGTTCAGCGTCCACCCGGGTCATTGCCGCCTTCAGTCAAGCCAGATAGGCAACGACACCGTCCAAGTGTGATTCCTACCGCAACAAGTTCATCACAACGTCATCTTTCACAGGGCAATTGATGGGGTCGAGACCTGTCTTGACCTGCCCGGTTTCGGCTTCAAAGTCCTGACAAAGTTCTGCTCAATCATGAAAAATAGTGAGTCGACAATATTACAACATACTTCAATCGACGACAATTAACCAGTCGAGCGGCTGTACCTTCAAGCTTCAGAACTAGTTTCACGGCGAGTTGTCCCAGATAGGACTCTAGCTCGCCTGTCTTGGCTCTGAGGCCTCCAACTTCATTAGTCAGGTTCTCCTTGTCCTTCTTCAGTTGCCCGACTTCCCGATTGGCTTTTGAGATGGCGGTCTTCAGCTTCGCGTTCTCCTCTTCCAACTTGCCGACTGAAGCCAGCTTCTTGTCCGCAAGCGTTGTCTTCTCACGTGCTTCCTTCTGAGAAGCAGCAAGGTCCTAGTCCTTCTTCTCATGTGCTTCATTCTCTCTAAAGAAACAACACTCTTCAGACGAGCTTGAAGTTGATGGTTTTCACTACGCACATCCGCTTGTGTGAAGTCACTCGGTTCAAAGAGACTGAAAGAAAAAACAATGAAAGACGCGAGCTACTAGGTGGGCAAGAGTCGATTGGTTACCTCCCATGATGGCCGTTTCTTGTTGAGCAGTCTTGAGGTTCTTCTTTGCGAGTTCAAGATCAAGTTCAACGCTGATATGCTTCTTCTTTAACTCGAAAAGCCGAGCTCCAAGATCACAAGACCTCTGCAGTCAGTGAGAGAGATATATCAGTTGACAGAAATAAGAGACAATGACAGTGAAAAGTTACTCTAAGACTACTGCCGAATAAAATATTCAATAGTAGTCTCGGGGACTACACCCAGTGGGTGCACTGAGCGTGCCCCCACTAGTTTAGATCAACACTCAGCATGGTCTGCCCAGCATGAGTCAAAAAAAGAGAGAAGATTCTAAGAGCTCAGCCGACTGCCAGCAGTGGACCATGGTCTCGGGGACTACGCCTAGTGGGTGCACTCGGTGTGCCCCCACTGGTCCAGACAGATTACTAAGACTCAGCACGAGTCGAGTGAACTGGAAGATTTCCTAAACTCTAAACACAGGCACACCCCAGTGGGTGATCGGATATAAAACAACATTCAAAAGTTCAGTCAGAGTTCGCTGACCTTAACATTGGTCTGCAGGGCAGTGCTGGCATTATAAGCCACCTGACTGGCCTCGTACATCACCTTCACCTGCTCCATGACAAGGTTCACCTGGCGAAGAGCCTCCCTCGCAGCACTTGGCGAATCGTCTAGGGTCTGATATGCAGTGAAGAGTGATGGTAAAGTGCAACTATCCCTAGGTGGTTTTGGTAATTCATAACAACATATAGTTCATTGAGCTAATGCTATTTCAAGACAAACATTTTAGGAAAGCTCAATGAATGGCATGGCATGGATGATGAAAGTGGATCCCTCAAAATATTAAAGAAAAAGGATTGGATCAAGCTCAAAAGCTCAAGACTCTACATTTTACATTTTAGTGATCCAAGATCACATTGAGTCTATAGGAAAAGCCAATACTATCAAGGAGGGATGAGGTGTTGCTTAATGAGCCTCTTTCTTCAAGTGCTTAGTGATATGCTCCAAAAACCCTCAACTACTTTCTCACATCCACATATGACCTAAACCCAAAGTCAAAATCGGTCCCACTGATTCTTTATATCCGGCGCCACCGAGTTCAATTGTCATAGCCACTGCCACAAACCCTAGGCAAATCGGTATCACCGATAGGGATCTCGGTATCACCGAGATGGGATTGTAATCTCTCTTTTTTCCTTCGTAACGTTTCGGTCTAACCGAAGTGAGCGATCGGTCCCACCGAGATTGCAATGTAAACTCTCTGTTTCCCTTTCGTAACATTTCGGTCTCACCGAAAAGAGCGAATCGGTCCCACCGAGTTTACCTGACCAACTCTTTGGTTAGCTAATTACCAAAATCGGTCTCACCGAGTTTGTGTAATCGGTCTCACCGAGATTACGTTATGCCCTAACCCTAACCATATCAGTCCTACCAAGTTGCATGTCGGTCCCATCAAAATCACTAACGGTCACTAGGTTTACTGAATCGGTCTGACCGAGTTTATTGATTCGGTCCCACCGAGTTTGGTAAATTGTGTGTAACGGTTAGATTTTGTGTGGAGGCTATATATACCCCTCCACCTCCTCTTCATTCGTGGAGGGAGCCATCAGAACAAACCTACACTTCCAACTTACCAGTTCTGAGAGAGAACCACCTACTCATGTGTTGAGGCCAAGATATTCCATTCCTTCCATATGAATCTTGATCTCTAGCCTTCCCCAAGTTGCTTTCCACTCAAATCTTCTCCACCAAATCCAAATCCCGTGAGAGAGAGTTGAGTGTCGGGGAGACTATCATTTGAAGCACAAGAGCAAGGAGTTCATCATCAACGCACCATTTGTTACTTCTTGGAGAGTGGTGTCTCCTAGATTGGCTAGGTGTCACTTGGGAGCCTCCGACAAGATTATAGAGTTGAACCAAGGAGTTTGTAAGGGCAAGGAGATCGCCTACTTCGTGAAGATCTACCGCTAGTGAGGCAAGTCCTTTGTGGGCGACGGCCATGGTGGGATAGACAAGGTTGCTTCTTCGTGGACCCTTCATGGGTGGAGCCCTCCGTGGACTCGCGCAACCGTTACCATTCGTGGGTTGAAGTCTCCATCAACGTGGATGTACGATAGCACCACCTATCGGAACCACAACAAAAACATCCGTGTCTCCAATTGCGTTTGAATCCTCCAAACCCTTCCATTTACATTCTTGCAAGTTGCATGCTTTAATTTCCGCTGCTCATATACTCTTTGCATGCTTGCTTGAATTGTGTGAAGATTGCTTGACTTGTGCAAAGATAGCTAAAATCTGCCAAAGTCTAAAATTGGGAAAAGGTTAAGTTTTTAATTGGTCAAGTAGTCTAATCACCCCCTCTAGACATACTTCAAGGTCCTACAAGTGGTATTAGAGCTTTGGTCTCCATTTGCTTTGATTTCCATAGCTTTTGTTTGTCATATCCTTGGTTTCACAAACTAGGAGAGTATGGCGTCTAGCTAGGGAAATTATCACCGTAGAGGTCGTTACTTTGATGGCACTAATTTTGCTAGTTGGAAGCATAAGATGAAAATGCATATTCTCGGACATAACCCTGCCGTTTGGGCTATTGTGTGTATTGGCTTGCAAGGTGAATTCTTTGATGGGAGAGAGCCGAACCGTGAAGCAAGTGCAGATGAATTGAAGATGCTGCAATACAACGCTCAAGCTTGTGATATCCTCTTCAATGGCTTGTGCCCCGAAGAATTCAAAAAAATCAGCCGTCTTGAGAATGCAAAGTAAATTTGGGATACTTTGATTGACATGCATGAAGGTACCCACTCCGTCAAGGAATCCAAGTTGGATGTGCTCCAAAGTCAGCTTGACAAGTTAAAAATGAAGGATGGTGAAGGTGTCGCTAAAATGTACTCTAGGCTTGCTCTTATCACAAATGAGATTCCCGGCTTAGGAAGTGAAGAGATGACCGACAGATTCATCATCAAGAAGATCCTAAGAGCATTGGATGGAAAATATGATAGCGTGTGCACATTGATCCAAATGATGCCAAATTACAAAGATCTCAAGCCAACATAAGTCATTGGAAGAATTGTTGCTCATGAGATGTCACTCAAGGATAAGGAGGAACTTCACAACAAGTCAAGTGGTGCTTACAAAGCCTCATGTGAAGCCCCCACATCATCAAATGAGAAACAAACCTTCAATGAAGAATTGATCTTAATGGTGAAGAACTTCAACAAATTCTACAAGAGTAGAAGGATAGAAAGAAGATCTAAGTCAAGGTCTTACAATGACAAAAGATCTTCTAGTCGAGAGCGCAATTGCTACAATTGTGGGAGACCCAGACACTATTCCAATGAGTGTACGACACCCTACAAAATAAGAGAAGATTCTCCAAAAATAAGAAGTAGAAGAGAAGAATCACCACCAAGAGAAAGAAGGAGTAGAGATGATCGTTATGAACGAAGACCCTCACGGAGAAGCATGGATTCAGAAAGGAAGGACAAGTCATCAAGGAGCTACAGAAAACGAAGACATCAAGCTCATGTTGGTGAATGGGTATCCGGTTCCGACTCTGAACATCACTCCGAGAGAAGCTATCACTCCGACTCCGAACATACTCAAGATGAAGATGTTGCCGGTCTAGCACTTGTGTCAACCAACTCCTACGACATATTTGATTCACCAAATGATGGAATTGGAAGATGCTTCATGGCCAAAGGTCCTAAGGTAACACACCCCGATTATGTTGATTTTAATAGTGATGAAGATGACTTGTTAGGTGATGATGATTTACTTATTGACAACTCTAGTAATGAATACTATGATGAAACATCAATTAATCATGCTAATCAAGATAAAAGGAATAACAATGATAAGGAGAAGATTGAGCGTCTAACTAAAGAACTAAACACTCTTAAGTTAGCTCATGAAACTATCTTCGAAGATCATCGAGAACTTTTAAGGGCTCATGAGAAGTTACGCTTTGAAAAGCTCAATCTTGAGCAAGAGCATGAGTTCTTAAAGGAAATCAATGATGATCTCCGTAATAAAAGTTCTTCTTACATTGCCAAGCGTTTACTCTTATCTACTTACATGCCTCAAGTCAAGTCTAATAACAAGAACAAGAAAGATTCTTCCTCTAGTAGTAACAATAATAATGCTAAATCCAATATTGTTGCTTCTAGTAGTTCTCTTGATTCCACTAATGATTCTCTTAGCCAAGTTACACTTGAGCAAGAAAATAGCTTATTGAAGGGAATTATAGAGAAAGGTGTATACAAGAGCCTTGTCGGGAGTAAGCAATTCGAGGAAATTGTATGCAAGCAAGGAAGGCACCAGAAGAATCAAGGTGTTGGTTTTGAATGGAAGTTCAATGCCAATGGAGTTGAGTGGGAAGAAGATCAATACCCCAAGATGAAGTTTGTTCCTCAACAAGAGAAGTATGATCCTACTTCCTTCAAGGGAACACAAGCACAAGATGATCTTCCACCACAAGACCACAATAACAAAGGCAAGGACAAGCTTCAAGAGGAGATTGATGCATTTGAAGAAGCACCCAAGGCCTTGGTCAAGTGGGTTCCCAAGACTACGTCAAGTTCTACTTCATCAAGTACAACTACAACTCCAAGGATTCCCACCAAGATGATGTGGATCCCGAACAAGAAGAACTAGAGTGTTCTTGAGGGTGACTCCGCCAACATTCTTCACTCATATCATTATGGCAAGGACAAGTGTAATCAACTTCCATATCTTGCACTAGTTCAAGGAGTCACAAACCCTCATGTTGGTAAGGCAAGGGACAAGGTAACCTAATGTTTTCATCCCACTTGTTTGTTCCTTGTGGGACTAACCCATGTAGGTATTGAAAGTGAAACTCACTCCAAAGGATTGCTCTAAATGATCTACATCAACATTGAGCATTCACATCTTCAACACCTACATGAAGTCATCATCAACAAAACCCAAGGTTAGTTCATCCCTCTAAGGGGGGATCTCACATCTAGGGGGAGCTTAACTCTAAGAATTGAGTCAAAGCAACTCTAATGGTGTGAACACATCAATGCATTATGTAAAAGTGGTAACCCCACTTGAGCTTAAATGATGAGTATGACGCATGATCAAATGTTCTCATTTGACTCCTAAGTCAATATACTCATATATAGATGACCTAGTCATCGCCATTTTTTTGATAGATACTAGAATTGATTGTGCATGCTTTGCCACATATTTCATTTGCCATTTTATTGTGTGAGCATGTTGGTTGCATATTTTACTCATTCAAGAACATCCACTTGTTGATTTGATTGATTGATTTCTTTTTCTTTGGCCAAGTGGATGGACAAGAATGACTAGGAACCTTCTCTAGCTATCTATGCTTTTCTCGTCTCATACTCTATTCATGCTACATCACAAAATTTGATCAAGTCAGATTCGAACCACTCTGTGTGAGGAGCACTCGGAGTCCCCGATTCGTCATAGACTTAAACTTCCAAAACTTCTTTGTGATTTTTGGTCTGATCGATTCTTCCATTTCGGTCATACCGAGATCACTAAATCGATCTAGGTTTTCATTCTCGGTGCAACCGATTTGAACTTTTCGGTCTCACCGAGTTGCTGTAACTGTCAACAGTTATGCATCTCGGTGCCACCGAGTTGTTCCACTCGGTCACACCGACAGGGTCAGGCTATATATACTCACGGGCAAAAATTTGGAAACTTTCTCCAAACCTCTTTGCCCGTGCATAGCTCGCTCTGCCTTCTAGGTCTCCGGATCGTCGACTTCGTCGCCAACCGCCTCCTGTCACTGGTCTCCGCTGCCGTCAACGGATTTCAACTCCGCCGTTGCTGCTGTAGCGAGTTCATCACCGAACTAGGGTATGAACTCGATAACAGTGCTATCCTCGTCTAATTCTCAGCACATTGTGTTCATTATGATTCTTGCTACGATTGAAACACCTCTATCCAGTCAAAACAATCCTTAGAATAGATGCAATTTGAAAATTTAGGGTTAGGTTTCCACCGAAACCATCTCGGACCCACCGAGTTGAAAAACTCGGTCGCACCGATTCGGCTAACGCCATTGCACTATTAACTCTCGGTCCGACCGAGAATTGCTAATCGGTGTGACCGATTTTGGAACTTTGTGAAACCCTAGCAGTCTCGATGCCACCGAACTGTGACTCGGTCTGACCAGGATCACATGTTTAGGTTCCGAAAGCTGCTTCGGTATCACCGAGTTTGAAAATCGGTAGATCCGAGATGCTTTCTATGGAAAACTGAAACTATGTTTTTGAATCATTCTTTTGCAAAAATCTCTGCATTTTGTGATGCTCATCCACTCTATCTCATCTATAACTATTCACAGGGTCAGCAGTCAGTGTTTTCAGCATGTCAGACCAAAGTGATAGTCAGAACAGGGAAGAAGAGCAGATTCACATGAGTGAGGGCACTAGTCCCTCTAGCACTTCAGATGATGGCAGTAGAAGCACTCCTAGCAATTTGCCCAAAGCAGCCACAAGAGCCAGAAGGAAGAGAACCTCAGACTCTGAGGATGAGGACTATGTGGCAGCTGAAGATTAGGCTAGTTCCAAGAAGTTAGTGCTCAAAAAGGAGTATGGCTCAGCAGAGACCACAAAGCCTGGACTTAATAGGAAGGTCCCTGCCAAGAGGACACCCATGCTAAAGGTCAGAGGATCAACACAAGTACCTGCAAAACCTGATCCCATAGAGCCAGCTGCAAAAGGAAAGAAGAGGAAGGAAAGGGTCAGAAAGACCATGGCCAGAGTTGTCGGACAACCTTCCATGATGGAAGAGGAGGAGGAAGAAGAGGTTGCTGCACCAGCACCCAAAGCACAAAAGCTGATGGGTGATGCTATAAGGTCAGGGGCTGCAACATCAAAGCCCAAAGAAGCAACCAAAGCTGCCTCTAAGGCCAAGAATGCACCAAAGAGGAATACCAGGAGTATACCAGCTGCTGAGAAGAACAAGGCCCCAGTGCCTGAAGTTGCTAAGGAAGATGATGAAGGACAAGTCCTAAGGAAGCTCAAACCCAAGATTCTAGACCACAATGATGCTCATCCTATGGCCGAGGACATGAATATCAGGAGAGACTCGGGGTTGAGGCTATGGAGAGAGTCAGATCCATATGCCACCAGGAGAAGGACTGCTGTTGATTACAGGTTCCACACAAAGGAACAGCGGGATTTCTATGAGACAATCTTGCTGGACAAGAATCCTATAGTGTGTGATATGAGGTGGGTCGACTGGACCTACATAAAGGAGAATGAAGAACATTATCCTGGAGTGTATGACAGCTTCAGTGCATGTGGAGTTGCAGATTTTGTTGGGCAAAAGCTCACCAACCAGAATGATGAGCTCATTATGCAATTCTACTCCACAACACATTTCTATCTAGATGGAAGGATAGTTTGGATGTCTGAAGGTACGAGATACCAATCAACCATTGAGGAGTGGGCCAATCTGATCAATGCCCCAAAGGAGAGTGAAGATGACTTGGACGTTTATGCCAAGAAAAAGATGGGACACAATACTATGTCACATATGTACAAGGAGATCCCAGACAAAGCTCTTGAGACTTTCACGTTTGGGTCAGTCCATTTTCTTCTATCAGGGCTGCCAACGATCAACTGGATCCTAAGGCACACTCTTTTTCCCAAGTCAGGTGACCACAACATGATCAGAGGGCATGCAATCAACTTGCTACACATATTTGATGTGCCACAGAACTTCAAGGTCATGAGCCTCATGGTTGAGACTATCAAGAGGACAGTAGCAGACCAAAAGAGGAGTTGTGGATATGACCCACAAATTCAGGAGTTGATAAACTCAAAGATGGGCATAGGAAAATATCTGTTGGATAAGGAACACTTTGCTCTCTATCCAGACTTTGAGGACAATTAAGTTGTGATGAATGAGAATGAACCATCATCAGTACAAGCTCAAGAGAAGAAGGAGAAAGCAATGAGAGAGAAGGCTGCCAAGATGCCAACTCAAGAGGAGGCATCTGAGTACTTTTTAAAGAACAAGCAGGACCAGCTTGGTTACTTGATAGCATCAACACTAAGGATTGAGAAGGGGTTGGCCACCCTAACTCACAACCATGAGAGCCTGGAAAGAATCATGGAACAAAAATTCTATGATTTAGATGTCAAAGTAACTGAGATTCAGTAAGTTGTGGAGCAGCTACAGGAAGACATGCAGGAGAGGAAGGGCAGGACAATTACTGATGCATTTGCCAGAGTGCCTCGAGCTCAGAGATCAGCTGCAGTGCCAGTGACAGACACCAGAGCCACTTCATCTGCACCAGCTACAGCTCCAGTGCAACCAGCTCCAGCACCAACTCCTCCAGCTCCATCCACATCAACTGAAGTCTTCGTCCAAGGAGCCATCTCTACACCACCAACCGAACACCAAGCCTGAGAGACGATATAGTACTATGCATTTTCTAGGAACTTTTTGGTAACTTGTTGCCAAAGGGGGAGAAAAATGTATAGACCATAGGCTTCGAGAGAGAGAGTCTACTTTTGTTCTCTCTTGTCTTCTTGATTGAACTTTTCTTGCTTTTGATTGCTTGAGATACTATGCTATTATCTGTGAGGCATTGATGATCATGTGTTTGATCATAAGCTACACTTATGCTTGTTAGATGGTATTATCTTACTTATCCTTATATGATCATTCACTTTGCTTGGTGATGAGTGCATGTATTCAATCTTTATTATTTTGAGCGCTCCACCAAGATGTATGTGACATGGAAGATTAACCCATGAGCCTAATTCCTTGTGCATTTGTAGTCCAAAGAAAATTTTAAACTATGCACAAATTTAGGGGGAGCTCTTGCTTATCACATACTTCTCAAAGCGACGATGTGTTTCAATCTTATTATCATTTGTCGAAGCTTTGATCTATATGTTGTCATCAATTACCAAAAAGGGGGAGATTGAAAGTGCAACTATCCCTAGGTGGTTTTGGTAATTCATAACAACATATAGCTCATTGAGCTAATGCTATTCCAAGACAAACATTTCGGGAAAGTTCAATGAATGGCATGGCATGGATGATGAAAGTGGATCCCTCAAAATATTAAAGATAAAGGATTGGCTCAAGATCAAAAGCTCAAGACTCTACATTTTACATTTTAGTGATCCAAGATCACATTGAGTCTATAGGAAAAGGCCAATACTATCAAGGAGGGATGAGGTGTTGCTTAATGAGCCTCTTGCTTCAAGTGCTTAGTGATATGCTCCAAAACCCCTCAACTACTTTCTCACATCCACATATGACCTAAACCCAAAGTCAAAATCGGTCCCACCGATTCTTTATATCCGGCGCCACTGAGTTCAATTGTCATAGCCACTGCCACAAACCCTAGGCAAATCGGTATCACCGATAAGGAGCTCGGTCTCACCGAGATGGGATTGTAATCTCTCTGTTTTCCTTTGTAATGTTTTGGTCTAACCGAAGTGAGCGATCGGTCCCACCGAGATTGCAATGTAAACTCTCCGTTTCCCTTTCGTAACATTTCGGTCTCACCGAAAAGAGCGAATCGGTCCCACCAAGTTTACCTGACCAACTCTTTGGTTAGCTAATTACCAAAATCGGTCTCACCGAGTTTGTGTAATCGGTCTCACCGAGATTACGTTATGCCCTAACCCTAACCATATCGGTCCTACCGAGTTGCATGTCGGTCCCACCAAAATCACTAACGGTCACTAGGTTTACTGAATCGGTCCGACCGAGTTTATTGATTCGGTCCCACCGAGTTTGGTAAATTGTGTGTAACAGTTAGATTTTGTGTGGAGGCTATATATACTCCTCCACCTCCTCTTCATTCGTGGAGAGAGCCATCAGAACAAACCTACACTTCCAACTTACCAGTTCTGAGAGAGAACCACCTACTCATGTGTTGAGGCCAAGATATTCCATTCCTTCCATATGAATCTTGATCTCTAGCCTTCCCCAAGTTGCTTTCCACTCAAATCTTCTTTCCACCAAATCCAAATCCTGTGAGAGAGAGTTGAGTGTCGGGGAGACTATCATTTGAAGCACAAGAGCAAGGAGTTCATCATCAACGCACCATTTGTTACTTCTTGGAGAGTGGTGTCTCCTAGATTGGCTAGGTGTCACTTGGGAGCCTCCGACAAGATTGTGGAGTTGAACCAAGGAGTTTGTAAGGGCAAGGAGATCGCCTACTTCATGAAGATCTACCGCTAGTGAGGCAAGTCCTTTGTGGGTGACGGCCATGGTGGGATAGACAAGGTTGCTTCTTCGTGGACCCTTCATGGGTGGAGCCTTCCGTGGACTCGCGCAACCATTACCCTTCATGGGTTGAAGTCTCCATCAACGTGGATGTATGATAGCACCACCTATCGGAACCACGACAAAAACATCCGTGTCTCCAATTGCGTTTGAATCCTCCAAACCCTTCCCTTTACATTCTTGCAAGTTGCATGCTTTAATTTCCGCTGCTCATATACTCTTTGCATGCTTGCTTGAATTGTGTGAAGATTGCTTGACTTGTGCAAAAATAGCTAAAATCTGCCAAAGTCTAAAATTGGGAATAGGTTAAGTTTTTAATTGGTCAAGTAGTCCAATCACCCCCCCCTATAGACATACTTCAAGGTCCTACAGATGGCTCCAAGGCAGCCGAAGCAGCTACTGGGTCAGACGAGTGGAGTTGCACTGGAGCGGCAATAACCGGAGCAGTCGACCTCGACGGACAATCAGTCGTCAATGGGCTAGGAAATGTGACATTGGTCCGAACCGGATCTCTGGAACGCTCGACCGCCGCCTCAAGCGCTGGCGTCGACTGAGGGACTTGAACTGCAAGTTTTCTCTTGCTCGATCCCCCACCTCTCCTCCTCGTCTCCTGTAGAGGCACTTCTTCTTCTTCATCATCAGGAAGCACGACGACCTCTCGCGGAACTGCAAAGAGAGAAAAACATTGGAAATTCAGCCGACTGATAACCCACTTAACTAAATGAAGCCTGGTCGAACGGACTTACCAACTCGGGAAGTGGCCGCGTCGTTGGTCTCCTCATCTCCTAGAGTGTTGTCGATATCCATGTGAGTTGCAGCAGAGGTTGGGCTAGAAAGATACATGATCCGTTTGGTCAGAACAAAAACTTTAGTCGGCCTAGATAAGTGCAAGCAAGATACTCACCCTGAAGCAACAGGGACGTCCATCTTGATCCGCGGCATAGTCTTCGAGTCTTTGGAGGAGCAACCTTGGGCTGCTTGGCGACCTTCTCTTTCGGCTTCGGAGTCGATGTCTGAGTGCGCTTCTGCGTGTGGGTACTTGGAGCCACGTTCTTTCCACGCCCGCCCGCTGGGTCATGGTGTTGCTTGGATCGGTGTTCGGAGCACGGCGGCGAGTCAACTTATTCCTCATCGTCCGACTCCTCGCTCTCCTCCTCTTCATCTTCATCCGAATATTCCCATTCACCACTCTCCTCTGTGCTGGCCTCTCCCTCCTGGTCCTGCTCCAGAGCTTTTTCACCATTGGGCATCGAATACATGTCAGTGAAAACCTACAAGACAAAAAGTCGAGTAAAAGTCAGTCGAGATCAAGTACAATCGGAATGTGTATGCAAAGACAGTCGGAATAAAGAGCATACCTTGTAGGGCTGATTGTCGTCACTGAAGGGGATGACTCGACTGGCTCCTCTGGGATTGTCTTGGTTGCCTGCAATGCTCTTCAACCACATGGCAATGGTTTTTGGTGGCACTTCCTCTGGATGAACCCGAGTGGTGTCGTCCCGAGAGTACAACCACATGGGATGGTCACGGGCCTCAAGAGGCTGGATGCGTCGATTGAGGAATACTTCCAGCAGGTCCATGCCAGTGACACCCTCATTAATCAGTTGGACCACTTTCTCAACCAACATCTTCGTCTCCACGTTCTCAGCAGCAGTCACTTTTAGTGGAGAAGGAGTCTGGACACGGTCAAAAGTGAAGTGGGGAAGGCCAGTCGACCGATTTGGAGTTGGGATGTCCTGGCAGTAGAACCAGGTCGACTACCAACCTCTAACCGATTCAGGGAGAGTCATGGCAGGGAAAGAACTCCTCTTCCTCTTTTGGATACCCAAACCCCCACACATCTGGATGACATGGGTCTTCGAGTCACTCGTTTTTGCTTTCTTCACCGACTGGGAACAGATAGTGAAGATATGTTTGGAAAGGCCCCAGTGCGGTCGACACCCCAAAAAGTTTTCACACATCGACACAAATGCGGCAAGGTACGTGATGTTATTGTGAGAAAATGGTGGAGTTGGGCACCGAAGAAGTTCAGGAAGCCCCGGAAGAAGGGGTGCGGAGGGAGCGAAAAACCCTGGTCGACCTGGGTGGCGAGCAGTACACACTCACCCGGTCGAGGTTGTGGCTCCATCTCCCCCTCAGGCAGCCTTGCTGCACCCTTGGCGATCAGCCCGGACTTCGCTAGCTCGTCCAAATCCTCTTGCCGGAGTGAAGACCGGATCCAATCGCCCTGGATCCAGCCTGGCGGCAGCCCCGTGCATGATGACGACCCGCAGTTTTGCTTCTTGCCTTTCGCCGCCCCCGTCGCCTTCTTCACGCGCTCCAGTGCCGCCGTCTTGTCCTTCACCATGGCGGTAGAGCGGCAGTGTCGAGAGCAGAAGAACTGGATGCGGTGGAGAAGCAGAGGAAGAAGAAAGAGAAACGGGCATGCATAGTGCAGACGCCTCGGCCCCGTCGCCTTATAAAGGGTTGCTTCCGAGTGGCTGACCCGTGGGACCAGGCGATCCTATCAAATCCCGCAACAGTCGCGCGCAAAGTACGTGATAAAAAAGGTGGCGTGGAAATCGAGGCACTACTGTTTATCCGCCCGCTTACTTCGGTGCGCCCCTCCCGTGCGCTTCTCTGAAATTTCGTATCCCGTGAAATCCGGGATACACTGCAATCAATCGCGCCAAAGATTCCGCACCCCAAGACAGCAGTCGGCAGATGATGCTACAAGTTTAGTCGGCAACTTTCTGAATGGATCAAGGCGACTGAATCAACACTGAAGTACCAACGTGAGTCTTCCATCTTGTGAAAAACACTCGCGAGGTGCAAAGCTCAGAACAAGTTCAACTTCAACCTACTTTCCACTCGAACCTTAATCCATTCGGGGGCTACTGATGAGTATACAGACCTAGGGTAGGGTCATAGGCCTGACCTATACGTCCTACCCAAGGTCACTACCCTAGAAGATAAGAAGTCCAAGAGACAACGAGGAACCCCCAGTCAAAGGTGTCGAGTGCAATCCACTCGACCAATCATATCACTCGGATACCCTTCCTACTTGCTGTCACTCGACCATACAAGGAATCACTCGACCTACCGAAGATCAGGAGTCACTCAGCATTGCAATGGTCAGGCGATCACTCCGTAGTCTTTAAGGTCATTAATAGCACTTAAGACTGGCGTTATCAGTAACGCCCCTACTTTATGTACATTAAGCCCCTTGTAATGAAGGATGGCTGGGGTCCTGGCGCACTCGATATAAGCCACCCGTTCCTCTGGGACAAGGGTTCGCACCCCCTGTAATATCACACACACATAATCCAGTCGACCGCCTCCGGGCACCGAGACGTAGGGCTATTACTTCCTCCGCGAAGGGCCTGAACTCGTAAATCCTGTGTGTACACCTTCGCCATAGTTGTGACCTTGCCTCTCCATACCTACCCCCCTTTCTACTGTCAGTCTTAGAACCATGACAGAGCCCACAACCTTCATGCGGGCACTCCACCCTCACCGACGGAAGGACGGCGTCCACCGCTGTGTTTCGCACATCGAAGCCACCGCCGTGCTCGCACTTCTGGCACTGCTGCTGGTTCCCAGGGCACTCGACGAGGTAGTCCGCGCAGGCCAGGTGCCCTCCCTTGCACTGCATAAATCAATCGAACAACACATCATCAATCAAGAAACCTGCAGCTTGCTCGATCAGCCGAACAAACGAGGTGTATTCGGACCTCATACACTGGAGGCGTCAAGGGGCGGAGGCACAAGGGGCACTGGAGCAAGGTGAGGTCCATCGAGACCATAGAGAGCTCCATCGCCGGGTCATGTTCTGTCTGCATGATCTCGCCCTCCTCGTGCACAACCATCTCTCGCTTTAGGGCCGGGGCATTACAAAGCTTTACCGTCGCATATTCATACTACTTCAAGGTGCATTAAATCAACACATGCAAGTATCAAAAGGAGAGTCACGGCATGCATGCATGCGTTGTAATTAATGCATTGGTAAACACAAATTATTGAAATATATCGAGTGTAGTGCTTTGATGAGTCACCTCAACTCGTACAACAATGAGAAGTTTGATTATCCTCTCCCTCGCGTACTTAACTACACCTGCCTTTGGTTGTATGACAGGTTGGCCACCCACCTGTTGGGCCCACCTGTCATATATGCAAAGGCAGGAGCACTAAGTCAATGAAGCAGCGTCCCTCCCTCGCCCATGAGCGTGGTGGCTGGCAGGACTAGGAGAAGTTTTTGCTACACGCTCTCCCTCCCGCATGTAGTGGACATGCAGCAGTTCAATCGGTCTCCGTTGGCCAGAAGCATACTGTAGTACTCCTCCAGTGCAATAGTACTCCATCATTGTTCAACTTCCTGAAGAGGCGAAGAGCCAAGCGCAGCCTGGACGCTCGTGTGGCAGTTTCATGTGTAGAGTAGTCTAGGATAGCATGTACCGTGCCTGTAAGCTTAAAATCGTTGGGGTCGGCTCCATGCTATGTGGCCATCTCAAAGTTTTTTTAATTAAAATAGTATTCTGGCCCTACCTGTCATCCTGGTTATTGTAGTTTGCATGCGCATCTGGTCGAGACATGAATATATATTTTAATTTGTGGTGGGTAAATGTTAGAGGTTGCAGCAAATATATTTTACACTACGGGTCTTTCAGCCAAGTTTAGAGGCAAGCATGTGGGGACAGTGCTATGATGTGTCACGTCAACTCGTACAATGAGGAGAAGCTTGATTTTACTACTACACGCCTTCTCCCTCGCCCATGCACGCGGTTGCTCATAGACGAGGACATGCTTTTGCTTATAGTACTACAACAAGCCATGCCTCCCGCTCGCGGTGGACGGACATGCAACAGTGGATTCGATACTGTAGAAGCAGTAGTAGTAACATCATTGTTCATCTTCTCGAAGAGGCGAAGAGCCAGGCGCAACCCGAACGTGGCAGTTGTGAACCTTGGAGCACGCATATAGCCAGGCTCTTGCATGAGACAAAATTGTTATGTGAGCCCACTATTGTAGTACATACTTACTAGTACAGGCCTGTAAACCAGAAAGGAGTATTTGCCTTTCTAGAGATTTCAACAAGTGACTAGACTACACCGAGACAGAGTACATATGGAGCAAAATGAGTGAATCTGCACCGTAAATAAATACGTAGTTCTCTCGTTTTCCTCTCCGTGGTGCACAATATTGAGTATACTAACTAGTCTTTTTTTGACACGCATTTATGTTTTTTTTGACACAGTATAGACGAAAGCACTCATATACACGCGCATACACTCACCCCTATGAATGCACACACGCACACACTACCCCTATGAGCACCTCCGAAAGACTGAGCCGGCACTATCATCTTGAAATTTATGAAGTCACCATAGGCACCTCGTTGTCGACGGGAACATCTCCTGACACGCGATAGACGCGAGCAGTAGTCGCCTCCATAGGTGCTTGAACGCCAAGGAGGGAGAGGGTAGCGGTTCCTGAGACGTTGAACGGTCAATGATGCATCCTCAATTACATGCAGAGGGAATTAATTGGAGAAGCAGAATAGAGCCAGCAAGATGTGAATGCAACAGAGTTTGGACTCTCATAAAAGGTGCCCCACCACTCCAATCCATCTACTCCTAGTCTCTATGCAACACTTCTCACTCCAATCCAAGACCAAGTGACCAGAAGCCACAAGCACCTATGGAGGCGATGGACGTGAGCGGTAGTCGGCTGTGCCAACTCATCCAAGGCGTCAGCCTGCGGCCCCGCACCGCGCAGCGTTTCCGAATGGTGCTGGCGACCACCGGCATCGTATCCCTCGATGACGCCGGCTTTGCCTCTCGCATGGACGACATGTGGTCAACTCCATCCGCAAGTTCACCGCCGTCAAGAAGAGCGCAGACGACCTTGTCGTACTGCTCCGCGCCCAGGCTCCTCATTACCTGCCACCCTAATCGGCCTCCATGGTGACCAATTATTTCAAGCACTGGTGGCCCTGCAGGTGCCAGAGGTCACGATGAAGAATGTGCACCTCGGGGCCGCGCTCGCCGTGCAGCGCCTCGCCATGCAAGAAACCATCGACCTGTACATCCACGTCTATGAGGAAATCATCTACATTGGCCACTATAAGGCAAGCGGGGACACAAAGACGTTGGCCTTCTTCCAATAGCTGGAATCTTTAGATGCCATTGTTCAGAAGCACGTCGACCTGGCCACGAAAGCCGCTGCTACTTAGGCGCTGTTCTATGGGCCGGCGCCCTGAGTCGAGGAGGTGGACATCGTCGATGGATGCATCTCTTCTTCTTGCCTCCTGTAACCATCACTGCATCGCCTCGTGGCCTTAATGTTTTATTAGTATAGTACTCCCTCCGTTCCCAAATATAACTCTTTCTAAAGATTCCAGCAAGTGACTACTACATACCGAACAAAATGAGTGAATCTACACTCTAAAATATGTCAACATACATCCGCATGCTGTATTCCATTTGAAATAGTATCTAAAAAGGCTTATATTTAGGAACGGAGGGAGTATATGGCATTTTTATTCTAGTCGTAAAGTTTTCACTATGAGGTGGGGCCGCAGTTGAGCAAACCCACCCGCCCACCGGGCGTCAGCTGAGTTTAGAATTAGAAGAGAGAAACGAGGGAGGAGAGCTAGCTGTAGCACAGATGCTGTTGTCAGATGGGACTCGTGTTGATAGAATAGGAGTACTGAGCACTCGTACCTCTTTTTTTGAGGGAAAAAATAGTCGTATGTCTAGTACCACTGGTTGGGTGTGTGCAACCTATAGCTGTCATCACTTTAGGTCTCCTTTTCGAACCATAGCTATGCTTCACAGTACATATTTTTTTTCATGCATTTATCCTCCTATATGTACTCCTAGGCTATTTCCACGTGCTCCCTTTCACCAACATATGGGACATATAGCATCTAGGTCGTAGTGCATGCACGACTCGGAGCATATGCTGGGGTACTTTACATTTCAAACCTCACGACTTACATGCAAAGCCCCCGCAGAAGAATAAATAAATAAACGAATTACTACATGAAACCGTATTATTTTCATAGAAACCGGAGCACGTTCATTAAATTTTGGACATAACACATTTATAAAAAATGACCGGACCTAAACCAGTCTAAGGGCCTCTTTGATTTTTCCCGCAAAAAAGGGCCTCTTTGATTCGCAGGATACTGAAAACACAGGAATGGGGAAAGTATGATGGCGATGAACCGAGACGAGGAGAACTCTAACTCAGTTAGAGGTTAGAGTTAGATTCTAACCCTGAACTAACCCTGAACTAACTCTAAACCAAAGAGGTATATGGATGGCAGGGTTAGATTGCCAATAAATGCTCTTTCTCAATCATTTGACTACTTTGGACCCTATTTCCTGCCGGATTTGGTGTGGCTGGCTCTTGTGTGGCCTCCTTAATAAATTTTACTTTGTCCATACAAATGAGATATCCCACTTAAACATACAACTGAGATAAGCGAACCATCCTTACAAATTGACATAAACTACAATTGACATAAGTGAACCATCCTTAAAAATCAAGCATGCAAAACATGATAAATTTTACTTTGTCCATACAAATGAGATATCCCACTTAAACATACAAGTCGTGAATCAAGGTTCACAAAAAAATACACTCCATGAACGAAGCATGAGCTAACTCATCACGGAAGTCATTCACGATAGGGAGGGAGCCCGGAGCCCCTCACACACTGAGGGAGGAGCTCGTCATCGTCGCTTTGGAGGAAGGCTCTGTAGAGCCCAAGCCCCGGGAACCCCTCCGACGCCGGTGCTTGCGAGTTGAGGTCGACACCGGCATGGGTAGCAGGGCCACTTGCCGCCGATTGGGAACTTAATCTTTGGGCCTCTAGAAATAATGCAAGCCTGGAACTGAAATACCTAGAAAGGTGAACTGAATCTTTGGGCCTCTAGAAATAATGAAATCCTGAAAATGAAATACCTAGAAAGGTGAACTGAATCTTTGGGCCTCTAGAAATAATGCAAGCCTGAAAGTGAAATACCAAGAAAGGTGAACTGAATCTTTGGGCCTCTAGAAAGATTTATTACCTCCTCAAGCATCATCAAACAATTCCATGCATGCACCACAAGTCTATACCAAGTTGATCAGGATCTACTTTTCCAAATGAGAATTAGCGCTAGAGCGAGCAAGGTCAATGATATGGCTGTGAGACAGAGAAGGAACGAACAAACTCACCCCTCTCGCGACCTCCCTGCTAGATGTGTCGCCGCCGCACACGACAGAGGGATAAAAACGATCGGTGAAGGGGGAGCGGGGCGACCTTCGAAGGCCGGAGGGAGAGGGCGGTCGGAGTAGGGCGGCGGAGGCCGGAAGGAGAGGGCGGCCATAGGAGAGAGAGAGGGCGAGCAGCAGAGCGGCGCTTGGGCGGGCGGCCCGATGGGGAACAGAGAGGAGTCGTGCGAGGGAGGGGGGAGGGAGCGATCTGGTGCAGGCAGGGGAGATTTTTTAGTTCTCTTTTAGTGGGCCTGAGGATAACTAACCCAATTAGAACCTCTCCACCGGGCTAGTTTTTTTAGCTGGGTTAGAGCATACTAGCTCAAACTAATCCCTCCTATTTTGATAATTTGAGGCTATTTCAACCCAAACTAGCTCTAACTCAGGGATCCAAACAAAGAGGAGTAGTACTGTACATGCTACAGTCTAGACCGTAGCACATTGTTTTTTTATGGCCATATCACCACATTGTTTTCTACTGCTGGTTCACTGGGCTACCGTGGTTCACACTGCTGGTTCACTGGTATGCCGTGGTTCACACTCCTTCGACATGAGTAGTAGTAGTATATACCACATCATTCTTTGCTCCTTCTTACTACGTACTTCACCGACATGTGGGAGAGCCAGCCTCTGGGTCGACGTGTCATGCACGAGATTAGAGTGCGGAACGGAAGGGGGGCATCACCCCGGTCGTAGCACCAGTAATTCATGACTATAGTGAGTAGTCATATGAAAAGTCTTTCCAGCAGTAACACGCCATCAAATCGCATAGCCCAAACTTTCCAGCAGTAAGTTTGAATCCGCCACTCCCTCACCCTCCTCGCCTCTCTGTCAAACCGCCTATCCGAAAACTGTCGCGTGTACTGCCCGGGAAAAGCCCAACCCTCAACTTTTAACTATGTGAAAATAGTTCGAGCTTGTTCATTCTATATAAATACTTACTGTATGTTTATTCACCCATGGGGTTGTTCAATGAATGGAGGGCCGGGGAGCACGAGTGAACAATACTAGTACTACTAGTAGTAAGTAGGAGTCGTACAGTTAGTCACCTTATAGAGAGTTTCTTTTCTTGAATGCCATGTACACAAATTGAAACGCTTGTTGTGGAGAGAAAAAGATAATCACTCCACTATATATGTACGCAGGGGCCTGAGTGCTTGCTTTACTAGGGTTGCTCTCTTCATTCTCTCATCCTCTCCAGATCTAAAAAGGATAGCAGTAGCTACATTTTCTCTCTGCTCACCGCTGGTCACAGATGCGGCCGGATCCCTTCGACCGGTGTGTGTAGAGGACTAAAAGGTGCATCTTTCACGCGGTCATCACCGTCGAGGGAGGAAACCCACAACTACTGGCAGGGCCCAATCCTCTGCCCGTGCCGTTCTCTCTAACACAGCGCCGGCTCGGAAGGTCCTCCGACCCTTCTTCCTCCTTGCCGTATTATGCGCAGATCGGACCTGCCGCTGCCGACATCCCGACGAACCTCAGGTACAAGTTCTTCAAAAGAGACCTTGCTCTATTGCCCCAGCTCCCAACGTGTCTGCATGTGCATCTTTTTCTACTTCCATCAGCTCAGTATTATTAGAGGTAAAGCTGCTTCATGCATTCGAATCTAGGACTTGGTTCAAACAACGAAGAAAGGGAAAAAATCGTAGCATGAATCTAGGACTTGATTCAAAGAGGAAATAACAGGGGAAAAGTAGTAGAGACCAGATACCCAACCGGTCTCTTGGTTGAAAAGGGAAATAATGGGAAAACTCAGTACAAACTGGATGAGGAACAGATCTATTATTGGTTGAAAAAAGGATAGAAAGTGGCGGCTGGTGGACAAGTTAACAGAGTATGTCCAGGATTAGATTTGCTGTCCTCACATTGTAAAAGGTCTCCAGGATTAGATTTACTGCCCTCACATAGTAAAAGGTCTCTAGGATTAGATTTCTGCCCTCACATAGGAAAAGTTCTCCAGGATTAGATTTGCTGCCCTCACAGAGCATGAACAAACTCGGCGTCACCACTTTATGCCTCCTTGTAGGTACATTGTGCTGATGCGTCCACTGTTGCATGTCCTTATACCAACCTTTTGCTATTGTTAATGTAAGGGCGCATGTAAAATGAAGCGATCACACTGTTACCTTAAGGACATGTCTAACCAGTGTTATTGTTAATCTAAAGCCTCCAGTGATATGATGCAATTAAACTGTGTTAACAAATGGTACTCCTGCTGTTCTCCCCAGTATGATAAGTAAGTTGCTTCTTTACGCTGCTGGAGTGACCTGGTGTCCCCACGGTCCCATGCCCTTAAACCAACTCTTTAGCTGCTGTTGATTTACTATATTTGGTAAACAAGCAATGCCACCATTAAAGTAACCCCATATTTGATGAATGTCATAGTTGATCGTAATGCTTCTGGTAACATGAAGCATTGCTGACATTTTAAAATTTCTACTGTCTTTGTGTGATTGCCATGAACATAATTAATATGCTTATTTTCATTTCGTGTATGTTTCATATATTCTTATTGACCAACAACTGTTTACTTTCTATATTTTTGTGCAGATAGGAATATCCATTTCACCTGTTGCTATTGTGACCTTTTGGTAAACTGCACAAAACACTTTCTTTTGGAATGAGTGTCTTGTGCAGTTCAACTAAAATGTCATGTGGGCAACATCTCTCAATTTTGGTGGAACTGCACAAAATGGAGACTGCAGTTTCCAAAATCTCCATCAAATTTTGCTGGTAATCTCGTGCAACATTTTATTAGCTTTTGCAAGATGAGCCGTCACTGTCACCACAATGGCACTTTATTTTGGTGGAACTGCACAAAAGGATAAGAAAATTATAGTTGCACCTTACATGAGCAGGACAACCAACCTCAATGTTCCTGAATTTTAGTGCAACTACTAAAGAAGAACCTGCCAGCTCATGAGAGCAAGTACTTCTTGCTAGCTGAATGATGCAATCTTTGGTTCATTTCAAGTGAACTGCAGAAAAAGGCGCAGGAATTGAATCATGGATCTGCAGGTTGACCTCATCCGAGTGGAGGTGCAGGTTCACCACATCGAGTCATGGCGGTATAGGGCCCCTCACACCGGTTGCTTCAACTAGTGCCACTATTATAGTAATCATGCTCTTTCTTATCTATGCAAACAAGAATACTCTACTACAGATGTTGTGATGGTCAAGAGCATTCGCCAAGTTCTTGGGTTGTATGACACGGCTAGCCAAGATGGATTTAGTCCCGATATTCACTTTATCAAAAGGCTCTAATGGGTTGGTTCTTGATGACCCACAAGTATAGGGGATCTATCGGAAGGAAATGATAAGCGGTTTTCAGCAAGGTATTCTCTGCAAGTACTGAAATAAGTGGTAACAGATAGTTTTGTGATAGGATAAATTGTAACGAGCAACAAGTAACAAAAGTAAATAAAGTGCACCAAGGTGTCCAATCCTTTTTGTAACAAAGGACAAGCCTAGACAAACTCTTATAATAGGAAAAGCGCTCCCGAGGACACATGGGAATATCATCAAGCTAGTTTTCATCACGCTCATATGATTCACGTTCGGTACTTTGATAATTTGATATGTGGGTGGACCGGTGCTTGGGTACTGCCCTTACTTGGACAAGCATCCCACTTATGATTAACCTCTATTGCAAGCATCCGCAACTACAACAAAAGTATTAAGGTAAACCTAACCATAGCATGAAACATATGGATCCAAATCAGCCCCTTACGAAGCAACGCATAAACTAGGGTTTAAGCTTCTGTCACTCTAGCAACCCATCATCTACTTATTACTTCCCAATGCCTTCCTCTAGGCCCAAATAATGGTGAAGTGTTATGTAGTCGACGTTCACATAACACCACTAGAGGTTAGACAACATACATCTTATCAAAGTATCGAATGAATACCAAATTCACATGACTACTAATAGCAAGACTTCTCCCTTGTCCTCAGGAACAAACGTAACTACTCACAAAGCATATTTATGTTCATAATCAGAGGGGTACTATTGTGCATAAAGGATCTGAACATATGATCTTCCACCAAATAAACCAACTAGCATCAACTACAAGGAGTAATCAACACTACTAGCAACCTACTAGCACCAATCCCGGACTTGGAGACAAGAATTGGATACAAGAGATGAACTAGGGTTTGGAGATGAGATGGTGCTGGTGAAGATGCTGATGGAGATTGCCCTCTCCCGATGAGAGGAGCGTTGGTGATGACGATGGTGATGATTTCCCCCTCCCGGAGGGAAGTGTCCCCGGCAGAACAGCTCTGCCGGAGCCCTAGATTTATTCCGCCAAGGTTCCGCCTCGTGGCGGCGGAGTCTCATCCCGAAAGGTTGCTTCTTATATTTTTTCTCATCGAAAGACTTCATATGGGAGAAGATGGGCGTCGGAGAGCCACCAGGGGGCCCACGAGGTAGGGGGCGCGCCCAGTGGGGCGCCCCCACCCTCGTGAGCAGGGTGTGGGCCCCCTGGCCTTCAACTTTGGCTACGATTTTTCTTTATTTATTCTAAGATATTTCGTAGAGTTTCAGGACTTTTGGAGTTGCGCAGAATAGTCCTTCAATATTTGCTCCTTTTCCAGCCCAGAATTCCAGCTGCCGGCATTCTCCCTCTTCATGTAAACCTTGTAAAATAAGAGAGAATAGCCATAAGTATTGTGACATAACGTGAAATAACAGCCCATAATGCAATAAATATTGACATAAAAGCATGATGCAAAATGGACGTATCAACTCCCCCAAGCTTAGACCTCACTTGTCCTCAAGCGAAAAGCCGATAACAATAAATATGTCCTCATGTTTAGAGGTAGAGGCGTCGATAAAAATAAAATACGGACATGAAGGCATCATGATTGCTTCATAACAGCAACATATATAAAACTTTGTCATATGATTACTTATGTTCTAGTGATGATCTTTTCACAAAGCCAAAATATGAATCAGAAACTTTATTGGGCACCAACAATTATAATCTCAGTCATTGAAGCAATTGCAGTTTATCATAACATCGGAAAGAGTCTATGTCAGAGCTTAAAAGCAAGTCCACATACTCAACTATCACTTAGTCCTTCATAATTGCTAGCACTCACGCGATACTTTGTGGTTACAGAGTTTTAATCGGACACAGAGAAAGATAGGGGCTTATAGTTTTTGCCCCACAACCTTTTACCTCAAGGGTAATGTTAACAATAATAATTCACGCTCCCCCACATCCAATTAGATATATATATCATGTTCTTTCCAACATGCTGAGCTTGCCAAAGGATAAAATGAAAAAGGAAGGTGAAGATCACCGTGACTCTTGCATAAAGTAGAGGATAATAATAAAAGGTAGGCCCTTCGCAGAGGGAAGCAGAGGTTGTCATGCGCGTTTGGGGTTGATGCACACAATCTTAATGCAAACGAACGTCACTTTATATTGCCCCTTGCATGTGAACCTTTATTATGCAGTCTGTCGCTTTTATTGCGTCCACAACAAGTTCGTACAAAGCTTATTTCTCTGCACTAATAAGTCATGCATATTTAGAGAGCAATTTTTATTGCTTGCACCGATGACAACTTACTTGAGGGATCTTACTCAATCCATAGGTAGATATGGTGGACTCTCATGGCAAAACTGTTTTAAGGGTATTTGGAAGCACAAGTAGTATTTCTACTTAGTGCTGAGAATTGGCTAGCGTGAGGGGGAAAGGCAAGCTCAACACGGTAGAGGAACCATGACAACATACTTTATCTCAGATGTAAGAAAACATAACTCATTATGTTGTCTTCCTTGTCCAACATCAACTCTTTAGCATGTCATATTTTAATGAGTGCTCCCAATCATAAAAGATGTCAATGATAATATATCTATATGTGATACCTCTCCTTCCTTATTACTTCCTATTAATTGCAACGATGACCAAAGCTATATTTGCCAACTCCCAACAACTTTAAATCATCATACTCTTTCTATGTGAAGTCATTACTTTCAATAAGATCAATATGAACTCTTGACTCTTTTTATTCTTCTTATTCTAATCACCCAAGATCATGGCAAAATACTCAAGCCCTTGACTCAACACTAATCTTTATTATATAGCTCACGGACTCAATTACAAAGAAGGATCATAAAGCAAAATTCGAAACTAGATCATGCCATGACTTTATTCTACTAAATCAGGATACTACTAATAAGATCGAACTAAGAAAAACGGTAAAGATAGGAGTTGTGATGGTGATACGATACCAGGGCACCTCCCCCAAGCTTGGCAGTTGCCAAGGGGAGTGCCCATACCCAGATGATTATGTCTCCTTCTTTGTTGTTGGTGGTGGAGGTGTTGTTGATGATGCAGTTGTCGCATTTTTCTCTAGCTTGTGTTTGAGGCTAAAATTTTCATACCTTAGATCCTCGTTCTCGAGCTCGAGTTTCATTATCTTTTTGCATAGTGCTGCCTTGCTGTCCTACGAAAAATGAGGTGGGATAGATTGAACCTTATGGAGACTTGACTTCTTGAACTCCACATGCATGTCACCAGGTTGAGGTAGGGGATAGTCTTCTTCGTCGGAACTCGTTTCCTCCTTCCTCCTTGGATCAAAATCTTCTTCTTCCTTCGTGGTCTAGCCATAATGCTCCACGTCACCATATACCTTGGGATTTGCAATATAATCAGCCATGTAGCTCTCTCCCTCTGAATCTTGTGAAGACATCTTGCTCTAGTCTGCAGCAGCAACAGCTCGAAACAAAAACAGAAGATAATTGCGTGATACGAGAGTCAAAACCTTTGGGAGTATATATAATGAATTTTTACCGACCAAAATACGTATCGTGCAAGGAAACGGAGTCCAGAGGGCACACGAGGTGCTCACGAGGTAGGGGGCGCGCCCAAGGGGGTAGGGCGCACCCTCCACCCTCGTGGAGGCCTCGTGTCCTCCCCGGACTGCTACTTATTTTTCTATTTTTCTAAATATTCCAAAACGGAGAAATATTGCCTTTAAAAATTGTTTTGGAGTCGGTTTACTTACTGTACCACATACCTATTCCGTTTCGGAGTCTGGAACATTCTGGAAAGTGTCCTTTATGTATTCCTCCGGGGTTACGGTTTCAATAATATTAGTTTCAACATTTATAGGATTACCTGAGATATAGTGTTTGATCCTTTGGTCGTTTACCACCTTCGGATTTGTGCCTGCGAAGTTGTTGATTTTTATGGCACCAGAACGATAGACCTCCTCGATAACATAAGGTCCTTCCCATTTGGAGAGAAGTTTTCGTGCAAAAAATCTTAAACGAGAGTTGTATAACAATACATAATCACCTACATTAAACTCACGCTTTTGTATCCTTTTGTCATGCCACCTTTTAACTTTTTCCTTAAACAACTTGGCATTTTCATAAGCTTGGGTTCTCCATTCATCAAGTGAGCTAATATCAAATAACCTCTTCTCACCGGCAAGTTTGAAATCATAGTTGAGCTCCTTAATAGCCCAATATACCTTATGTTCTAGTTCGAGAGGTAAATGACATGCCTTTCCATAAACCATTTTATACGGAGACATGCCCATAGGATTTTTATATGCAGTTCTATAGGCCCATAATGCATCATCAAGTTTTTTGGACCAATTCTTCCTAGACCTATTGACAGTCTTTTGCAAAATTAGTTTGAGCTCTCTATTGCTCAATTCTACCCGACCACTAGACTGCGGGTGATATGGAGATGCAATCCTATGATTAATGTCGTATCTAGCAAGCATCTTACGAAAAGCACCATGAATAAAATGTGAACCACCATCGGTCATTAAGTATCTAGGGACTCCAAACCTCGGAAAAATAACTTCCTTAAGCATTTTAATAGAAGTGTTATGATCAGCACTACTAGTTGGAATAGCTTCTACCCACTTAGTAACGTAATCAACAGCAACTAGAATATGAGTGTAACCATTAGATGCAGGAAAAGGTCCCATATAATCAAAGGCCCAAACATCAAATGGCTCAATAACAAGTGAATAATTCATAGGCATTTCTTGACGTCTACTAATATTTCCAATCCTTTGACATTCATCGCAAGATAAAACAAACTAACGGGAATCCTTGAAGAGAGTAGGCCGATAAAAACCGGATTGCAATAACTTATGTGTAGTTCTATCCCCAGCGTGGTGCCCTCCATAAGCTTCGGAGTGACACTTACATAGGATCTATTTCTGTTCATGCTCAGGTACACAACGTCTAATAACACCGTCTACTCCTTCTTTATAAAGATGTGGTTCATCCCAAAAGTAGTGTCGCAAGTCATAG
This sequence comes from Triticum dicoccoides, assembly GCF_002162155.2. Classification (NCBI taxonomy): domain Eukaryota; kingdom Viridiplantae; phylum Streptophyta; class Magnoliopsida; order Poales; family Poaceae; genus Triticum; species Triticum dicoccoides. The sequence continues at coordinate 529,515,588 of NC_041391.1, read as the reverse complement.
AAAAACTTTTTCTTTTGTTGCTATGTGAAGCTAGGCGGTATAAATTTAGCAACTATATAATTAGCATAATCAGCATACCACGGAGTGCTACGAGAAGTACTTATGACATTTAATTGCTCATCAGGAAAACCATCATCAATAGGTAGTGGGTCATCAAGAACATTCTCTAGCCTAGACAAGTTGTCTGCAACGGGGTTCTCAGCTCCCTTTCTATCAACAATATGTAAATCAAATTCTTGAAGCAAGAGAACCCATCTAATGAGTCTAGGTTTTGCATCTTTCTTTTCCATAAGATATTTAATAGCAACATGATCTATATGGATAGTTACTCTAGAATCAACAATATAGGGTCTGAATTTATCACAAGCAAATACAACCGCTAAAAGTTCCTTTTCGGTAGTAGCATAATTTCTTTGAGCATTGTCTAGAGTCTTACTAGCATAATGGATAATATTCAATTTCTTATCAACTCTTTGCCCAAGAACAGCACCTACATCATAATCACTAGCATCACACATAATTTCAAAGGGTAAATTCCAATCAGGTGGCTGAACAACAGGTGCAGAGACTAATGCTTTCCTAAGTATTTCAAACACTTCTACACAATCATCATCAAAGACAAATGGTACATCTTTTTGTAATAAATTAGTCAGAGGCCGAGAGATTTTTGAGAAGTCCTTGATGAACCTCCTATAAAATCCGGCGTGACCAAGGAAACTTCTTATACCTTTGATGTCCTTAGGACATGGCATCTTTTCAATAGCATCAACCTTGGCTTTATCAACTTCAATACCTCTTTCAGAAACTTTGTGCCCCAAGACAATACCTTCATTAACCATAAAATGGCACTTTTCCCAATTCAAGACAAGATTAGTTTCTTCACATCTCTGCAAAACTCGAGCGAGATTGCTCAAGCAATCATCAAAAGAGGAACCATAGACGGAAAAGTCATCCATGAAAACCTCACAAATTTTCTCACAGAAGTTAGAGAATATAGCCATCATGCATCTTTGAAAGGTAGCAGGTGCATTACATAAACCAAAAGGCATACGTCTATAAGCAAAAGTACCAAAAGGGCAAGTAAAAGTAGTCTTTGATTGATCTTTAGCCGACACAGGTATTTGAGAAAAGCCAGAATAACCATCTAGAAAGCAATAATGTGTATGTTTGCATAGTCTTTCTAACATTTGATCAATAAAAGGTAAGGGGTAATGATCTTTCTTAGTAGCCTTATTTAATTTGTGGAAATCAATTACCATCCTATAACCCATGATAATTCTTTGCGGAATCAATTCATCTTTATCATTAGGGACAACAGTAATACCTCCCTTCTTAGGGACACAATGGACAAGACTTACCCACTGACTATCAGCAACATGATAAATTATACCTGCCTCCAGAAGCTTGAGTATTTCTTTTCTTACCACTTCTTTCATTTTAGGATTCAAACTTCGTTGAGGATCACAAACTGGTTTGGCATCAGTTTCCAAGTTTAATTTATGTTGACATAGAGTAGGACTGATGTCCTTAAGATCATCCAGAGTATATCCAATAGTGGCACGATGTTTCTTCAGAGTCTTCAATAATCTTTCTTCTTCATGCTCTGAAAGGTTAGCACTAATAATAACAGGATATATTTTCTTTTCATCAAGATAAGCATATTTAAGATTATCAGGCAACGGTTTAAGCTCAAACACGGGATCACCCTTGGGTGGAGGGGGATCCCCTAGGATTTCAACAGGCAAATTGTGTTGCAGAATAGGTTCCTGTTTAAAGAATACTTCATCTACTTCCCGTCTTTCATTCATGAACATATCATTTTCATGGTCTAGCAAATAGTGTTCTAGAGGATCACTAGGAGGTACAACAATAGAAGCAAGACCAATAATTTCATCCTTACTAGGCAATTCTTCCTCGCGATGTTGTTTACTAAATTTAGAGAAATTAAACTCATGGACCAGATCGTCCAAGCCAACAGTAACAACATTCTTTTTGCAGTCTATCTTAGCGTCTACAGTACGCAAGAAGGGTCTACCAAATATAATGGGACAAAAGCTATCTTGTGGAGAACCAAGAACAAGAAAATCAGCGGGATATTTGGTTTTCCCACACAAGACTTCAACATCTCTAACAATTCCCATTGGAGCTATGGTATCTCTATTGGCAAGTTTGATTGTAACATCAATATCTTCTAACTCAGAAGGTGCAATCTCATGCATAATTTCTTTGTATAAGTCAAAGGGTATAACACTAGCACTAGCACCCATATCACATAAGCCATGATAATAATGATCTCCTATTTTAACAGAAATAACAGGCACGCCTACCACGGGTCTATGTTTATCTCTATCACAAGGTTTGGCAATTCTAGCAGTTTCACCAGTGAATTGAATAACATGCCCATCAATATTATCAGACAAGAGATCTTTAACAATAGCAATATTGGGTTCTACTCTGACTTGCTCAGGAGGTGTATAAGTCCTAATATTGCTTTTACGAACAACAGTTGAAGCTTTAGCATGATCCTTCATTCTAACAGGGAAAGGGGGTTTCTCAACATAAGAAGTAGGAACAATAGGATCATTATAAGTGACAATCTTTTCTTCAACTTTAATAGGTGCAGCTACTTTTACTTCTATGGGAGGATGATATTTAAACCACTTCTCCTTGGGGAGATCAACATAAGTAGCAAAAGATTCACAAAAAGAAGCTACTATCTCAGAGTCAAGTCCATATTTAGTGCTAAACTTACGGAAAATATCGGTATCCATAAAAGATTTAACACAATCAAATGTAGGTGTCATACCTAACTCCTTACCTTCGTCAAGGTCCCAATCTTCAGAGTTGCGTTTAATTCTATCCAATAAATTCCATCCAAATTCAATAGACTTCATCATAAAATAGCCAGCACAAGGAGTATCGAGCATGGTGCGATTATTAGCAGAAAGCCGAGCATAAAAATTCTGGAGAATTATCAATTTTGAGAGCTCATGATTGGGGCATGAATATAACATTGATTTAAGCCACCCCAAGCTTGAGCGATGCTTTCTCCTTCATGAGGCCAAAAATTATATATATAATTGCGATCACGATGAACAAGATGCATAGGGTAATACTTTTGATGAAATTCCAGTTTCAATCTTTTATAGTTCCATGATCTCGTATCATCACATAGCCTGTACCATGTCAATGCGTCTCCCTCCAAAGATAAAGGGAAAGCCTTCCTCTTAACGGCATCATCGGGTATACCTGCAAGCTTAAATAGTCCACAAATATCATCCGCAAAGCGTAGATGTTCGTTAGGATGTTTTGTTCCATCTCCTGCGAAAGTGTTAGCTAGCAGTTTTTCCATCATACCCGAAGGAATCTGAAAAGCAGTTTCATTTACAGTAGATTCAGTAGGTTCAGTAGGTTGAGGAGCAACTCTTGGCTCAATTGGACGGGGTGAAGATACCCCGAACAAGCCCCTCAAACAATTACTTTCCATGGTAACAAGTGACATAAAATTTCAGCACACTAAATAAATTTTTCCTTACCAAATTCCACCTACCAAAGGTGCTTCACTCCCCGGCAATGGTGCTAGAAAAGAGTCTTGATGACCCACAAGTATAGGGGATCTATCATAGTCCTTTCGATAAGTAAGAGTGTCGAACCCAACGAGGAGCAGAAGGAAATGATAAGCGGTTTTCAGCATGGTATTCTTTGCAAGTACTGAAATAAGTGGTAACAGATAGTTTTGTGATAGGATAAATTGTAACGAGCAACAAGTAACAAAAGTAAATAAAGTGCACCAAGGTGGCCCAATCCTTTTTGTAACAAAGGACAAGCCTGGACAAACTCTTATAATAGGAAAAGTGCTCCCGAGGACACATGGGAATATCGTCAAGCTAGTTTTCATGACGCTCATATGATTCGCGTTTGGTACTTTGTGAAAGTGCTAGTTATCGACTAAAGGGGGGTGAATAGGCGATTTTTATCAAAGTCTTCAAAACTTGGAAGTTTCAAAGACAAACAATAGAAACAACCTAATTTATATGTAGCGGAAGATAAACTACAACAAGCAAACCATAGTCAAGTATGCAATAATGTGAAGATACAAAGACTAATAGCAGCTTGGTAGTAAGGATTAGGATGGAAGATAGTATGAAGCCAACCAATGATAGTAGTCAAGCAATGAAGTCAAATAGGTATGAAAAATAAGCAATGACTTCACGAAGACCAACTCAAAGTAAAGTGAGGGAGAGGATAGAACCAGTCACTTGTTGAAGACACATGATTTGTTGGACCAGTTCCAGTTGCTATGACGACTGTACATCTGGTTAGGGAGGCCGAGATTCAACTCAGAAGACCGCGTCTTCACCTTATTCCCCTTGAGCTAAGGACACACAGTCCTCGCCCAATCACTCTGGTAAGTCTTCAAGGTAGACTTCCGAACCTTCACAGACTTCGTTCACCGGCGATCCACAATGACTCTTGGATGCTCAGAACGCGACGCCTAACCGGCTGGAGGATACACAGTCCTCAAGTGTAATAAGTCTTCAGGTCACTCAAAAAGAAAGACTTCAGTGATGCCTAACACTCTTTGGCTCTGGGTGTTTGGGCTTTGTCCTCGCAAGGATTTCTCTCTCTCAAAGGCTTCGAGGTGGGTTGCTCTCAAACGACAAAAGTCGTAAACTAAATCTGAGCAGCCACCAATTTATGGTGTAGGGGGTAGGCTATTTATAGCCACAAGGCAACCCGACCTGCTATGTCCGAAATGACCCTGGGTCACTAAGGAACTGACACGTGTTCCAATGGTCAGATTACAAACACACACGATAACTTTACTTGGGCTACAAGCAAAGCTGACTCATCCAGCTCTGGATAAGATTTGCTCTCATTGTCTTTGCTCGAAGGCATAGGATTTGGGTTGAGCATCACTTCAGTCATTCTCACTTTGTTCACTTGGACCCCACTTAACAGTACGGTGGTTCCTATGACTCAACAAAGAAGAAAAGGAAACAACGAAACAACATAGTCTTCACTCAATGGCTTCTCATGTCATAGTCTTCAATATGGATATCTTCACATACCACCATTGTCGTTAATGTCTTCATACATTTTTAGGGGTCATCTCCGGTAGGTAAACCGAATCAATGAGGGACACTACCTGCGTTATCCTGCAATTCTCACAAACGCATTAGTCCCTTAACCAACTTTGTCGTCAATACTCCAAAACCAACTAGTGGTGGCACTTGATGCACTTACAATCTCCCCCTTTTTGGTGATTGATGACAAACTGGTTGAAGTTTTCAATGGGGATAAAGTATGTGAAATTGTAAAGGATAGGATATTGTCTTCATAAGTGGCTAAGGCTCCCCCTGAAGATGTGCATATAAGTAATTTGCTTTTGGAATGCAAATGCACATGGCAGGTTGTACTTGTGGAGATCATTTTCAACTTATGAAGATAATTCATCATGCATGAAATGATGTAACTAAGAGAGTGACATGCATAATGGAAAATGGACATTTGCAGAATGATCTAAGTGCGGAAGTTATCATCGCACATGGAAAAGCAAATAGGTAGCAGACGACCATCGAGTTTAAGTGTTACAACTCAAAGAACGAAATGTATCAAAAGCATGAGTTGTAAACACTAGGCAAAACATAAAGCAACCGCCCATATGAACCCGCTTGTAGACTATCAAACTCATATGCTTCTCCCCCTTTTGTCAGTAATGACCAAAAAGGTTTGAAGACATAAAGCATCTACTCGTTCTCATGAGGAGTAGGTGAAGCAGCAGGGTTGTCATTGTTGGTTGGCGGCGCAGACGAACTTGGTGCAGTGTCGATGCGTGCAGAAGTAGGAGGCAGTGAAGTAGCATTGTCTTCATCGTCGATCACTTTGGCATTCACAGTGGCCACGGAGGAAGAATAGTCAGAGTCTTCAAGGGATGGAGTTCGACGTAGGACATCATTCCGTGGAGGAGTGGAGTCAAACTTGAATCTTTCAGTGAAGCCATCGTCTTGAAGATCTGCTTCAGCACTGAGCAGTGTCAAACTCTTCCATGATCGCTGACAGGTCTCATGAGTGACAAAGGCATTCTTGGTGGCAAGATTTCGAATGCGATTGACGTCCACCAAGAGGCTTTGCATCTGTCGCTTGAGCCAAAAGTGATGCTTGTCTTGTTTCTGATGCAGTGCCACAAGAAGTTCTCGGTCATTTAGGACGCGAGAGCGCTTCTTTGGCCTTTGGGCAATTGTGCTCTCAGTAGCTTCAGTTGGTGCACGATGAGGCAGACGAGTGTTCCCAACCATTGGATAGACACGAGTTACTGCTTGGACTCCTTCCATGGGCTGAGTGAAGCCTTGGTGTTCAACATTTTGAAGACAAAGAGGCTTCTTAGCAGGCTCATGGTATATGGCTTCAACGGACATATCAACCTCCGGTAGAAAGATCAGATGATTGCGAGCGAAGGGTTGATAGTTGATAGTAGAGTGTAGCTTGATGAGGCGCATGACCCATGGAGCATAGAATTTCAGGCCAAAAAGGTCAGATCCAGATGCAGCCAGTTGCCGGAGGAAGAATTCTTGTGCATTGAAGCTGATGCCATTGAGGATGTAAAAGACCAATGTCTTCATGGCTCCTTCAAGTTTTGCAGCTGATGAATGCCCTTTGATAGGCCATAGAGTCCGCCTGATGATGTGGTATATTGTGTGAGGCAGATACTCAAGGTCATCAACAAAGAACTCCGTTGGGTATTCAGCGTCATTTGGCAAAGGCTTCATCATGCTCAACATCTGGCTCATGTTGGGTTCTGGCTTATGGAAGATGCTCTCCAGTGCATTGCGGTGGAGTTGACAATCAGGTTCATACAGCTCACCGGGAGTGGATAAGCCTGTAAGCTCAATGATGTCAAGAGCTTTGGCTTCATGATGAATATTTCCTGTCATCCACTCGAGAACCCATGTCTTTGTATCCCCGTTGTAGCCGTGAATGTGGTGGTTAGCATAGGCTAGCAGTATGCGAATAGCTTCAAGCCTAGCCACAGGAGCAAATGTTTCATCGAAGTCAATTCCTTCAACTTGAGTATATCCTTGAGCCACAAGACGTGCCTTGTTTTCTGACGACTTGACGATGCTCATCTTGCTTGTTTCGATATATCCATTTTGTGCCAATAATGTTATGCTTGCGAGGGTCAGGACGCTTGACAAGTTCCCAAACATTGTTCAGCTTGAACAATTGAAGTTCTTCTTGCATAGCTTGAATCCATTCGGGTTCCATAAAGGCTTCAACAACTTTCTTGGGTTCTGATATTAACACAAATGAAAAGTGCCCATAGAAATTTGCTAACTATGTTGCTCTTGAGCGAGTAAGTGGGCCAGGTGCATTGATGCTATCAATTATCTTGTCAATTTGTACTGCATTTGCAACACGAGGATGAACTGGATGAAGACTTTGCTCTTGCTGATCATTGTCATCATTGGGAGGATTGTCTTCGGTCTGAGCATTGTCTTCAGGTTGGTTTGGTGCAGAAATGATAAGTTCCTCTTCAGGCTGTGCTTCAGAAGGCATGATTTCACCAGTTCCCATCAGCTTGATAGATTCGCTGGGCGGAGCTTCATCTAGTGTACTTGGCAGGAGTTCTCTTTGTGAACCATTGGTTTCATCAAATCGCACGTCCACAGTTTCAACGATTTTGTAGTGATAGAGGTTGAAGACTCTGTAAGAGTGCGAGTCCTTTCCATAACCGAGCATGAAGCCTTCGTGAGCTTTAGGTGCAAATTTTGACTTTTGATGGGGATCCTTGGTCCAGCACCTAGCACTGAATACTCTGAAGTAGCTGACATTTGGCTTCTTGCCAGTAAGGAGCTCATAGGATGTTTTGCTTAGAAGCTTATGGATGTAAACACGATTGATGATGTGACATGCTGTGTCAATAGCTTCAGGCCAGAACTTTCTTGGCGTCTTGTACTCGTCGAGCATTGTTCGAGCCATCTCAATGAAGGTTCTGTTCTTGCGCTCTACAATGCATTTTGCTGAGGTGTGTATGGAGCAGAAAACTCATGAGTGATTCCCATTGTATCCAGATAAAGATCAAGCCCGGTGTTCTTGAACTCAATGTCGTTGTCACTTCTTATATGCTTGACCTTGACGCCATAATGTTCATCGCTCGATTGGCGAAGCGTCTGAAGACATCTTGTACTTCAGTCTTGTAGAGAATTATGTGCACCCATGTATATCTTGAGTAGTCATCAACAATGACGAAGCCATAGAGACAAGCTGTTGTTGTGAGGGTAGAGTAGTGAGTAGGGCCAAATAAGTCCATGTGTAACAGCTCGAAGGGTTGAGATATCGTCATGATTGTCTTCGAGGGGTGCTTTGCCCTAGTCATCTTTCCAGCTTCGCAGGTACCACACAAATGATCCTTCTTGAACTTGACACCCTCGATGCCTATGACATGCTTCTTCTTGACGAGTGTGTGTAAGTTCCTCATGCCAGCATGCCCCAGCCTCCGATGCCAGAGTCAGCATTCTGAAGCTTTTGCAAGAAGACATACGGCAAGCTGTGGACCTGCTGAGAAATCTACCATGTATAGATCATCTTTCCGATACCCTTCAAAGACTAGAGACTTGTTAGATTCCATTAGTACAAGGCAGCGATATTTTCCGAATAGCACAATCATGTTCAAGTCACAAAGCATTGAGACAGACATTAAGTTGAACCCAAGGGATTCAACAAGCATCACTTTATCCATGTGTTGATCCTTTGAGATTGCAACTCTACCTAGACCCAATACCTTGCTTTTACCAGTGTCAGCAAATGTGATGTGACTCTTGTCTGATGGACGTAAGGTTGAGTCCATGAGAAGACTTCGATCACCAGTCATATGATTAGTGCATCCGCTGTCCATAATCCATTATGAAGCATGAGGTGTCATACCCTACAGTGCAGTTAGGAGGATAGGCTTCACAAAGTGTGTTGTGAAGCATAAGCATTTGACGCACACAAGGATTATCACAACTTAGATCAAGATTAGAACTCATAGTATGACTGGTAAGCGATTCATATGTGAAATACATAGTAAGACCATTTTATCATGTGTCCCTTAATGTGTTTTAGGTCCCCAACAATAGTATTGGACGCCTTTGATAGCAGGCCGGAGACCTTATTCTGCAAAAGAAATTTAATTCTTCTTCACCACCCACATCATCAGGGGTGGCTTAGAAGCAATGAGTCTAAGTGCAGCATCTGAGAACTTCAGCTTTGGAGCCCTAGCAAATAGCCTTGCAGGAGATGAATGATACTCATATGAATAAGCAGAAAAGTTCTTAGTTCTATGAACATAGCGGTTTGAAGACACACACTCATAATCATAAGTTTGAGTACGATTTCTCTGCAAAACATTGGCGTTAGGGTGCTCAAGTGAGTCCTATATCTGTATGAAGCCTTTGGACCATATGACGCCTTAGGTCTGGGGTTTGTCTTCTTCCCTGGTGGTGTCATGATGACATTCACTGGAAGATTCTCAAGACAGCTTTTGGGAACCCAGATCTTCTTCATAGGTGGTCCATTCCTGCAGTTAGTACCAATATACCTGGCAAACACTTCACCATTCTGATTTTTGAACAGTTTATAGTTTGCATCAAAGGATTCATCAATGATAATAGGATTAGCACAGGTAAAGCTAGATAAGGTGGATGGATCCACTGAAGGTTCCTTTGTAGCAACCCATGTGGTTTTGGGATACTGCTCAGGCTTCCAGTAGGAACCATCAACATTCATTTTCCTCTCAAACCCAACACCCTCTTTCCTAGGGTTTCGGTTCAGAATCTGCTTTTTGAGGACATCGCAAAGTGTCTGATGTCCTTTCAGACTTTTATACATCCCTGTTTCAAGCAATGTCTTCAACCTAGCATTTTCATCAGCAATAGCAGTGGTATCCTCAACAGAGGGGTTAGTTACCACATAAGTAGTTGAAGACAAAGAAACAGTAGCAGTAGTGGAACATTCAGCAACAGAGGTAGCGTTATCACGCTCAATGTATTTTAGACATGGTGGTTCAAATCCATCCTGTGCGGAACTGATCTGTTGAGCGCGAAGTGACTCATTCTCCTTCTGAAGATCTTCATGAGCCGCTTTCAATTTCTCAAGCTCTTGCTTCCTTTGAAGATAATCATAGTAGAGCTTTTCATAAGTGGTTGAGAGCGTCTCATGAAGACTTTCAAGTTCTTGGTACTTAGCATGAAGATTTTTTATGTCTTCAACTAAGGAGTGTGAACATGTCATTTCCGCGTCCAACAGGTCATCGCTTTTGTCGAACAGTTTTTGAGTATGTTCCATAGCCTTTTGTTGTTCAGTTGCAATTTTAGCAAGTGTTTTGTAGCTGGGTTTGGATTCACAATCAGAGTCATCTTCACTTGATGTTTGAAAGTAAGCATCACGTGATTTTACCTTGGCACCATGTGCCATGAAGCAGTAGGTGGGAGCAGGATCGTGCTTGTCATTAGCTTCAGCGGTTGTGTGGAAGTCATTGTCTTCAGTGTTGAAGATGGACTTGGCAACATAGGCTGTGGCTAGATCCAGACTGGCAACGCCAGGGTCGGACTCCTCTTCAGACTCCACCTCCGCCTCCTCAGAAGAAGACTCCTCCTCTAAATCCATTTCCTTGCCAACAAAAGCACGAGCCTTGCCAGATGAGCTCTTCTTATGAGATGAAGACCTTGATGAGGACTTGGAAGAAGACTTTGAAGATTTCTTCTTCTTCTTGTCATCAGAATCATATTCCTTGCTCTTCTTCTTCTTCTTCTCATTGTCCCACTGTGGACACTCAGAGATATAGTGTCCAGGTTTCTTGCACTTGTGACATGTTCTCTTCTTGTTGTCATGAGTGGAAGCTTCATCATTTCTTGAGCTAGATCGTGAAGACTTTCTGAAGCCCTTCTTCTTGGTGAACTTCTGGAACTTCTTCACAAGCATAGCAAGTTCCTTTCCAATGTCTTCAGGATCATCAGAACCGCAGTCAGATTCTTCTTCAGATGTAGAAACAACTTTTGCCTTCAAAGCTCGAGTTCGGCCATAGTTGTGACCATAGATATCTCTTTTCTCAGAAAGCTGGAACTCATGTGTGTTGAGTGTCTCAAGTATATCAGACGGATCGTGTGTCTTGAAGTCAGGGCGTTCTTGTATCATGAGGGAAAGGGTGTCAAAGGAGCTGTCAAGAGATCTCAGTAGTGTCTTGACGATTTCATGCTTGGTAATCTCAGTGGCGCCGAGAGCCTGAAGCTCATTTGTGATGTCGGTGAGGCGATCAAATGTGAGCTGGACATTTTCATTGTCGTTTCTCTTGAAGTGGTTGAAGAGGTTGTGAAGAACACTGATCCTTTGGTCACTCTGAGTAGAGACGCCTTCGTTGACCTTGGATAGCCAGTCCCAGACTAGCTTTGAAGTTTCCAGAGCACTCACACGGCCATACTGTCCTTTGGTAAGATGACCACAGATGATGTGGTTTGCAGTAGAGTCCAGTTAAATGAACTTCTTGACATCAGTAGGGGTGACACCTTCACCAGTTTTGGGAACACCATTCTTGACGACATACCAGAGGTCGACATCAATGGCTTCAAGATGCATGCGCATCTTATTCTTCCAGTAGGGATATTCAGTTCCATCGAACACGGGGCAAGCAGCGGAGAATTTGATTATCCCTGCAGTCGACATAGCTAAACTCCAGGTGGTTAAACCGAATCACACAGAACAAGGGAGTACCTTGCTCTGATACCAATTGAAAGTGCTAGTTATCGACTAGAGGGGGGGTGAATAGGCGATTTTTATCAAAGTCTTCAAAACTTGGAAGTTTCGAAGACAAACAATAGAAACGACCTAATTTATATGCAGCGGAAGATAAACTACAACAAGCAAACCATAGTCAAGTTTGCAATAATGTGAAGATATAAAGACTAATAGCAGCTTGGTAGTAAGGATCAGGATGGAAGATAGTATGAAGCCAACCAACGATAGTAGTCAAGCAAAGAAGTCAAATAGGTATGACAAATAAGCAATGACTTCACGAAGACAAACTCAAAGTAAAGGGAGGGAGAGGATAGAACCAGTCACTTGTTGAAGACACAGGATTTGTTGGACCAGTTCTAGTTGTTGTGACAACTGTATATCTGGTTAGGGAGGCTGAGATTCAACTCAGAAGACCGCGTCTTCACCTTATTCCCCTTGAGCTAAGGACACACAGTCCTCGCCCAATCACTCTGGTAAGTCTTCAAGGTAGACTTCCGAACCTTCACAGACATTATTCACCGGCGATCCACAATGACTCTTGGATGCTCAGAACATGACGCCTAACCGGCTGGAGGACACACAGTCCTCAAGTGTAATAAGTCTTCAGGTCACTCAGACAGAAAGACTTCAGTGATGCCTAACACTCTTTTGGCTCTGGGTGTTTGGGCTTTGTCCTCGCAAGGATTTCTCTCTCTCAAAGGCTTCGAGGTGGGTTGCTCTCAAACGACAAAAGCCGTAAACTAACTCTGAGCAGCCACCAATTTATGGTGTAGGGGGTAGGCTATTTATAGCCACAAGGCAACCCGACCTGATATGTCCGAAATGACCCTGTGTCACTAAGGAACTGACACGTGTTCCAATTGTCAGATTTCAAACACACACGGCAACTTTACTTGGGCTACAAGCAAAGCTGACTCATCCAGCTCTGGATAAGATTTGCTCTCATTGTCTTTGCTCGAAGACATAGGATTTGGGTTGAGCATCACTTCAGTCATTCTGACTCAGTTCACTTGGACCCCACTTAACAGTACAGTGTTTCCTATCACTCAACAAAGAAGAAAAGGAAACAACGAAACAACACAGTCTTCGCGCTCCATAGTCTTCACTCAATGTCTTCTCATGTCATAGTCTTCAATATGAATATCTTCACATACCACCATTGTCGTCAATGTCTTCATACATTTTTAGGGGTCATCTCCGGTAGGTAAACCGAATCAATGAGGGACACTACCTGCATTATCCTGCAATTCTCACAAACGCATTAGTCCCTCAACCAACTTTGTCGTCAATACTCCAAAACCAACTAGGGGTGGCACTAGATGCACTTACACTTTGATAATTTGATATGTGGGTGGACCGGTGCTTGGGTACTGCCCTTACTTGGACAAGCATCCCACTTATGATTAAACTCTATTTCAAGCATCCGCAACTACAACAAAAGTATTAAGGTAAACCTAACCATAGCATGAAACATATGGATCCAAATCAGCCCCTTACGAAGCAACGCATAAACTAGGGTTTAAGCTTCTGTCACTCTAGCAACCCATCATCTACTTATTACTTCCCAATGCCTTCCTCTAGGCGCAAATAATGGTGAATTGTTATGTAGTCGACGTTCACATAACACCACTAGAGGTTAGACGACATACATCTTATCAAAATATCGAACGAATACCAAATTCACATGACTACTAATAGTAAGACTTCTCCATTGTCCTCAGGAACAAATGTAAATACTCACAAAGCATATTCATGTTCATAATCAGAGGGGTAATATTGTGCATAAAGGATCTGAACATATGATCTTCCACCAAATAAACCAACTAGCATCAACTACAAGGAGTAATCAACACTACTAGCAACCTACTAGCACCAATCCCGGACTTGGAGACAAGAACTAGATACAAGAGATGAACTAGGGTGCTGGTGAAGATGTTGATGGAGATTTCCCTCTCCCGATGAGAGGAGCGTTGGTGATGACGATGGTGATGATTTCCCCCTCCCGGAGGGAAGTGTCCCCGGCAGAACAGCTCTGCCGGAGCCCTAGATTGGTCCCGCCAAGGTTCCGCCTCGTGCCGGCGGAGTCTCGTCCCGAAAGGTTGCTTCTTATTTTTTTCTCATCGAAAGACTTCATATGGGAGAAGATGGGCGTCGGAGAGCCACTAGGGGCCTACGAGGTAGGGGGCGCGCCCAGGGGGGGCGCCCCCCACCCTCGTGAGCTGGGTGTGGCTCCCCTGGCCTTCATCTTTGGCGACGATTTTTCTTTATTTATTCTAAGATATTCCATAGTGTTTCAGGACTTTTGGAGTTGCGCAGAATAGTCCTTCAATATTTTCTCCTTTTCCAGCCCAGAATTCCAGCTGCCGGCATTCTCCCTCTTCACGTAAACCTTGTAAAATAAGAGAGAATAGCCATAAGTATTGTGACATAACATGAAATAATAGCCCATAATGCAATAAATATTGACATAAAAGCATGATGCAAAATGGACGTATCACTTCTGAATCTTGCAAGCTGGGAATCAATGAGATGTGTAGGCATCTTTGTTGTACTTATTATTTGAATCTTATTTGTTAGTTCTGAATCTTGGAAGCTGGGAATCAATGAGATGTGTAGGCATCTTTGTTGTACTTATTATTTGAATCTTATTTGTTGGTTATGAATCTTGCAAGCTAGGAAACACGACATGATGATGCAGAGGACAACAACCATAACAAACTGTTCAAACTTGGTAGTATTTTCTGTGGGAAAGTGCGGCAAATGTGCTGATCATGTGCGTCCTTACAAAAACAATTCTAATTATTGTGCATGTTGATCCTGTGGCACTGATATAACGAGCCAAGTCATTTCTTGTTTTAAGAATACATTTTAATTAAATCTAATTAAATTTAAGTAAAGTGACCACTAACACTTGTTATTACAGTACCAATATAGACCCACTCGTGAACCGACGTGTGTGGCCGGAATAGGTTTCTTAATGGAGGCGTTTGAATGCGCCGAGGGTGCATATTCTGCCAGGTGTGCAGCGGGCGAATGAGTGGTAGTAACTGTTGTCGCCTATACACACTCAATTTATTGTTGAATCCAGTTCCCCAAGAGCTGAAAAACGAACTGCGGCTGCCGCCTACTCACTCGTTCACTTGACGAGACTCCAATGGCGATCCGAGGGGTGAGCCTGCTAGATATGGACTTCAGCAAGGAGTTCACCTTTGAGTTCTCCGTTTAGTCCCATGGTGGCACAAGTTGAATGTGATGTACACCAACAATCCGGACTCAGTGGAGCTCTGCCTCGCCGAGTTCAAGAAGTACCTACAGGACGAGAAAACACAAGGTCACAGGATTAGACCTTGTGCCCATCCATTCGTCTCCTGACAGGGACCGGCGGATCGCGATCGCCCAGGTATGCGTGCGAGACGAGGTTCTCGTCTACCACTGCTGTAGGGCCATCAGAGGTTCTGGAGCATTCACCCGTTTCATCAGCAGCGCCGACTGCACCTTCGCTATGGTGGAGAGAAGGAAGAACGCGATGATTCGGCCATCTGGTGCAACAAGCTTGTCGACATCCAGAAGCAATACAAGATCATCGGCAACAGGCAGGAGAAGGACTTTGTGGTTGACCTCGCCAAGACCATCATCAACCCCTGCTACGCCAACATGAAAGAAGACAATGATACCAAGGAGCTCCACCGGCCACCCTGCATCCGAACAAGTCAACCCTCGTACTCCCCTCCACCCGCGTCTTCCCCCACTCCGGTTCATTCGGTCCACGGTCTTGACGTCGTCCTCCGCCTTGGTGCTCTCGCTGCGGCGCCGCCATCTGTCGTTCCTAACATGGTCAGCAAAACAAGAGGAATCAGGAGACAACTGTTCATCGAGAGGCTGACAGTCCCGGGCCCACCAGGCCCATGGCCTAGGTTTTGTTGTTTAACATGGGCATCCCACGACATGTTACAACATTTTTTGGATCAAGCGGCCTTTGAGCCTCCCAACCTAGCTTGTCTATAACATCAGCAACCCAAGTTATGTTTGTTTTTTCAAGATGACACACAACTTAATTTTTTTCTATAAGAATGCAAAAACTGAACTTATGTTTTCCCTTCAATAATAGTATATATATATAATCTTATTTTATTACATATATATAATAGAAACAACATAAGGTTCCGTTAAACCTGTCGTTCATCCAACCATTTTATAGACCTTCCCACTTCCTTTATTTTTTGTTTTCATTAATCCTATATCTGAATTTTCTTCCACTTTCTTTTTCGATGTAAACTGAGTTTTCTCCTAGTACTTTCCCCTAGAACAAACTCAACTATCCCATGTCTAGTCTAAAAAATAATAATACCCCACGTCCTATTAACTCATCAAATTAAAATGATATTTTATTTCCTAAACTGAAAGTTCTTACAAAATAATAATAATAATTGTTTATATATAACTTGGCAAGTTAACTCATAGTGATTGCGTACATAAGCTTGCAAAGATTTTACTGACCAATGCAGTAATAGACGTGCAATCATGTGCTTATGTTTTTATAACATTTCTTCATCCATCCCAACATGATATTTTCACCCAGCCCAGCAAGTCCGCGGATTTCAAGAAAAATGCAAATGGGCTTTAAATTCTACCATATATATAAATGGGCTGCCATAGATGCTACATCATTGTTTCACCCAACCCACCAAATGGACTAAAAAAAATGGATTGGCTGACATGTGGGCCAGTAGGTCGAAGCCTAAGCAAGGCGTTGGATTTACATCCAACGGCCGGCAATCTTCTTCAATCTCTTGCCTTCTTCCCCTAGCTGTAACATCCAAAATTTCCAATTTGGAATGTTATACATTAGGACATCATTGCATATCATATTTTGATGCATTTTTGGTTGATCCTAGAAATTCTAAGCAACTCAAGGACCCACGGAGAGACTTGGGGATTTTGTTATTTTCATATTTGAGTTTTCTCAAATTTTGAAAAGAGGATCATTTGGTTTAAATTATTTTTCTCTTCGAATATTTCCAATATGAAAATAAAAGAGAGGGGATAAAATGACTTCTCCAAAATAAAGAAATATTGGTGGAAAAATATTAAAATCAAATAAGAATTTTATTTGGAGTTTTATTGCAACGGCGCCAGAATAGAGCTTGATGTCTACTACACAACCTTCTTCTTGTAGACGTTGTTGGGCCTGCAAGTGCACAGGTTTGTAGGACAGTAGCAAATTTCCCTCAACTGGATGACCTAAGGTTTATCAATCCGTAGGAGGCGTAGGATGAAGATGGTCTCTCTCAACCAACCCTGCAACCAAATAACAAAGAGTCTCTTGTGTCCCCAACACACCCAATACAATGGTAAATTGTATAGGTGCACTAGTTCGGCGAAGAGATGAAGATACAAGTGCAAAATAGATAGTAGATATAGGTTTTTGTAATCTGAAATAATAAAAACAGCAAGGTAACGAGTGATAAAAGTGAGCGTAAACGGTATTGCAATGGTAGGAAACAAGGCCTAGGGTCCATACTTTCACTAGTGTAAGTTCTCTCAACAATAATAACATAGATAGAACATATGACAAGCCCTCAACATGCAACAAAGAGTCACTCCAAAGACACTAATAGCGGAGAACAAACATAGAGATCATGGTCGGGTACGAAACCACCACAAAGCTATTCTTTCAGATCGATCTATAAAAGAGTTCGTACTAGAATAACACCTTAAGATACAAATCAACCAAAACCCTAATGTCACCTAGATACTCCATTGTCACCTCAAGTGTCCGTGGGCATGATTATACGATATGCATAACACAATCTCAGATTTATCCAACCAACATAAAAGTACTTCAAAGAGTGCCCCAAAGCTACTACCGGAGAGTCAAGAACGTGTGCCAACCCCTATTCATAGGTTCCCAAGTGTCACGAAACCCGCAAGTTGATCACCAAAACATACATCAAGTGGATCAATAGAATAACCCATTGTCACCACGGTTATCCCACGCAAGACATTCATCAAGTGTTCATAAAAGACTCAATCCGATAAGATAACTTCAAAAGGGGAAACTCAATTCATCACAAGAGAGTAGAGGGGGAGAAACATCATAAGATCCAACTACAATAGCAAAGATCGGGATACATCAAGATCGTGCCATAGATGGAACACGAGAGAGAACACGAGAGAGAGAGATCAAACACATAGCTACTAGTACATACCCTCAGCCCCGAGGGTGAACTACTCCCTCCTCGTCATGGATAGCACCGGGATGATGAAGATGGCCTCCTGTGATGGGATCCCCCTTCGGCAAGGTGCCGGAACATGGTCCCGATTGGTTTTTGGTGGCTACAGAGGCTTGCGGCGGCGGAACTCTCGATCTATTTTCTGTTCTAGAAGTTTTAGGGTACGTAGGTATATATGGGTGCAGGGGGTACGTTGGTGGACCTCCGGGTTGCTCACGAGGTGGGGGGGGGCGCGCCCAGGGGGGCGCCCTCCACCCTTGTGGGCAGCCCGGGACTCCCCTGGCGTGCACTCCAAGCCCATCAGGTTGGTTTCCTTCCAGAATTAACTTCTCCAGTTGATTTCGTTCCGTTTTGACTCCGTGTGATATTCCTTTTCCTCGAAACACTAAAATAGGCATAAAACAGCAAATCTGGGCTGGGCCTCCGGTTAATAGGTTAGTCCCAAATATAATATAAAAGTGGATAATAAAGCCCAATATTGCCTAAAACAGTAGATAAAGTAGCATGGAGCAATCAAAAATTATAGATACGTTGGAGACGTATCAAGCATCTCCAAGCTTAATTCCTGCTCGTCCTCGAGTAGGTAAATGATAAAAAAGAATTTTTGATGCGGAGTGATACTTTGGCATAATTTCAATGTAAATCTTCTTAATTGTGATATGAATATTCAGATCCAAAAGATTCAAGACAAAAGTTCACATTGACACAAAAATAATAATACTTCAAGCATACTAATCAAAGCAATCATGTCTTCTCAAATAACATGGCAAAAGAAAGTTCATCCCTACAGAATCATATAGTTAGGCTATGCTTCATTTTCGTCACACAAAGATGTTCCCAACTTCTATACCCCCGATGACAAGCCAAGCAATTGTTTCATACTTAAATAATCTCAAACTTTTTCAACCTTCACGCAATACATGAGGGTGAGCCATGGATATAGAACTATGGGTGGAATAGAATATGATGATGATGATTGTGTGGAGAAGACAAAAAAGGAGAAAGTCTCACATTGACGATGCTAATCAACGGGCTATGGAGATGCTTATCAATTGATGTCAACATGAGTAGGGATTTCCATGCAACGGATGCACTAGAGCTATGAATGCTCAACAAAAGAAAACTAGTGGGTGTGCATCCAACTTGCTTGCTCATGAAGACCTAGGGCATTTGAGGAAACCCATCGTAGGAATATACAAGCCAAGTTCTATAATGAAAAATTCCCACTAGTATATGAAAGTGATAACACATGAGACTCACTACATGAAAAACAAGGTGCTACTTTGAAGCACAATATATGAGACTCTCTACATGAAGAACAAGGTGCTACTTTGAAGCACAAGTGTGGAAAAAGAGATAGTAGCCCTTTTTATATATATATTTTTTGGGCCTTTCTTTTTTTCCTTTTTGGCCTTTTCTTTTTTTTGGCCAATGCTCTAATAATGATGATCATCACACTTCTATAAATTACAACACAAGGATTACAACTCGAAACTTGGAACAAGATATGACTCTATATGAATGCCTCCGGCGGTGTACCAGGATGGTGCAATGAATCAAGAGTGACATGTATGAAAGATAATGCATGGTGGCTTTGCCACAAATACGATGTCAACTACGAGATCATGCAATGGTAATATGACAAAAGTATTGCATGTCATGATGATGATGGTGGAAGTTGCATGGCAATATATCTCGGAATGGCTATGGAAATGCCATAATAGGTAGGTATGGTGGCTGTTTTGAGGAAGATATAAGGAGGTTTATGTGTGATAGAGCGTATCGTATCACGGGGTTTGGATGCACCGGCGAAGTTTGCACCAACTCTCAAGGTGAGAAAGGGCAATGCACGGTACTGAAGAGGCTAGCAATGGTGGAAAGGTAAAAGTGCGTATAATCCATGGACTCAACATTAGTCAAAAGAACTCATATACTTATTGCAAAAATTTAGAAGTCATCAAAAATGCAAGTACTACACGCATGCTCCTAGGGGGATAGATTGGTAGGAAAAGACCATCGCCCATCCCCGACCGCCACTCATAAGGATGCACAAGCCAGGTACACTTCACATTTCAAATTTGTTACACAACTTTAACCATACGTGCATGCTACGGGACTTGATAACTTCAACACAAGTATTTCTCAAATTCATAATCACCCAACTAGCACGACTATGACATTATCACCTCCATATCTCAAAACAATTATCAAGCATCAAACTTATCTTAGTATCCAATGCACTCAAAAGAAAGTTTCACATATCTTGAACACCAAGTATATTAACATTAAGCAAATTACCATGCTATTAAAGACTCTCAAAATAATCTAAGTGAAGCATGAGAGTTCATCTATTTCTTCAAAATAAAACTACCACCATGCTCTAAAAGATATAAGTGAAGCACTAGAGCAAAAATTATCATGCTCAAAAGATATAAGTGAAGCACTATGAGTAAAACTATCAAGATCAAAAGATATAAGTGAAGCACATAGAGTGTTCTAGCATATTACAATTTGTGTAAGGCTCTCTATCATTAAAGAATTCAGATCTTGGTACTTCATTCAAACAGCAAGCAAAGCTAAAGAAAACTACATGCAAGGATAGCACAACTCATGTGAAGAAGCAAAAACTTAGGCTCAACCGATACTAACCGATAGTTGTTGAAGAAGAAAGGTGGGATGCCTACCGGGGCATCCCCAAGCTTAGATTCTTGAGACTTCTTGAAATATTATCTTGGGGTGCCTTGGGAATCCCCAAGCTTGAACTTTTGTGTCTCCTTAATTCCTCTCATATCATGGTTTCTCTTTTTATCAAAAGCTTCATTCACAACAAACTCGACAAGAACTCGTGAGATAGGTTAGTATAAACCAATGCAAAACCTTATCATTTTCTACTGTAACAAATCACTAAAATAATTATTCAACATTGAATACTAAATGCCTCTGTATATTTAATACTCCTATCATCAAATAGAATCATTAAACAAGCAAACATATGCAAACAATGCAACCATAACAGCAATCTGTCAAAACAGTACAGTCTGTAAAGAATGCAAGAGCATCAATACTTCCCTGACTCCAAAAATTATGAACTAAAATTCCCAATTTAATAAATTTATCAGATCTCAATATTCAAAAAGATTCAACGTTATACCATGCTCTGACTTTTCTAGGTAATTTTTGCAACAGCGGTAAACTTTCTATTTTCAAACAGCAACATGCAAACTAGCAAAATAAGCATGGCAAAGGCTATCCTTGACTTTTTTTATTGAAACTAAATATGAAAAACATTATTCTAACTAACATCAAGCAAAAACTAACAAAATAAAATTGACGCTCCAAGCAAAACACATATCATGTGGTGAATAAAAATATAGCTCCAAGTAAAGTTACCGATGAACAAAGACGAAAGAGGGGATGCCTTCCGGGGGCATCCCCAAGCTTAGGCTCTTGGACATCCTTGAATATTAACTTGGGGTGCCTTGGGCATACCCAAGCTTAGGCTCTTGCCACTCCTTATTCCATAGTCCATCGAACCTTTACCCAAAACTTGAATACTTCAACCACACAAAACTCAAAACAAAACTCGTAAGCTCCGTTAGTATAAGAAAATAAAACCACCACTTAGGTACTGTAATGAACTCATTCTAAATTCATATTGGTGTAATATCTACTGTATTCTAACTTCTCTATGGTTCATACCACTTAATACTAGCCATAGATGCATCAAAATAAGCAAACAACACATAGAAAACAGAATCTGTCAAAAACAGAACAGTCTGTAGTAATCTGTATAAAATGTATACTTCTGGAACCCCAAAAATTATGAAATAAATTGCTGGACCTGAGGAATTTGTCTATTAATCATCTTCAAAAATAATCAACCTAAAATCACTCTCCAGTAAAAAATGGCAGCTAATATCATCAGCGCTAAAGTTTCTGTTTTTCACAGCAAGATCATATAAACTTCACCCAAGTCTTCCCAAAGGTTCTACTTGGCACTTTATTGAAACAAAAGCTATAAAACATGATTACTACAGTAGAATAATCATGTTGACACACAAAAACAGTAAGTATAAATATTGGGTTGTCCCCCAACAAGCGCTTTTCTTTAATGCCTTTCTAGCTAGGCATGATGATGACAATGATGCTCACATAAAAGATAAGAATTGAAACATAACGGGAGCATCGTGAAGCATATGACTAGCAAATTTAAGTCTAACCCACTTCCTATGCATAGGGATTTTGTGAGAAAACAACTTATGGGAACAATAATCAACTAGCATAGGATGGCACAACAAGCATAGCTTCAAGAATTTAAGCACATAGAGAGGAAACTTAACATTATTGCAATTCCTACAAGCATATGTTCCTCTCTCATAATAATTTTCAGTACCATCATGAATGAATTCAACAATATAACGAGCACCTAAAGCATTCTTTTCATGATCTACAAGCATAGAAAATTTACTACTCTCCACATAAGCAAACTTCTTCTTTATAGCATACGTATCATCACAATAATCATCATAAATAGGAGGCATGCTTTCATCATAGTAAATTTGCTCATCAAAGCTTGGGGGACAAAAAATATCATATCCATCAAACATAGCTTCCGCAAGCTTGTGGCTTTGCATATCATTAGCATCATGGATAATCAAGGAATTCATACTAACAACATTGCAATCATGCTCATCATATAAAAACATTCTATAGATTTCTTCTTCTAGCACTTGAGCACAATTTTCCTTTCCATCATACTCACGAAAGATATTAAAAAGGTGAAGCGTATGAGACAAAATCAACTCCATTTTTTTAGTTTTCTTTTATAAACTAGACAAGTGCTAAAACAAGAAACAAAAAGATTCGATTGCAGGATCTAAAGAAATACCTTCAAGCACTAACCTCCCCAGCAACGGCGCCAGAAAAGAGCTTAGTTGACGGGGTGTGAGTTAGCGCCCTTTACCTAGCCTCCCTAAAAATGGCGCCAGAAAAGAGCTTGATGTCTACTACACAACCTTCTTCTTGTAGACGTTTTTGGGCCTGCAAGTGCACAGGTTTGTAGGACAGTAGCAAATTTCCATCAAGTGGATGACCTAAGGTTTATCAATCCGTAGGAGGCATATGATGAAGATGGTCTCTCTCAAACAACCCTGCAACCAAATAACAAAGAGTCTCTTGTGTCCCCAACACACCCAATACAATGGTAAATTGTATAGGTGCACTAGTTCGGCGAAGAGATGAAGATACAAGTGCAAAATAGATAGTAGATATAGGTTTTTGTAATCTGAAATAATAAAAACAGCAAGGTAACGAGCGATAAAAGTGAGCGTAAACGGTATTTCAATGGTAGGAAACAAGGCCTAGGGTTCATACTTTCACTAGCGTAAGTTCTCTCAACAATAATAACATAGATAGAACATATGACAAGCCCTCAACATGCAACAAAGAGTCACTCCAAAGACACTAATAGCGGAGAACAAACATAGAGATCATGGTCGGGGACGAAACCACCACAAAGCTATTCTTTCGGATCGATCTGTAAAAGAGTTCGTACTAGAATAACACCTTAAGATACAAATCAACCAAAACCCTAATGTCACCTAGATACTCAATTGTCACCTCAAGTATCCATGGGCATGATTATACGATATGCATCACACAATCTCAGATTTATCCAACCAACATAAAAGTACTTCAAAGAGTGCCCCAAAGCTACTACCGGAGAGTCAAGAACGTGTGCTAACCCCTATGCATAGGTTCCCAAGTGTCACGAAACCCGCAAGTTGATCACCAAAACATACATCAAGTGGATCAATAGAATAACCCATTGTCACTACGGTTATCCCACGCAAGACATACATCAAGTGTTCATAAAAGACTCAATCCGATAAGATAACTTCAAAAGGGGAAACTCAATTCATCACAAGAGAGTAGAGGGGGAGAAACATCATAAGATCCAACTACAATAGCAAAGCTCGGGATACATCAAGATCGTACCATAGATGGAATAAGAGAGAGAACACGAGGGAGAGAGATCAAACACATAGCTACTGGTACATACCCTCAGCCCCGAGGGTGAACTACTCCCTCCTCGTCATGGATAGCGCCGGGATGATGAAAATGGCCTCCGGTGATGGGATCCCCCTCCGACAGTGTGCCGGAATAGGGTCCCGATTGGTTTTTGGTGGCTACAGAGGCTTGCGGCAGCGTAACTCCCGATCTATTTTCTGTTATGGAAGTTTTAGGGTACGTAGGTATATATGGGTGCAGGGGGTACGTCGGTGGACCTCCGGGTTGCTCACGAGGTAGGGGGCGCGCCCAGGGGGGCGCCCTCCACCCTCGTGGGCAGACTGGGACTCCCCTGGCATGCACTCCAAGCCCATCAGGTTGGTTTCCTTCCAAAATTAACTTCTCCAGTTGATTTCGTTCCTTTTTGACTCCGTCTGATATTCCTTTTCCTCGAAATACTGAAATAGGCATAAAACAACAAATCTGAGCTGGGCCTCCGGTTAATAGGTTAGTCCCAAAAATAATATAAAAGTGGATAATAAAGCCCAATATTGCCTAAAACAGTAGATAAAGTAACATGGAGCAATCAAAAATTATAGATACGTTGGAGACGTATCACCCGCGCCGCCGCTGTCCGCTGCCGCCGCCTCATCGTATTGCCGCTGAAGCCGCCCGCTGCTGCCGAGGTACCCGCCGCTGCCACCCTGCCGTCTCACCGCCGGAGCCGCCCGCCGCCGCCGTCCAGTTTTCCTGGAAAACCGTCGGTTTTTTTTCGAAACCCTAGATCTAGTTTTTTCAGATTGACTTTTTTCCGGTTCAGTTAAATAGTGGACGTTCGTCCGTACGTTCATTTTAATGAACATTGTTTGTCAGTTAGCCACGGACAGCGAACCTTCGTCAGCCTATTCGTCTTGTTTTTTTCCAGGGTTTTTTCTGCGATTATTTTCGATCATGATTTCTGCCCTGATCTTCGTTTTAGTTTATCTTTTCGCTCATTTATCTGATTCAGGCGAAACAAGCGCCTAGATCTTCCTCTAAGAGCCCTCTTTCTGTTTAACCAACTTGAACAAGATTTTGGTACTGTAAAGTTTGACTTTAGTCCAGATTAGTAAACGGATCTTGTTTCTTCCGTAGTTTGAGTTTCGTTGCTCCGTTTGTTTTGATTCTTTTTGCAAACCGGAGTTCTTGAGGTTAACTTTCTGGTTAGATTTTTTATTTGAGTTTTACCCATGCTTATAGTTGAGTGCTTATGTATGCTACTTTTGTTTGCGATAGAATACCCGGAGTGCGAAGCGTGCTACTACGAGTCCCTAGGTTTTGCGAATCATCAGCAAGGCAAGTAACACTTTGATCATATCTCTTTATTACTCAGTTTTTATCCATTAGTTACAACCCTCAAACATTGCATGGTTAGGTTCTGAATAACATGTGGGTTTGGGAAGTAGATGACGAGGTAGAACCTATTATCCTTTTATTATCAAACCTTTGGGAGTCACTTCTACATTATGCTCAAGATTGCTATGCTATGCTCGTAGACGTGGATTGGGTGAGTGTATCCATGATAGATGTGAGTATTGTTAATTAATGGTTAACTTAAGGTGGCTACTTAAATACACATCTGGGTGGATTGGTTGAGGCACCCTGGAGTACCCAGTGGTTGTCAGGGCACTTGGAGAATCCAGTGTTGTCCTAGGATATCCCAGAGTACCCGTGTGATCATCCTACAGTTCGCCACCCAGGCTCAAAGGGATCATAAGATTATTCATGCTAGAAACTTCCGTGTGCAGCCACAAGCCAATATGGGCTCTGGCATAGTTGAGTAAGTTGCGTGAGCTCTTGAAGAGGTAGACTAGCAGATGTAGTGGGTTGTAGGTGGTACTGTCTACCCAGAGTAGGGAGTTAATGCTTCAGAAAGACTATGTCTCGATCCTCCGATAATGGATGTGTTCGAGTCTTGTGGGGAAAAGTGTGCAAACCTCTGTAGAGTGTATGAACTAATCATGGTTAGACGTGTCCCCGGTTATGGACATCTTGAGTATTTGGTTCTTGGATTATCATGTTGATCTCATCACTCTAAATTAATTTGTTGGGTTTAATGATGATGTTTAATTGGGTTTGAGTTGGAGGAACCTTCTCAATGTTTAACAACCACCATGATAGTTAAATAAAATTAATTCCTTTGTTGTAGGGAAAATTGGCTTTATGCAAAACTTTAACCATAGAGCTTTCCACCAGCCATATATGCATGTAGTGATAGCATTTATTCTGTTCATTACTCTATGTGTTACATTGCCAGCATATTCCATGTGCTGACCCATTTCGGGCTGCAACATTTCATGTTGCAGACTTTTCAGACGACAAGTAAGGTTCCATAGGTCGTTTTCATTCACTCAGCTATGTCGTTGGAGTTGATGGACTCACTTTATCTTCCAAGCCTTCCGCTATTATCGTTTTTAGATGGCCTTAAGCCATATTATTGTAATAAGTTCTCTTTTGAGACAGTCGATGTAACAAGTGTGTGATTTAACTCTGTTATAAATCCTCAAGTAATGTGTGTGTCAGCATTATCGATCCAGGGATGACACTGATGCACAGAGACTAGACTGTTTGAGGTCTGGTTGCTACACTAGCGTTGTCGGGACTGCCTGCTCCAGCCTCCGGCGTCCAGTGGTGTTGTTTTGCATGCCTCGCAGCGAAACGCTACCCCGCCGACGGCCAGGCCATCCCTCCACTCCGCACCTCCTGTTATTCTCTGCCGAGTGTAGGCCCACCTCGCACCTGAACCAGTCAAGTTTCCCACTCCTCTCCGTCCGTGACTCCACTGCCGCGTCTTCCCCATCTCTAGGTCGTTCCAGTCTGGGGCCTCGCCGTCGTCCACCGCCTCGCTGCGCTCGATGCGGCGTGGTCAACAAACGGGAGTCATCGGAAGAGGACTGTATGTGAGAGCCTGACGGCTGGGACCCACGAGGTCCATGGTTGCACACAAGGAAAGTTCCTCCTTATTAAGCTGTTTCCTCCCCCTGACAGCTGGGACCCACCGGCTGTATCTTCGCACGGAAGGAAGTGCCTCCTTGTTATGCGAAAAAACTATTCCTCCCGATGACAGCTGGGACACGATAGATTTGGTGGCTGACTTGTGGGCCTACTAAGCAGACGTGTACGCAGGGCTTTGTCAACTTAATCAACAAATGATTCTAGCAGATGGACCATTGGATGTTAATCCAACAGCAGTGCTCCTTCTTCAACCTCTGTTCTTGCTCCTGTCTCCCGAGGGTGGCAGTGCTGCCGCGCACCCGGACCAGTCAAGTTTCCCACTCCTCTCCATCTGCGATTCCACTGCCGCGTCTTCCCCATCTCTGGGTTGTTCCAGTCTGGGGAATCTACGTCGTCCACTAGCCTTGGTGCGCTCGGCACGGTGTGGCCAATGTGGTCAACAAACAAGAGTCATCGGAAGCCTCACACCGCAGCCGAACCAGTGGACCCTCATATTCCTCTCCGCGTGGGCTTCCACTGCCGCGTCTTCCCCGGCTCCGTGCCGTCCCCTTCCTAGGCCTCACCGTTGTCCATCGCCCTGGTGCTCTCGGCACGGCATGGTCAACGTGGTCAAGGAATGACTTCCACCAAAAGAGTACTGTACGTGGAGAGGCTGACAACTGGGTCCACGGCGGCCGCAAGGAAGTGCCTCCTTATTACGCACAAAATAATTATTCCTCCACCTAACAGCAGGGACCCCTCAGATGAGCCACCGTATTTCACAAAACAACCGTTTCCCCCCTGACTGCTAGGACCCACCAGCTACATCTTCGCATGCAAGGAAGTGCGTCTGGGCAAAAAAATGATTCGCCCCCTGACAGCTGGGACCCACCAGCTACATCTTAGCATGCAAGGAAGTGCCTGACAGTGGGGACCCACCTGGTCGAAGCGTACGTAGCATTGTCATTTTGGTCGTGAACGTGTACGTACATACTGGTGGATGTAGACGCACACGTGTCGTAGTATAGGCGCACATGTAGCATGTACACGTACATACAATGGCCAGGGTGCAAGAAAGTAAATACAGCCACATACGTACATATGCGCGGGGTCTCGAATGCCTACTCGCGCATACGTACAGCCAGGGCTCGTGTACATGGGTGGGTCAGAACGGAGAAACTACATCGTCGTGTTCATCCGGACGCAACGGAACTCGTGGGAGCCAACTGGCTTGGACGGAACAACCGATGGAAACGAGGCTTGGCGGACCGCAGAACAAAGGAAACGGCCTTGTGTTTGATCGGCCACGTTCGAAACGGGATCCTGTTCATCGGGAGGGGTCTGGCATACCACAAAACGGAGGAAACAGACTTCTATTGGACCTCCTACAATTAAAACGGGGTCCTGTTGATCGGGAGGGGTGTGGCGTACCGCAAAACGGAGGAAACAGACTTGTGTTGGAGCGCTACGGTTGAAACGGGGGTCTGGTTCATCGAGAGGGGTGTGGCGTACCGCAAAACAGGACTCCACAGGATATTGTTCATCTCCACCGTCGACCTCCTCTAGCCTCCACGGGCTACTGTTCATCCACCGTCGACCTCCTCTAGTCTCCACCTGCGACTGTTCATCCACGGGCTCCTATTCATCCAGCCTCCACCGTGCGCAACTCCATCGGCTACTATTCAACCAACCCTCTCCACGGGGTCCTGTTCAAAACCACCCCTCCACGAGCTACTATTCATCCAGCCCTCCACCGGCTATTGTTGAACCAGCCCTCCACGGGGTCATCCTGTACATCCAGCCCTCCACGGGGTCCTGTTCATCCAGCCCCAACCGGCTCGATCGGGGGTCCTGTTCAT
>NC_041391.1:529461696-529486408 GCF_002162155.2 Triticum dicoccoides | reverse complement strand
CCAGAGGTAGCATCGATCAACTTTAGTTAGCAGCAGTAGCGAA
The DNA here is from genome assembly GCF_002162155.2 of Triticum dicoccoides. NCBI lineage: Eukaryota > Viridiplantae > Streptophyta > Magnoliopsida > Poales > Poaceae > Triticum > Triticum dicoccoides. The sequence goes on along the minus strand of NC_041391.1, from coordinate 529,486,365 downwards.
GGAATCGCTCGATAGCTCGGGTTCAGTAACGCATAGCCTGCAGTGTAATTGCTCAGGTTCAGTTAGGCGACGCCTCCTCGGGTTCAGTTAGAGCCCAACGCCTCGCACCCACGCGCGTACGGTACGAGAGAAACGTGCATCGCTCGGCCCCTAACCACCCACCGTAACCAGGAACTCCTCGATATTTTCCTCGCCCTCGCTTCTACAGAGGTTTTTTTCCGTCATGGACGGCCCAAAGAATGTCATGCAGCTGCGTCTTCGGCCTGCCCAGGATGAAAAGCCCATTTTCTGTCATGATTTTTTGTCATAGAAGTAGGTGCCCACCACATCTATGATGATATCGTGTTTTGCCACAATTATCGTCATAGAAGTGTCATAAGTATGACATAAAAAAATTTCGTTCGGCCCAAAATGTCACGGATGTGTCTTTTTGTGTAGTGAAGTGAGACTCCCCGGCAAGGATGTTGCCGGGGGGGAGGTCCAGCTTCTCCTCTGCTCTTTGTTTACTGTCTTGATTGTCAGTCTTGGTAGTCTTCTGTTTTTCCTTCCTCTGCCCTGCCAGGCTCTGCCGCAGATGTGGCTATGACTGCCCGTGCACAAGTAAGGGGTACAAAAAGAGCCCATACTTTTGTACACTGACAGGAGCCCCTGGGCCTGGGCCACACATAAGCACAAGGCGTAGTTGGGGCCAGGCCCAAAGCATTGCGCGGGCACGCGTGGCAGGGGCTTAACTTCCACGATCTTCTTCCCAGTTGCGCTTCCCCACGGTCTGCATTGAGTGGGTGACGTGGGGGTCATGCGTGGGACAGCCGCATCACGCCTGCGTGACTTCGCAGTAAATGGTAAAGGGGCGGCCCGCGCCTTCCCCATAAAAAGAGGAATACGCAGGGGCGCCGCTCATTTACCCTCTGCGCCCTTCCCAATCTAGGAAACGTCGTTCCCCTCTCCTTCCTCGAGTGCAAACCACAGCTTCTAGCCTCCGCCTTGCCGCTGCCATGCTCTCATTGCTTCCTTATCCCCCGCCTCTCCTCAGCTGCCATGGCGCCCAAGGAAAGCAAAGGCAAGGGGCGGCCAAGGACGCTGAGGGGAAGGAGGTGCCGGAGAGCGAGCTGGTGAAACTACAGAAGAAGTTCGCCGTCTCCGTCCCGACAGAAGTTGACGCGCTCGTCCTCAAGGAAAAATTCAAGCCCCTGCGGGGGAGAGAGATGTCAGGGCATCCTGCCACGAAAATCATCCCTACTCGCTTTGCCAAGCCCGGGTCAGATAGATATCATTTCTTCATTGATTACTTCTCCTGCGGGCTCTGCCCCCCTTCCTCCGACTTCTTCAACGACATCATGCACACCTACGGCTTCCATCTTTTGGAGTTTCTACCGAATAATCTGGCATGCATGGCCTTCTTCGCCCACTCCTGCGAGGGCTTTGCCGAGGTGCACCCCAACACGGCGCTCTTCTGTCACTACTTTGTCCCCAGCATCCAGACGGGGGGTGCTATCACCGGCGCTCGGTTCCTCGACGACCTCGAGCCTGGAAGCAGGGAGCACTTCGTCGTTGAACACCTCTCCCTCGGCCGACGCCCTGGTGCTCACCGTCCCTAGGAGGTGGACGAATAAGTCGTCGCCCACCTTTAGATATTTTCCTGAGCCGGAGGCAGCGGACGAGGAGGGTTGGTCGTCAACCACCTCCTCCTCGGCAGCGGCCTTGCCGGCCTCCCCGGCAGCACCCTTGTCGGCTTCCTCAGCAGCGCCCTTGCCAGCCTCCTCGGCGGCAGCCTCACCGGTCTCTCCGGCAAGCCCCTTGGCGGCATCCTCGGCGGCATCCTCGGTGGAGACCTTGTCGGCCTCAGCCACTGCGTCCACGGCGACCTCCGCGATGATGGTGTCGGTGTCCTCCTCGTCCGCCGCTGGGGGGGGGGGATCTGGATGCCAAAAGAGAAAATGAGGCAGGGCCAAGATCAAGATTCAAAAAATAAGAAGAAGAGTAAGGAAAAACAGGTGACTCACCCGTGCTGGGCTGAGAAGAAGCGGCCCCCTCCCTGCCAACATCTGTTGCCGGGACGGGGCCACCAATGCCCAAGTCTACCTCCTCCTCCTCCGTGCGCATAGGCTCGGTGTCTGGTGCCCTTGCTGGGGACACCCCTCGGGGCGGTGTGGTCGATGGGGGCGGTGTGGTGGGGGTGGCCCTTGGTGGCTCCTCCTACTGCTGCCCTCCTCCTGCAGCCACGGCAAGGTCAGTACCAAAAGGTCACACCCCGGCGCACGTTGATGAGGAGTAGGTGGTGAACGCACGCTGGGGGCTGAGCTGGGGGCTGTGTCGTGGGCTGCTCTCTACCACCAGCGGCGCCTTTGAGGTACCCGTCGGGGGCTGGCTGCCCATCGAGGCCTTGGCCCTCTTCACTGCCCGCTGGGCCAGCATCTCCATTTCCCTGCAGAAACAAAATGAATCAAGGAAGGCGGCACGATTGGAGAGGACAGAAACGGCGAGGGGCAGAATGCTTACTGGTCCTTCGCCTACTCTTCTGCTGCCTTCCTCTTCCTCCTTGGGCTGAGGGACGAAAAGTCAAAGGCAACCTCCGTGCCAGCTTTTGCGGGAGGAGGGGAAGGCGATGGAGTTCGGTAGTGTTTGGATGAAGAAGAGGCATTCGTCTTCTTCTTCGCCATCGCAGCCTTCTTCTTCGCCGCCGTAGCCCTCGTCACGCACACGGTTTCCTCCTGAACCCCTCGCCGTGGCTAGGCCCTGCCAGACCGGACCGGCTCGCCAGAGCCGGCCCGATGTAGGACACGTCTTTTCTTCATGGCTGAGGGGGCGTCGGCCTCCTCTTCGGACAATTCCTCGACCATGTCCTTGACGGGGGGGGGGGGCGTCGGTGCTGACGCTGCCTGCCTCCCTGGCAGACTTCACCCACTGGGCGAGCTCCTTCTCTTTTGCGGCCACGGCAGCCTCGTTCTCCATGCCGTCGGCTTCGCCGGCCGTCCTAGCAAGCTCCGCCTCCTCCACTCTAGCGGCGATGTAGTCCAGCTCCTCCTGGGTGGTGTCTTGGATGAGCAGCGGCTCGCCATGATCGAGTTTTTCGACCAAATTTTCAAAGAACTCCTCCACCTCGCATGCCGGGTGCTCGACCCAGGCTGGGTCAAGACCATGCGCGTTGAAGACCGGCATCGTAGCGAGGATGTCGGCCTGTCGGGAGCTGTTGCTCAGCGGGACCACTCCTGGCGGCAGCCCAAACAAGGGCCCCTTGATGGCCTTGCCGGACTTCGTGTCTTTGCCGGTCCTCTCCACCCTGCCGTCGGCGGACACGTTGGGCTGAAAGAGCCTCCGACAATACCAAGAGTGCCCCATCACCGTGAGGTTGTGCTTCAGGCTGGTGGGGAGCCTCATGATGTCGGCCGCGTTCCTGAAATCCCAGACCGGCCTCCCCTTCTTGTGCAGCTGAGCGATTCGGCGGCGGGTGAAATCTGCCGCAATCATCTCAAGGGTGAGCCCGCCTCGGTGAGGCGGCGAATCCTGGTGGTGGTGATCGAAAACTGATTGTTATCGGCGTCGAGGTTGCTTCAGTCTGCACCACGGAGCGGCGGCTCTCGATGAACGCCCCGGCAGAACTTCGATGGGTTCTCCTCCATGATCTAGCACCACCAGCCCCGCCACTCCTCCCACCTCTCCTTCACGGTGCCCTCTGGGTATGAGCCTTTCCCCTGGGCCCTCGGGATCCAGGCGACGCTTTCGAAAAGGGCGCCCCCGGGTTGGATGTGGGGGGAGAAGTAGTGGCGGAAAAGCGGCGTGCTGCGAAACACCCCGGCGAAGCCCTCACAGAGGTGGGCAAAGCATGCCAAGCACGCCACGACATTCGGCGTGAGATCCAAAAGATGGAAGCCAAAAGTGCGCATGACATCGTTGAAGAAGTCGGAAAAAGGGGGGCACATCCCGCAAAAGAAGAAGTCGACGAAGAATGGGTACCATTTTGAGCCACCCTTGTTGCAATCAGCGGTGATAACACGCAAGGCAGGGTGCGCCATCGTCTCCATCCCCCACAAGGGCTTAAAGTAGTCCTTGAGGTCGAAGTCGTCGATTGACGATGGGGTGATATAGGCGAACTGCACCCGCCGCGCCACCGCCCCGCTCTCCGGCGTCTCCTTCTCCTTTGTGTCCTTGGCTACGCCCTTGCCCTTGCCAGATTTAGGCGCCATGGCGGCTGGGAAGAGGGCGAGGGGTTGAAAGCAGTGGGGGACACAACAACAGCGAGCAGGAGCGAGAGCTTGAGGAGGAAGAAGATGGGGACGGCGATGCCGAGATTGGGGAAAGCACAGGGGATAAATGAGCCACGTGCCCGCGGTTATTCCTTTTTATGGGGAAGGCGCGGGCCGCCTCTTTACCATTTATTACAATGTGACGCATGCCTGCAGCAACCGCCCCACGCATGCCCCCCACGTCACGCGTTCAACACGGGTCGTTGGGAAGCGCAGCGGACGAAAAAAATTACTGCGGTAAAACCCGCCCCGCCTGCCCGCGCGCCGTTTTGGGCCTAGCCCAACAACGCGTTGCGCTTATGTGTGGCCCAGGCCCGGGGGCTCCTGTCGGTGTACTAAAGTAGGGGCACTCCTTTGTACCCCTTACTTGTGCACGGGTAGTCAGAGCCGCGCCCACGGCTATGCTTAGCAGGGCAGAGGGAGGAGTCAAAGCCGCAAGATGATCAAAGCAACACCAAGACACAAAGAGCAAGAGGGCAAGGTGGACTCCCCCGGCAAGACCGTCGCCGGGGCAGCCTTCGCAGCCGCGACAAGAACCTTGCCGGGGCAACTTGCCCAAATGCCAGCAGAGCGCGCCACCCTTGAGCCCCAGGTTTTCCAACACCACCAACCACATTGGGACCAAGGCTCAGGAGGCGCCTCCATAGTGGCATGCAGATCTTTGTGAAGATCATGAACACTCCAAGACAGATGAGGATTAGAAGACGATGAACCTCCGTGATATCCTTGCCGAGAAAACACACAAGAGCTCTGGCAAGATCCTTGCCGGGGACGACCACAACGCCACGGCAAGACCCTTGCCGGGGCCCCGGCAAGGCCCTTGCCGAGGACATCTGTGGGGCCATGCCAGGCCCACACCTGCCAAGTTTCCACCGCCGCTCCCATGCAACTGCCAGCCCACCAGCTAGGCAGGTACCTGCGTGTCGACATGTGGCTTCCAAGCCAACTCAGCGCATGCCTACGTGGTGGCATGCAAATCTTCGTGAAGGCCCTACCACCGCGCCACCTCAGCAGCCTGCCAGCCTACATGGCGCTGACCGCCTCGCTGGCTCGGGCGCGTGTCGAAGCAGGGTGGAGCGGCAATAAAGAGAGAGGGGCACCTAAGAGGCGCATTAAATGCGTCTTGTCCCGTAATGTCTAAGCGATAAGCTTAGCCACTGTACACCGACGCCACCTCCTGTGTGCCACTGTGGCGATCCCCTTGCCTATAAAAGGAGGCCCGAGGCATCCAGGAGAAGGATTCGGACCCTAGAACAAGTTACACTCATCGTAGCTAGATCAAGAATGCCAAGAACACTGATATACACACCAAAGCAGGACTAGGGTATTACGCATCCTTGCGGACCAAACCTGGATAAACGACCCTTGTGTTTGTGCTGACTGCTGATCCTGCTCTTCTCACGACCCCCTGCCCCGCAACTGTAGTTGGGATTCCCGTGATACCATAGGTGTCGCTTCCACTGACATCTTTGGCGCGCCAGGTAGGGGGCCCGCTGTAGTGAGAATCTGGTTGGGCCATCAGCCCACCAGTTCTCTATCGCCATGGCTTCCAAGGAAGAAGGCGACCGAGCGAGCAACACCATCAGTGGTTGCAGCAAGCATTCATGCGACGACAAGAAAGCTAAGTCATGCAAAAACTATGAGTAATTCCTTTTTATATACATTGTCCTCCTCGGAGATCTTTCCTTTGTATGAGAAACCTGCACTCAGTGGGGCCCTTCCATTATTGGCAATGCCCTTGGTCTGTTTCGAGTCCGCTCAATAGATCGAGCGGCTGCGTCGAGAATGGCAGGGTGGCCTTCCACTATTGGCAACGCTCTTGCTCTGACTCGAGTCCGCTCGACAGTTCGAGCGGCCGCGCTGAGCACGGCAAGGTGGTTCGCACAGCAGCAAGCACACCCCGCTAGCCGCTAAAGGATCCGTCCTCCAAAGCGCTGCAGTTTGGGTTTACGCGCCGGCAAGCCTGCCCAATTGGCGTAGGGTGGACATACAAGGAGAGGTTGAACAGGGAAATAACATGCATCATTTAAAACACTGCAGAGTTATATTACATCGATTGTTGCTGTGGTTCTAACTAAGGATAAACATTGTGTTGGTCATGAACCTGCAGCGGCGATAAGAAATGGGGTGCCTAATCCCGGCGCTGGCCCCTTACCCTCTAAATTCCGCCAACGCAGTTGATGATGGGCTCGATACGCTCCTCGAGCACCGTGAGGTCTACATCCTCCGGCAAGCTATCCAGCGTGGCGTCGAAGTCAAGGTTGGGGTTCCAGTATGCCAGCTTGGTGAGGACCTTGGTCATGGCGCCCCGGCAAAGTGTCCGGGCCTCGCTGGCCAGGGAGCTCACCCAGTTGGAGTTGAATCGTTCCAGGGCTCCAAGAACGCCCTCGAAGAACAGGGTCAGCCTGGCGTTGGGGCTCACATTCATCTCCGAGGTATACCTCACGTCCGGCATTGATAACCCACAAGTGTAGGGGATCACAACAGCTTTTGAGGGTAGAGTATTCAACCCAAATTTATTGATTCGACACAAGGGGAGCCAAAGAATATTTTTAAGTATTAGCAGTTGAGTTGTCAATTCAACCACACCTGGATAACTTAGTATCTGCAGCAAAGTATTTAGTAGCAAAGTAGTATGATAGTAATGGTAACAATGGCAAAAGTAAAGATAGCAGTTTTGTAGTAATTGTTACAGTAGCAACGGAAAAGTAAATAAGCGAAGCACAATATGTGAAAAGCTCGTAGGCATTGGATCAATGATGGATAATTATGTTGGATGCGATTCCTCATGTAATAGCTATAACATAGAGTGACACAGAACTAGCTCCAATTCATCAATGTAATGTAGGCATGTATTCCGAATATAGTCAGACGTGCTTATGGAAAAGAACTTGCATGACATCTTTTGTCCTACCCTCCTGTGGCAGCGGGGTCCTAGTGGAAACTAAGGGATATTAAGGCCTCATTTTAATAGAGAACCGGAACAAAGAATTAGCACATAGTGAATACATGAACTCCTCAAACTACGGTCATCACCGAGAAGTATCCCGATTATTGTCACTTCGGGGTTATCGGATCATAACACATAATAGGTGACTATAGACTTGCAAGATAGGATCAAGAACTCACATATATTCATGAAAACATATTAGGTCCAGATCTGAAATCATGGCACTCGGGCCCTAGTGACAAGAATTAAGCATAGCAAAGTCATAGCAACATCAATCTCAGAACATAGTGGATACTAGGGATCAAACCCTAACAAAACTAACTTGATTACATGGTAAATCTCATCCAACTCATCACTGTCGAGCAAGCTATCACATCCCTAGTTCTGGTATGCTCAAGGCTAGCTAGTCATATGTGCATCATGTTTAAATTTCATTTAAGATTGAAATAAGGATTTTTGAAACCCTCAGAATCATCTCTGGAAATGACCCAAATAAAAAGTGCTCCAAAAAGGTCCAAGAAAATGCTCATGTTGCCCTCCGAAAATATTGGGCAGAGATAAAAATCAAACCAATATTTTTAAGAGCTCATACGTATTTATTTTGGGCATTTGGATTAATGCAGTAATTATTTGCTTTGGATATATATTGTTATATATATAAAATGTTGTCCAAAAATTATGCCAGTTGTTGAGGAGCTCTGGAATAATACCACTAGCCTCTACAAAAATTGGCATAAGAAAAATAAATGGTTTAGTATTTTTATTAAATCAAACAAATGTCAGAAAAATAGAAAAGAGAACAAGATGGAAAAACCCCACCTGTCCTCACCTGCAGCCCTGGCGCCTCAGCTGACCCAGCACTGTGGCCAGCCCAGTAGCAGCCCAGCCCGCCTCCTCCTTTGTCTTCTTCCTCGCGCCTATTGGCATTGTGTGTGTCGCGCGCGCGCTCGCCCGCGGCCACATCTCCCTCCACCTATTGCTTCTCCCTCTCGTCGCCTGAAACGCCTAGACAACACCACGCAACCCCCCAACCCTATCTCACTCTCACCCGTCCTCCTCGCCACCTCTATTGCCCTCTCCCGTGACAGCCAAGCGCTGCCATCGCTGCACCTCACCGCCGACGCGCTCCCCGCCGTCCCCTCGCACCTCCGTCGTGTCCTAGAGCTCCGCCTACTCGCGCTGAAGCCCTCCGCCTAGGCACGCAAGCCGGAATGCCCTGAGGAGCCGCCATCACCGTCGTCTTCGCCCCCGGTCGCCGGAGATCGTCTTCGCTGCCCTGCCGTCTCCAGTGCGTCCCCGAGCTCGCCGATGACGCCGTCGAGCCCGCCGTGAGCTCCTGCCCCATACCCCTCTCTCCGTTTAGCCGTTTGTGTTCCGTAGCTCCATCCCCATCCACGGCCATAGCTCCTCGCTGCCGTCCATATCGCCGCCATCGCCCTGGCCACCGCAGCCCGCAACCGAGCGCGTCACCGTGCTCCTGGTGACGCTAGGAGGCCATAGCGCCTCTCCGCTCACTCCCCCGTGTCCTGCAGCCCCTCACCGCACTTGGCCGTGCTCCGGCCGCTGCCGCGAGCTCTACTCCGGCGAGATCCGATCACCCCACGGTCTCCTGCGTGTCCCACTAGATGCGCGCGAGCCTGGGCTTCGCGTAGGTGCTCTCCTCCGCGCGTTTGGTCGCCGGAGCAATGATCCCGAGCCCCTTCGCCGCGTTCAGCCTCGCCGGCGGCTAAACGCCGGTGGGGTTAACCGTTTTGACTGCACCGTCCCGTTAGGTGGGCCCGGTGAGTCAGGTGATTAGCTTAGGGCTGATTAGCTTAGGGCTAATCACCGTTAACTTACCCCCCTGACACTGACTAGTGGGCCTAGTGCCACTAATCCTCTAATTAGGATAAGCTAACCCCCCCTATTTAACCCTGAGACACTGACGTGTGGACCCCACACATCAGGTTTGACCAGGTCAGCGCCGTTGACCTGCTGACGCAGGCATGATGCAAGGCTGATGCAGTTATTTATTTTCTAGTATAAAAATAAATCAGGAAAATCTAGAAAATGATATAAACTTCAAAAATTCATAGAAATTCAACCGTAGCTCAGATTGAAATAATTTATATATGAAAAATTATCAGAAAAATGCTATCTATCCATTTGTACTAGTTTCATGCATGACAAACCAACTTATACCTACTGTATAAGTGAAACACTAAAATGGCATTTATAAAGGGCTTAACTTGCAGTTGCATTTGAATTCTTGATTCAAATGGACTTCAACCAAATGAATGCTAGCTGCATTAGCTCAAATAGCATGACATCTTCATTCCATGTTCATGCATCATATTGTTGTGTATGCTTGTGTATTGATTGTCGACACCGTTCCTTCTCGATAGGTCCTGCTCCGGAGAGTGCTCCAGAGTACCTGTCTGAGGAGCAGTGCCCCTATTGATCTACCAGGCAAGCAAACCCCCGTGTTCATTCTGATACAATCCTACTCTCTCGCTCCTGCTCTCAGTTATTGCATTAGGAAAAGAATGATTCAATTGCTACTTTGTGTTACGGTAGTTGAACCCATTCCTCTGCATGACCTCTCATTGCCATAGTAAATAGTTGAAACCCACTAGCATGTGTAGGAGTTGATTGAAGCCATGTTGTGTTCCTACCATGCCACGCTTGCTATTGCTTAGAGTGTGTCAGGTCTGATTCATTGGGAATGAATTGGAGTGCAGTGCTCTATGTTCTGATGCTGAGAGTGAAGTGTGTGAACACGATTTGGTAAAGGTAGCGGTGAGAGGCCATGTAGGAGTACATGGTGGGTTGTCTCACTTGAACCATCCTTAAGCACTAAGTTCTATGTATGTCGTCCAATGACTCGATACTACCACACATTGGGTTCCCGTAACTCAACCACTCTCGACTTATTAACCAACTTGATCTTTCTCCAGGAGTCGCAACTAGTTTCTGGTTTTTGTAGGTAGTGTTAGTAGTCTACCAAGTGGCACCCAGCGAGGTGGGCTTGGGACAGACTAGGCACAAGTGACACGGTGTACCAAGCGTAGATCCATCCGGCGAGGTGGGCTTGGGAACCCTGCACACATCGTTTGGGGCCGTGAGTGAAACCCTGGCCGGATCTTCTTACGGATGGAACCCGAATAGGCGATGAACCTGGAGTAGAATCTTGTGTGGTTAGTTAGGTCATGGCCGACACCCTCGACAGGCTTCCGCTTGAAGGTTGCCGAGATACATGACATGTACATGGCGGTAAGTGGCGAGAGCGTGTGTAAAGAAGTACACCCCTGCAGGGTTAACATGATCTATTCGAATAGTCGGGTCCGCGGTTATGGACTTCTTGCATGCTTACGTGGTACATAGACAACTTGAAGTGGATAAGATAAAATGCTCAAGACAAGTGTGAGTGCTATGGATGGCCTTCTCGTAGGGATACGGGGATGAATCCATAGTAGTGTATTGTGTGGTGATTAGTGGACTCGTGTACGCCATCTCACCTCAAAGAAGTTTCTCATAGTCGTAGAATAGGATAGCCACTGAGTCAAAGCTGGCTTGCTGCAACTAAATCCCACATTACTTCTTGATACAAATGCATGTATGATAGGATTTGATGTAAGTCTTGCTGAGTACCTTTGTAATCATGTTGCTTTATTTATGTTTTTGCAGTGGAGACTTCGGTCTTACTAGTGTTCTCGTGGGCTTCGACAAGTAGCTTGTACCTCAGCAACGATCTTGATATGATGTTGTAGATAGTCAGGCTCTTCAGCCTTCTTCATTTGTAGATGTCTATACTCAGACATGTAATGCTTCTGCTTGTTGCTTGTTTGCTCTGAATGTTGTGTCATGTGACCCCTGTTCGTAATAAATGCTATGATGGCTCTTCTGAGCCTTTATCTATATGAGTTGTTGAGTTATGTTGTGATGCCATGTTGTACAGCACATACTTGCATGTTATGCGTACGTCTAATGTGTATTGCTATGTGTGGGATCTGACTATCTAGTTGTTTATCCTTAGTAGCCTCTCTTACCGGGAAATGTCACCTAGTGCTTCCACTGAGCCCTGGTAGCTTGCTACTGCTCTGGAACACTTAGGGTGGCCGGCATGTGTCCTTCTTTGTTCCCATGTCTGTCCCTTCGGGGACATGTCACGCGGTGTCTATCGGAGTCCTGCTAGCCTGCTACAGCCTAAATTCTCCAGAATCCTGCTAGCCCAGCTGCTACAGCCTGGATTCACTCGTTGCTGACCGACACGTTCATTGCTGGGTCATGTATGCCTGTCCCTGTAAGTTAGTGCCACTTTGGGTTCAGACTAGCCATGTCAGCCCGGGTTCTTGTCATATGGATGCTAGCGACACTATCATATACGCGTGCCAAAAGGCGCAAACGGTCCCGGGCATGGTAAGGAGACACCCGTTGGGAATACCGTGCGTGAGGCCGCAAAGTGATATGAGGTGTTACATGCTAGATCGGTGTGGCATAGAATCGAGGTCCTGATAGCTTTGGTATTAGAGCCTGATTACCTGTAGGATTACCAAGCCAAACTGGTCGAAGTTGAGTCTAGAAATTCTTTAGTTATGTAAGGGAATTGATTGTGGGAAGGAACGTAAGGCTTGTTTTGCTCCTTATACCTCATGGCCTTCTGATCTGAGTCATCCTATCTTTCCTACGGGGTTAAGGAACTAGGCTTTCTCTTCCGTCTATCAGGATCACGTGTTACTACTCCCTAGTCCCATAGGACTGGTTGACCAGAGTCATATCCCAGTTTTGAGTACTTCCGGTGTAGCCTTTTCAGTATTACCTCAGAACCTTGAGTGGTGCTGTTGAGCTATTGTACTATCCCATTTTTAGCAGGATGTCCCATTTTGAGCATTCTACTACTGTTATGCTGCCGGAATTGCCCTAGGAGTTCGAGAGATACTAATTTCCTTGTCCTACATTCTACAGCCTATAGTTGATGCTGATTCCGTCCTTGGTTTCTTTCTCAGGATGTCATCAGTTAAGCGAAGTTCTGTTGCTCATAGCCAGAACCACGGAGATGGTAGGGATGAGGATCCTCCCGACCAGTCTCCATTGACAGACTTCATGTTAGAGATGGAGAGGAACAAGCGAGAGTCTAACCGCTTGTTGGCACGTATCGAGGAGAACACCGCACATCAGTTCAAAGGGTCTGCAGCCATTCATGATTTCATTCGCTTGCACCCACCCACCTTTCATCATTCTATTGAGCCACTCGATGCAGATGCCTGGCTTCGTAGCATCACTCATAAGTTGCGTTCCGCGAACGTAGCTGAAAATGACAAAGTCACCTATGCCACATACCATCTAGAAGGTCTTGCTAGTCTTTGGTGGCAGAACTATGAGGCTATGCTTCCAGATGGCCAGATACCTACCTAGAGGGATTTCGCTGAGGCTTTCCGCGAGCATCACATTCCTCAGGCCCTCATTGATCGCAAGAGGGAGGAGTTCTGCAGTTTCACCAAGAGTAAGATGGCCGTTGATGCTTACAATAGAGAGTTCGAGAACCTCGCCCGCTATGCTACAGAGGAGGTGTCCACAGACTCCAAGAAGCAGGCTAGGTTCTGGAAGGGTCTCAACCCCAAGTTGTGTTGTTATCTCCACTTGCACCATTGCAATACATTCCAGGCTCTAGTGAACAAGGCCATTAATGCAAAGACAACTCAGCTCACTTATGAGGAGTCTCGTAAGCACAACCGTGATTTGGGTTCTTCCTCCGGTTCTAGTTCTCAAAAGCGCCAGATTTGGGTTGCGAACTCCGCTCTTCCACCCAGATATGTACCGAGGCCATCTTATGTGGCACCTCATCTAGTTCAGCAGTATGCTCCACCCAGGCCTATTGGTGGACCACCTGCCAATGCGGGTCCACGTCCTACCTCCAAGATTTGTTACAAGTGCGGAGAACCAGGCCACATTGCCCGTATTTGCACTCAGACCAGTGTTGCTCCACCCCAGCCCGAGAAGTCTATTGGCCGTTGACGGTGTCCTGGACTAGGGGGTACTCACCACGTCGTCTCCCGATCAGTAGATTGGGCTGAGGACCCCCGTGGCCGTATACTCATGGGCCAGTTCGGACAGTTGCCGCATACAAGGAAGATTCCACAAGACTTGGTGATCAAGACAAGGACTCCTCCCCACCGGCGTATTCGGCTAGGACTCTTGTTATCCTAGGCCTCTGGTACATTATATAAACCGAGGCCAGGCTAGTCGATAGATCATTATGACATTACTCATCATACCTCTAGGGTTTAGACCACAACATATGATCTCGAGGTAGATCAACTCTTGTAACCCCTATACTCATTATAGTCAATCAAGCAACATGTAGGGTATTATCTCATCAAGAGAGCCCGAAGCTGGGTAAAATCCCGTGTTCATGTTACCATTGATCCTAAGACGCACAGCTTGGGACCCCCTACCCGAGATCCGCCGGTTTTGACACCGACATTGGTGCTTTCGTTGAGAGTTCCGCTGTGTGATCGGCGAAAGGATCAATGGCTCAACTGCAGGCCAACTGCGACGTCGGTTTCTTCGTCACCAGCTCGACTGGTCACCTTGGCTTGACCGAGGACTGCTCCCTACCTCCGATCATCATGTTCGGATGAGGGCCTTCATACATCAACTCCGATATCTATCAAGATCATGGAGGAGTCAGCCATGGAGCTCGGGGGCTCAACGTCAACATTGCCCTTGGGCGATCGTGCCATTTTTCTGGACAGCAAACTTGTATCCGCCGCCACTGCCTCCTTGAGTGTCGCCTAGACGATTGCTTCGGCGGAATTATGCGGAATTAAGTCTACAACAACCGTGCAAAAATTTCGTCGAGTTCCGATGGAGGAATCTCCGGCAATCTCCGATATACCGGAGCCGTGTTGAATCTGGACGAGAATCCGGATGAGTTTGGAGCGGGGTGTCCAGCATCTAGCTCGGACGTCCTTTGGAAGATCCAACCATTGATCGGCTGCGGAAATCCCATATCTACCACCTGCCAAAAATTCAGCTCGATCCGACCGTCCAAACTTCGGTAATCTTCCGATTAGTGCATCACTTTTTGGATCTGTTTTCTGCGCGAGAACGAATCAGACCCGAGTTCATCTCTTTTACGAACGGGATTTCGAACATCCTTTTTGAAGGACGTTTTCGTATGGGGTATTGTGTTTTATTCTCAAACACATCCCATTAATATTAAAAGTATTTTTACAATACGATCTTCACCCTCGCGCCGGTGTCGAACCGGCCCGACAACATCACTCCACGGTGCCCGACCTGCACTAGACACGTCGTCGCTTTGTTGAGCCGAGCTCAACTTCTTCGGATCATCATCTCGGCCAGCCGAACAACAGTCCGGCATCGCGAAGGATAAATCGTCACCAACATCGCCGCCCCATGGAGTACATGGAGCGGGCACATCGGCATCGCCACACGGTCACTTCATTAAGCCAGCATTGATCACGTCACAAGCTACGACCTGCATCGGCATGGCCAAACTGTTGCTTCATCGAGCCGATGTCCATCATGCCGAACTACTTCAACACCTCAGCTGAGACATCTCCTCACCGACCTGCTCCGTCTCCTCGCCTGGACTGGGGGCTTCGTCATCCCTTCATCAACTTACCTCGGAGACTCCGACGTCACCGGCCAACCAGCTTCATCACATTAGCTAGACCACGGGCTTTGCCTCGGTGAGCCAACTTTTGCCAGCATCGTCATGCCTTCGCTTCATCACCCATTAGGCAATGGGTGTGCGGATCGAGTCACAATTTGGGAGTAACCTTTCTTCGGACCGCTACAACAAATAAACCAGGTGCTACTAATCCCAGCAATGTTTGCTTGTTTGTGTTTATTTTTCCCAAGGAATTATTACTCTGCTTTGTTCCATCATCTATACACAGGTCTATCAAATGGTGGCCGCATTAATGACGGTTGTGTGGTGGTTCGGTCAGTTTCCATATATAGTTCGGCGAACGCCGTATCCGGAACTCAATCCGACCTGTGAATTCGGGCTTTGTCACGCCTTCACTGCATCACACCGATACCCTGCATCGACATTGACCTCGACACTCAGGCCATATCTCTTTCATTATTTACTTCACTTATATTAAATAAGTAGTAGAATTTTTTTATAGTATTATCTTTATTTGTCATTACTTTTGGTTTGCACTATTTTATCTGTGTAGCCAATCGACTTAGACTGAGCCGTGTTGTCGCCTCCATCGACCGAATTGTGTTTTTGCCTTGGCACGCCGACCTGCTTCATTACCGCGGCTGGACTGGGGGCTTCCTCCTCTCGGAGCACCGAACTCTCTGCTCGGCCACCTTGGGACCAGCCTGGGAGATGAACCTTGTCCTGCATCAGGCTCGGACCGCGTCATCAATGCCGAACACATTAACCAGCTAAGTCGCTCTCATACTAGAAACTTTCAGTTTTAAATTTTGTTCGGTGTGACCAAGCATTATGCCTTTTTGGCACAAAGTTGTTTGTGACCAAGTTCCTTGTCAAAACTTTGTTTGCGCCGCACATATTCAAATACCCCGTTTTTTTGGGGGCTCCCTTGATGGAGCTTTTTCTCTTGCAAGTGAATATACTTGTACGGCTTCGTTCCTTGTTCGTGTACTATGCCACAATATGCACCATATTGACTTAAGTGTTCCGCAAGCTGGGTTGCCTTGCTCCTGTGTTTACCCCTACGTTCCCGATTGTTCGGCTAGGGAGTAAAGGGAGCACCTCTGCGATTGTCACGACCGGGTCTTCCAAGCTCTGACCTCAGACTGGGTGAAGCTGAAAGCTAGCGCTCTTATTGTTATTCAATTATGGTCGGCACACAACGGAACTCATGAGTACAAAAAATCTATTTCACAAGTCTCATAGTGGCAATGAGCAACCGAAAAAAGGTATCGGTGGGGGTACTATTTTCTTTGAAGATGCTTCTTACACTTTGTCAGTAATATAGCATAAGTTCCCTGAGCGCGCTTTGTCTATTACAGCCTTATGGCCTGATTGCCTGGTTATCGGAAACACGGTCGATATTCTCGATAGGTGGAGTACATAACACTTTTCGGCCCTTGGCCAAAAAGGGAGAAGCCAACGGTTGGTTAAGATGCGTTTGAAGTTTGGGTGAACACATATATGATATAAGTACTTCGGTACATACAATCATTATACATAAAATTCTTTTACCCATATCACTTGGGGGCTCTTACATTTATGTGAGCTGTTTTATAATAAGTGTTCTTCTTCTTAGTTGTTGCAAAGTCCTTTTTCTATTACTCCTTTTTTCGACGCGAGTGTGTGGTCAATAGCCGGATTTCCCTCTCAAAGCCGCTAAAGTTTGCTAAACTGGCCTAGCGAGAGGTATTCCGCCTTCGAGATAGGAGGTTGAAGCCGTAGGCTGACCCGCTTGAAGTCTTGAGATAGGATGTGTCATGTTAAAACACGACAGAAGCACACCTTTTTCTCTAAGACCAATTTTCTGATTGGCACCGAACAATTAATCTAGTTCGGACGTCGAGTTTTTACTGACGATATTTGGTTTCCCAATCCTATGGCACTTTTCAACTATTTGCGTGTTTTCCGCATAAGTCTCGCAGTGCAACGCCGGACACCTTTAGAGATTCGGCAAAAATTCTTGGATATTGCTATATATGCATCAGTTTCAAATTGTGTCTTCGATCGATAGTTGGGTTGCCCGACTCCTGTGCTTGCCTCCTACATTCCTCTTTGTTCAGTTAGGTGTGCAAAAGGAGAACCACTGCGATTGTGCTTCCATCTCGCATGGTTAAGCACCTCGGTGGAAAAAGCTGAAAACTGACTGTCATAATAAAGCATAAATCGGTCAGTGATTCGATGACTATGTTAAATGACGGGCCGTTCATAACATTGGCCGAAGTGTTTACGGCTTGACCTCGGCTGTCGCCGAACACTGAGCGGGGGGCTACTTGCTGGCCTCCTAACTTTAAGGTCCTATGACTAAGTGAAAGTTATAAAACCCGCATATCTGATTGCCTCGTTTCCGCCAACACAACCGCCTTCGGGCACCGAGACATTGGCTAAGGGTTGTTTTGTTATTTCGGAAACACCCTGCGTAGCATCTACAAGGGGGTGGAAGCCGACGATGGGCCACTTTCAGATTATAAACGGTCGCAACGGAAGTAAATATTTGGGTTCATTTAGACCACAGAGTTTGGAAGCTTTCCCCGAACTAAATCCTCAGTATTTTCCTCCCACGTTGATTGGAGCGGAGGTTTCATGATCATGCTTAGCATGACAACCCAATGGAAGGAACCGATAGTGGGACTATTTTCTTTGGACGATATTTCTTATGTTAAACAATAAATATGACATGTCTCTCTACGTACCTTTGATTATAAAATTGTATGGCCGGATTGCCTTGTTTGTCGTAAATCTTTGCCCTCATAAAGGCTTTATAAAGAAGGACAAACACCCCTTGGCTGCTGGCCAAGGAGGTTGAAGCCGATGGTCGGTCAACAAAGTTTTGTACAATGCTGATCCGAGCATTAATGACGTAAAGTACTTGGATACATAGAGTCATTACACATAATTTGTGATTTACTATGGATATTGATCCTTAATTCGGCCTCCCGTGCCTGCATTAAGGCTCGGGGGCTACTAGGCTTCGGGCTTATTATTTACAAATATTAAAGGGGTACATTGATCCCCTGATATGGTGTTGCCACCCGACCAGTGTCTCGGGGGCTACTGCATTGGCAATCCAATGCAGAAAATTTAAAGTGCAATATAGTTTTTGAGGAGATTATTATCCTCAGGTTGGTCGGCCGCACCCAACCTGAGTCTCGAGGACTTTGCACACCGTGTTTCTATTCCTATGTATGTTGCCGAGCTAGGAGTTAATCCTCAGGCCAATTTCGCGCATCGACCTGAGTCTCAGGGGCTAGTAGGATCAGCGGTTTCATGTTTTCCTTCAGGTGCATCTCAGGTTTTAGACCGACGCACACACCTTGAGGGCTACTGGCTATATATCTCGACAGAGAATAAATTGCACCACCTCAGAAGCAGTCTGACATAAAGCTCGGGCGCCAGTAGATGGCTCCATAGAGGGCATTCTCGGCATTAAGCTCGGCTAAACTCCTTCACCTTTTTTAAACCAAGATGATCTATGACATCTCGGATACAGTCCGGCATTGGAGCTCGAATACAATCCGGCGTTGGAGCTTGGACATAGTCCGGCATTGAAGCTTGGATACATTCCAGCGTTGGAGCTCGGAATCAGTCCAGCGTTGGTGCTTGGCTGCAAAAGATACCTCGAATGCAATCCGGCGTTGGAGCTCGGATGCAAGAGGACACTCCCACCCGGGAATAACTTCAAACCCGAGGTGTGGCATAGTAATAACAAGGCATTGATAAAGGCCAGAAACTTAAAGGGGATCCTCAGATACCCGACATGTAAACTCTTCAGATTTACTTCGCGATCCTCAAGATCGAAGATGAGAAGATTTGTTGAACTAGTTTTCAAGACCGACGACCGAAGATGAAGAACAGTTCGGAAGAATCGAGGAGCGTCCCCAACTTGAAGACCGGTTCAGGGGGCTACTGACGGTGTCCTGGACTTGGGGGTACTCACCACGTCGTCTCCCGATCATTAGATTGGGCCGAGGACCCCCGTGGCTGTATACTCATGGGCCAGTTCGGACAGTTGCCACATACAAGGAAGATTCCACAAGACTTGGTGATCAAGACAAGGAATCCTCCCCACTAGCGTATTCGGCTAGGACTCTTGTTACTCTAGGCCTCTGGTACATTATATAAACCAAGGCCAGGCTAGTCGATAAATCATTATGACATTACTCATCATACCTCTAGGGTTTGGACCACAACATATGATCTCGAGGTAGATCAACTCTTGTAACCCCTATGCTCATTATAGTCAATCAAGCAACATGTAGGGTATTATCTCATCAAGAGAGCCTGAAGCTGGGTAAAATCCCGTGTTCATGTTACCATTGATCCTAAGACACACAACTTGGGACCCCCTACCCAAGATCCGCCGGTTTTGACACCGACAGCCGTAGTAAGCCATCACGCAAGATGATCAGTGCCAACTTAGCTCACCCTAAACATGGACGTGTGCATCACGTCTCAGCTAAGGACGCCCATGATGATCCAGATGTCGTTCTTGGTACATTCCTTGTCAATTGTCATCCAGCATCGGTTCTGTTTGATACTGGAGCATCTCATTCCTTCATTTCTGAAAGCTATGCCCGCTTGCACGACATGTCATTTTGTGATTTGCCCTCCCCGCTACTCATTCAAACTCCTGGATCCAAATGGCAAACTTCTAGGATAAGTTATGGCAATGAAATCCATGTTGACAGACTTGTATTGCTTGCTTCCTTGATATCTCTCAAGTCTTAGGATATTAACATGATCTTGGGTATGGACTGGATGACAGCTCATCATCCCAAGATTGATTGTTTCACCAGGTCTGTTCAGCTTACACACCCATCTGGCAAGATAGTCACTGTCTCCACAAGAGTTGCAAAGCGCCAACTCTATTCTCTTAATGCCAGCCCTCTTCCTGACCTTGAAGATATCCCGGTAGTCCATGACTTTCCGGATGTCTTTCCAGAGGAACTGCCATGCATTCCACCTGACAAGGATGTAGAGTTTGTCATAGATCTTATCCGAGGAACCACCCCAATTTCTATGAGACCTTACAAAATGGCACCCTTAGAACTATCTGAGCTTAAGAAACAACTTGATGAGTCCTTGCAAAAGGGTTTCAACCGTCCTAGTTCTTCTCCTTGGGCTTGCCCCGTCCTCTTCGTCAAGAAGAATGATGGTACGGATCGAATGGTTGTAGATTATCGTCCCGTTAATTTGGTCACGATAAAGAACAAGTATCCTCTTCCCAAGATCAAGGACCTGTATGATTAGCTTGCCGGATCCTCAGTCTTTTCCAAAATGGATTTGAGGTTAGGCTACCACCAAATCATTCCAAAAATGGCTTTTGTCACTCGTTATGGCCAGTACGAGTACACCGTCATGTCCTTTGGTCTAACCAATGCTCCAGCCACATTCTCCCGCTTGATGAACTCGATCTTCATGGAGTACTTAGATAAGTTCGTCGTGGTTTACCTCGATGATATCCTTATTTACTCAAAGAATGAGGAAGAGCATGCTGAACATCTTAGACTTGTGCTAGAAAAACTCAGAGAGCACCGCCTTTATGCCAAGTTCTCCAAGTGCAAATTTTGGTTGCTAGAAGTGACCTATCTGGGCCACATGATATCTGGTGAGGGCATTGCTGTCAATCCCGAGCGAGTTCAGGACGTTCTTGATTGGACTCCACCTGAAACGGTTAAACAAGTTAGGAGTTTCCTTTGTCTAGCCAGTTATTGTCGCTGCTTTGTTGAAAACTTCTCTAAAGTGGCCAAACCCGTCACGGAACTTCTCAAGAAAGATAAAAAGTTTGAGTGGTCCCCATAGTGTGAGCACAGTTTTCAGGAACTGAAAAGACGCCTGGCTTCTGCTCCCATACTTGTGCCACCAGATTTCACGAAAGACTTTGTTATCTACTGCGACGCCTCACGACAGGGACTAGGTTGCATTCTTATGCAGGATCGTCATGTGATAGCCTATGCATCTCGATAGTTGCATCACTACTAGGGAAAAGCCTATACATAGAATCTTACCAGCAGCGCTCCCCAAAATACCATGCTACTTCTATTTAGCAGCAGCGCGTGTTAGCGAAACGCGCTGCTGACAGGAAAATAGCAGTAGCGCGTCCACCACAAACCGCGCTATTGCTATAATTGGCATGACCTCGCCCCCACCCCCCCGCTAGTTATAGCAGTAGCGCACTATGTTGACCAGCGCTACTGCTATAGAAGTTAGCAGCAGCGCACTTATAGGAAAACCGCTACTGCTAAGATCAGCCCACAAGTTTAGTCCCACCTCGCTACGTGAATAGGGTGTTTACCACCTTAAATATGTTATTTCTGAAACTACCACAACCAGTTGGTCTTCACTAAACTCTATGTGTAAAATTTGTGGCTGCAATATGTAACACCCCAAAAATTTAACCAGGTTTTGGTTATTAAATTTTTTGCCAAGATCTTAAAATTTTTGCCTGCAAGAATATCTCTAATGATTTCAAAACTTTTCCTTTAATCTTAAGGAATTTTTCCCAAGTGGATCCTTCCAAAACCTATTGGACTTATTTGCCCTCTCATTAAAAACATCTCTCAATCAGTAGATTTATTTATTAAATTATTTCACCCTGAACTTTATTCATTAAAATGACTTGTTTTAAGTTTTGGAGCTCTTTTTGTACTACAACCAGTTGATAGATTTAACTAACAATCCCACCAAAATTTGGAGATGTCATGTGATGTCTCAAAATCACTTTTGTGCAATAATATATTTCATTCATTGCATATTTTGAGTGCTACACCTGTTTTTCTTCTCTAGTCCAGTGGGCAATTTTGCACTACAACCCTTTTAAATATTTCTTTCTAGTTTCCACCAAAATTATGGGATGTCAGTAGGAGCATATCATTCCATTATATGCATAAATCCAGGGTTGTTCTTTGAAAATTTTGAGTGAATCAACCTCATCTTCATTCTAGTCCAACATAATGGTTTGTACAACATCCATATTAAACCCCTAAGTCTAGGAGCATGCAACCATTGGCATATTTTTGGTTCATGAAATAATGCCATTCACCTCCTGTCCAGATTTGAAGTTCTGCAAAACTTGCACTAGCAAGTTTGTGCTTTTCACCAACTAACCTCACCACCCTCTTGTGCATCCAAAGAGACACTGATCTGGAAGAATTGGCCACTCCAAGAAATGCCTAGGTGCCTGTGGCATTTTGTCAAACACCTTGAGAGCATGACCAGATTTGACACGAGTTGTTGTTGGCATTGTGAACTTGGTCTCTTGACCAAACCACCTTGTCCCTTGATCTTCCCTCTATCACTAACCTAGTTCTGTTACTTGCCAACCTCACCTGGGACCTGTAGCATGCCACGGCATTCTATCGAACACCTTCCGTGCGTGCTCTGGGTGCGAGCAGAGCGCGCGTATTGCACGAGCCTCGGCCGAGCCGACACGTCGCGCCCCTGGTTTTGGCCCGCTCTGCAGCGCCACGCCACGCACTAACCTCCTCACAGCAACGCGCCAAGCCGCCCTGGCAGCCTACAGCACCGCCGTTAGAGCCTTGGCGGCACGCCGACGTCCGCAGCGCGCCCCTGCCTCAGTAGGTGCCGACAGGCCGCCAGCGCTTGCCACCTGTCTCCTGGAAAAGTGCGAGCTCATCCGCAGCCTCGTCCTCTAGCGCGTGTCGCCGCCACGTCGCCCTAGCTGCAGCGAGGCGGTTCGCCGGCAAGCTTATCCACCGCCGCCGCGAACCAACTCGGATGTGCTATAAAAGGAGCCTCCCGAGCTCAACCCCGCACGCAGGCAGCCTCACGCCATTCCGCTCGTGCCCCCTTAGCCGTAAATCGAGGAGAGAGAGTCGTCTTCTTCCTCTCCGGCAACTCCAGCCGCCGCCACTGCCCTGGCCAATCCGGCACCACCTGAGCCTCCCCCTCTCCACTCTCTCCACCAAGAGCTCTCCCTCCCTCTCGCGAGTACAACCCCACGCTCAATTTTGGCCGGAGACCACCGCAACCCCAAACTCACTTTGTCCCCGGAGCCTCCTCCACCGTGGAGCTCGCCGCCGGCGACTCCCTCCACCCCCGACGACCCTACGACCACCGGGAGGACCGCCTAGGAGTGGCGGATCCATCCCTGCACCCGGATGCCCGCGAAGAACCGCCGTTCACCGGCGACGATCGTCGGACGCCCCGCCTCTGCTCGGGCAGAGAAGAGGAGGGAGTGGGGACTGGTCAAACCTGACCAGTGGGCCCCCTGGACCCACTGTCAGTGACCCCCGCCCCAGTCCACGTGGGTTAAGTGGAAGCGCACTTCCGAAGTAGGCTTTCGACGTGTACGTGTTTATTTGAAACGTTTTTCTTTTCTGTTTTTTTAAATAACAGATTTTGACCAAACTTTGACCGGCTGTATCTTATTAAATACAACTCCAAATAAATTAATTCTTTTTCCTACCTCTCTCAAATATTGTCTAGTTTATTTTAAGATTTATTTGAAAAAATTTCAAAACAACTTTTTGTGCTGTTTTTATTTTGCGTGTTAATTCATATATATTTTTAAAATAGGATTTTTGAAGAGAGGAGAAACTTTCAAAAGTTTTGGAGTGCACCCTGCCTTTCCACACATTGAAGGCAAGCATTCTGAACCTCGGCATAATATTTTTGGTGTGTTCGTTGACACATTTATAACACCACCTCATTTCGGAGAACTTGTTATTTCATGTGATATGATCATATGCATGGGTGCATGTTAGTGATTTCCATGCTGTTGGAAATGAACACACTTGTGAAGATAATCGTCCTCATGTGCCTTGCATGCATACCGACAGGAACCTGGGAAAACCTCTGCCTTGGGTAGGCATGAGTTTGTCGCCGGTCTCCGTCGGGACGGTTATGTCTGGTATGGCATGGTAAGGTAATATGAGCGGTGACTCTGTTGGTTGAAATATATTCGTTATGCTAATCATGTAGGGAATACTTAAACCTCCTGAGTTGACCGTAGATCGAGTCTTGTTCCAGTAACCCCCATACTTGTTTCGTACTACCACTCGTCTCTACAACAAGTAGAGTACGGTTCAGTAAGTTGTCAACCTCTTTCTAGCACACATCGTACAGAGAGGCCATGGTGGAAGATACCGGTTGTAGCTGGTAGGCAGGCCACCTGGTCCGGGGGCATGGGTGTTTCCGGTTGAGACCGAGAGGGGAGGCCACCCCTTAGAGCGCGCAATATAAATTTGATCCCATGCTATGCGAGGTTGAAGCCTCCCCACTTAGAGTTTGCTTGACATGTGTCGTGGGTGATTCCAGACACGTGTGAGTTAAGCTGGTGTGTGCAAGTTAGGTGTGTTTTCAACAAAAAGACCGTAGACGGAATTAGTCCCGATGGACTGAAGGAATCCGTTACTCGTGGGTAAAGAGTACACCCTCTGCAGAGATTAAGCCTATTCGAATAGCCGTGTCCATGTTTAAGGATTACAATCTAGGATGGGTCAAGTGTCGGTCTTAGTGTCGGTCTTCAGAGGAGAAACTGTTAAACCAGAACATGGATTGTGACTTGTGATTTATGATGATTATGATTATTTTATTTATGGACTAACCCCTTTATATTATTTGAAATATGGAGTATCCTTGGAATGGTTTTACCTCCTGGATATTCACTGTGTTTTCTTCTAGAAGCCCTTTATGTGGTGTCGCTCAGACGCCCGACTGTGGCATTTCTTTTAAAGCCCTTTATGTGGTGTCGCTCAGACGCCCGACTGTGGCATTTCTTTTAAAGCCCTTTATGTGGTATCGCTCAGACGCCCGACTGTGGCATTTCTTTTAAA
>NC_041391.1:529452836-529461062 GCF_002162155.2 Triticum dicoccoides | reverse complement strand
CCCTTTATGTGGTGTCGCTCAGACGCCCGACTGTGGCATTTCTTTTAAAGCCCTTTATGTGGTGTCGCTCAGACGACCGACTGTGGCATTTCTTTTAAAGCCCTTTATGTGGTGTCGCTCAGACGCCCGACTGTGGCATATTTGTTATTTATTTCATAATTTTAATACTGCTATGTTATTGCATTTTCATAAATAACCTACTCACATGCATTAGAGATTTATTTACTTTTTGTGACTGACGTCATGAGTATAGATATTTTGGAACATCGTTGTTATATTATACCTATGTTCATAATGTTTGCGAGTACATTCAAAGTACTCACTGGCTTGTCCCTGGCTATTGTCTTGGCCAGATTTCTTGCGCGGAAAGGAGCGACCGTGTTGACAGCCCCAGAACCTAAGCAACGGTGATAGTAGCCTCGCGAAGATAGGAGTTAACCCGGTCAGCTATTCCCGTGGGAAATGGAGTCCCATAGACACCGATGATTCACAACCCGCTTCCGCCATCAACCACTAGAAACCATTTGTTGTACTCATAGGCCAGAATGGTCTTGTACTACATATGTTGTATTTTGCTTTGTATTTCTGTATCAAGTTGGTGCCTCATCAGCTAACAGTTATCCTGGGGCTGGTGAGCACAACGGCCAGTTTCTGGAATTTAATACCCGGAAAACCGGTCGCCACAAACTTGGTATCAGAGCCAGGCTGACCATTGGCTAATCCTATCTTAGACAGGTCGAAAAACTTAGGCAAACCAACCCACCAGACCTTAACCAAACCCCAGCCAAGCTTCTCGTGCAAGATAGCCACACAGTGACCCCGACACTTTTGGCAGTCGGCGCCCAACCTATCAACCTAGCATGTCGATCACGCGCTAGTGACCAGCACCCAAGATGTCTCCTTCACAAGCGTGCGAAGGAAGACTCCGTTTCACTTTTCTATAAAAAGGGCACGCTAGCCCCAACCCAGCACAGCCTCTACCCCAAACCGAACCATAATGCCAGGCCCCGTCGTGCACAACGAGACCATAGCAACCAACCTTGGAGGTTTTGTGACCCTACTCGCAAACCTCACTCGTCGTGCCCATGTGTTAGAAGAGCCCCCAGAATATGTTGTGTACCAAGGACCCATGGGCAGTGAAAGCCGTCAATTTTGGGCCACTGTGCACATCTAC
The DNA here is from genome assembly GCF_002162155.2 of Triticum dicoccoides. NCBI lineage: Eukaryota > Viridiplantae > Streptophyta > Magnoliopsida > Poales > Poaceae > Triticum > Triticum dicoccoides. The sequence goes on along the minus strand of NC_041391.1, from coordinate 529,459,888 downwards.
GGTAGGGGTCTATCTCCAGAACGCCCCTACAGGTTCACTGGAAGAACAACTTCCTTCGAGCCACAAGCCATCCAGCTAGTTGCTCGAGAGGCTATAGTTCAACTTCGGTAGTTGTCACCCAGAGTTAACTGTCGCTCGTTCTACTACTACCCCAGGCGTGAAGGGTATGGTAGACCACCCCAAGTTGCCAACGGAGATCACGAGACAGATCCCGCATTGTTGCACCTAGTGCGCTATGTAAGTGCACTGGAGGCACTGTTCGACCAGATCACCATTGATCTGATCGCAGCTCGAGGAGAGCTGGTTCGTCGAGCCCCAGCAAGAGGAGAAGACGAGCCCGATGCCGACAACCCAGTCGTGCTATCCGGACACCCGATCGAGACCCTGAGATCAGCTCCAGCCAACAACCGAGACGCTTTGATGACCCCAGAAGTGCTACGTCGCCTTTTGGGAGCACACTCCAACGGGATTGTGGCCAACAATCCCCGTGATGGTCATCATCGCTACCCCGACCCTACAGTTCCTCCGCCATCTCCGACTAATCCCGGCAGTGAGACATGTGGAGAAGCCTCATCATCCACCAGGCACGCCCGTTTAGACATAAACGAGGTAGATTAAGCCGTGCGAGTAGTACCGAGTTTCAGTGTATCCTCGCTTTGTAATCATGCGACCTTGTATGTAAACGCAGCCTGTCGTTGTGCCTCTGTTTTAATAGTAGCCTTGCGTATTTTGTCAGCGCATAGTTGCATATTTTCTGGGCACAGCTACCAAAACCAACCTCGACGACAACCACAGTAACACGTCTCTTTATGAGATATGTGTATCTCTGACACTGACCCGACCTTTGGAGCTAAGCTGGCAAATTTATTACCTTTTACCACGGTAAAATGACCCAGCTCCATTTGTATATAAAGGCCACCTCGTGACCTTACCAAGCACCCCACACCTTGTGCACCACCCTCACAACCTTTTCCTGTCATGCCGAGCCCCAGTATTCATCTGAGAACCCCAGATGCAACCCCAGGTAGCTTTGTCAAAATATTGTGGGACTTTACCCACAGTACTATGGGTTCCACCCAGCCACCCTAGTACGAGCTATTCAAATCAAGAATCACCACTTCCACCTCGGAATATTGGGCAGCAGTACACATCCCTCCCGTAGACTCCAATCAAGATCCAACGGAAGTTTCCTTCGTGGGGGAATCTATGCCAACCCCACGCCTAGCCATAGAAGCTGCTGCGAAAGAAGCGATTGCTCGCCTTTGATCCGCAGTACCCTATGCCCGCGAACGAGGATATTATTACTTTACGAGCCGTGCAGAACCCGGAGGAGTAACATCTTTTCCCGGAGGACGGATTGAGAGAGACCCAGTACTGGCCAACCTTATCCAGTACATCATCGCTCAAGAGCATTTGAACCAGCGAGTGATGGATTATCTCTAGAGTCTTGCTGATTTGAATCCTCAGATTGTAATCGGCAGACCACTGAGGCCCGACCCGGAGAGACGCATACATCGACTGGTCAATCCACTTCCTCCGATAGAAGAGGAGTGTATCCCTTTACCAGAGACATTTTATCGGGACCCCGTCCAGTTACTGTTTTCATTTTAGACGTCACTACTGTGTTTGATATTGCAGCATTTATTATTACGTTGTAACTTATGCACGGTACCTCGAATTTGTGCGATGAGTCGTGTATTTAGTTTCTACTAGTATGAGTAGTTTTCTTCGTGATTAACTTGTGTAACCGCGAAAATCCTAGAATGAGATTTCTTTTTCCTGAGTTGCTGCATCGTTTATCCCCTCACTACATGGATTACTTTTATTTACACAACACCACGGCAGCAGACTCACAACCGCTCGAAAACATATGGAGTAATTGTTTTTCACATCGGCTCTTAGCAAATCTCGAGGACGAGATTTTTCTTAAGGGGGGTAGTAATTGTAACACCCCAAAAATTTAACCAGGTTTTGGTTATTAAAATTTTTGCCAAGAGTTTAAAATTTTTGCCTGCAAGAATATCTCTTTTGATTTCAAAACTTTTCCTTTAATCTTAAGGAATTTTTCCCAAGTGGATCCTTCCAAAACCTATTGGACTTATTTGCCCTCTCATTAAAAACATTTCTCAATCAGTAGATTTATTTATTAAATTATTTCACCCTGAACTTTATTCATTAAAATGACTTGTTTTAAGTTTTGGAGCTCTTTTTGTACTACAACAGGTTGATAGATTTAACTAAAAATCCCACCAAAATTTGGAGATGTCATGTGATGTCTCAAAATCACTTTTTTGCAATAACATATTTCATTCATTGCATATTTTGAGTGCTACACCTGTTTTTCTTCTCTGGTCCAGTGGGGAATTTTGCACTACAACCCTTTTAAATATTTCTTTCTAGTTTCCACCAAAATTATGGGATGTCAGTAGGAGCATATCATTCCATTATATGCATAAATCCAGGGTTGTTCTTTGAAAATTTTGAGTGAATCAACCTCATCTTCATTCTGGTCCAACATGATGGTTTGTACAACATCCATATTATTGCTTGCTCTTTGGCCCTTGATTCTTTCTCCTACTTGTAGTCCTCCATGCTAAACCCCTAAGTCCAGGAGCATGCAACCATTGGCATATTTTTGGTTCATGAAATAATGCCATTCACCTCCTGTCCAGATTTGAAGTTCTACAAAACTTGCACTAGCAAGTTTGTGCTTTTCACCAACTAACCTCACCAGCCTCTTGTGCATCCAAAGAGACACTAATCTGCAAGAATTGGCCACTCCAAGAAATGCCTAGGTGCCCTTGCCATTTTGTCAAACACCTTGAGAGCATGACCAGATTTGACATGAGTTGTTGTTGGCATTGTGAACTTGGTCTCCTGACCAAACCACCTTGTCCCTTGATCTTCCCTCTATCACTAACCTAGTTCTGTTACTTGCCAACCTCACCTGGGACCTGTAGCATGCCACGGCATTCTATCGAACACCTTCCGTGCGTGCTCTGGGCGCGAGCAGAGCGCGCGTATTGCATGAGCCTCGGCCGAGCCGACACGTCGCGCCCCTGGTTTTGGCCCGCTCTGCAGCGCCACGCCACGCACTAACCTCCTCACAGCAACGCGCCAAGCCACCCTGGCAGCCTACAGCGCCGCCGTCAGAGCCTTGGCGGCACGCCGGCGTCCGCAGCGCGCCCCTGCCTCAGTAGGTGCCGACAGGCCTCCAGCGCTTGCCACCTGTCTCCTGGAGTAGTGCGAGCTCATCCGCAGCCTTGTCCTCTAGCGCGCGTCGCCGCCACGTCGCCCTAGCTACAGCGAGGCGGTTCACCGGCAAGCTTATCCATGGCTGTCGCGAACCGACTCGGATGTTCTATAAAAGGAGCCTCCCGAGCTCAACCCTGCACGCAGGCAGCCTCACGCCATTCCGCTCGTGCCCCCTTAGCCGTAAATTGAGGAGAGAGAGTCGTCTTCTTCCTCTCCGGCAACTCCAGCCGCCGCCACTGCCCCGACCACTCTGGCACCACCTGAGCCTCCCCCTCTCCATTCTCTCCACCAAGAGCTCTCCCTCCCTCTCGCGAGTACAACCCCACGCTCAATTTTGGCCGGAGACCACCGCAACCCCAAACTCACTTTGTCCCCGGAGCCTCCTCCGCCGCGGAGCTCGCCGCCGGCAACTCCCTCCACCCCTGACGACCCTACGACCACCGGAAGGACCGCCTAGGAGTGGCGGATCCATCCCTGCACCTGGATACCCGCGAAGAACCGCCGTTCACCGGCGACGATCGTCGGATGCCCCGCCTGTGCTCGGGCAGAGAAGAGGACGGAGTGGGGACTGGTCAAACCTGACTAATGGGCCCCCTGGACCCACTGTCAGTGACCTCCGCCCCAGTCCACGTGGGTTAAGTGGAAGCGCACTTCCAAAGTACGCTTTCGACGTGTACGTGTTTATTTGAAACGTTTTTCTTTTCTGTTTTTTTAAATAACAGATTTTGACCAAACTTTGACCGGCTGTATCTTATTAAATACAACTCCAAATAAATTAATTATTTTTCCTACCTCTCTCAAATATTGTCTAGTTTATTTTAAGATTTATTTGAAAAAATTTCAAAACAACTTTTTGTGCTGTTTTTATTTTGCGTGTTAATTCATATATATTTTTAAAATAGGATTTTTGAAGAGAGGAGAAACTTTCAAAAGTTTTGGAGTGCACCCTGCCTTTTCACACATTGAAGGCAAGCATTCTGAACCTCGGCATAATATTTTTGGTGTGTTCATTGACACGTTTAAAACACCACCTCATTTCGGAGAACTTGTTATTTCATGTGATATGATCATATGCATGGGTGCATGTTAGTGATTTCCATGCTGTTGGAAATGAACACACTTGTGAAGATAATCATCCTCATGTGCCTTGCATGCATACCAGCAGGAACCCGGGAAAACCTCTGCCTTGGGTAGGCATGAGTTTGTCGCCGGTCTCCGTCGGGACGGTTATGTCTGGTATGGCATGGTAAGGTAATATGAGCGGTGACTCTGTTGGTTGAAATATATTCGTTATGCTAATCATGCAGGGAATACTTAAACCTCCTGAGTTGACCGTAGATCGAGTCTTGTTCTAGTAACCCCCATACTTGTTTCGTACTACCACTCGTCTCTATAACAAGTAGAGTACGGTTCAGTAAGTTGTCAACCTCTTTCTAGCACACATCGTACAGAGAGGCCATGGTGGAAGATACCGGTTGTAGCTGGTAGGCAGGCCACCTGGTCCGGGGGCATGGGTGTTTCTAGTTGAGACCAAGAGGGGAGGCCACCCCTTAGAGCGCGCAATATAAATTTGATCCCATGCTACGCGAGGTTGTAGCCTCCCCACTTAGGGTTTGCTTGACAGGTGTCGTGGGTGATTCCAGACACGTGTGAGTTAAGCTGGTGTGTGCAAGTTAGGTGTGTTTTCAACAAAAAGACCGTAGACGGAATTAGTCCTGATGGACTGAAGGAATCCGTTACTCGTGGGTAAAGAGTACACCCTCTGCAGAGATTAAACCTATTCGAATAGCCGTGTCCATGGTTAAGGATTACAGTCTGGGATGGGTCAAGTGTCGGTCTTAGTGTCGGTCTTCGGAGGAGAAACTGTTAAACCAGAACATGGATTGTGACTTGTGATTTATGATGATTATGATTATTTTATTTATGGACTAACCCCTTTATATTATTTGAAATATGGAGTATCCTTGGAATGGTTTTACCTCCTGGATATTCACTGTGTTTTCTTCTAGAAGCCCTTTATGTGGTGTCGCTCAGACGCCCGCCTGTGGCATTTCTTTTAAATCCCTTTATGTGGTGTCGCTCAGACGCCCGACTGTGGCATTTCTTTTAAAGCCCTTTATGTGGTGTCGCTCAGACGCCCGACTGTGGCATTTCTTTTAAAGCCCTTTATGTGGTGTCGCTCAGACGCCCGACTGTGGCATATTTGTTATTTATTTCACAATTTTAATACTGCTATGTTATTGCATTTTCATAAATAACCTACTCACATGCATCAGAGATTTATTTACTTTTTGTGACTGACGTCATGAGTATAGATATTTCGGAACATCGTTGTTATATTATACCTATGTTCATAATGTTTGCGAGTACATTGAAAGTACTCACTGGCTTGTCCTTGGCTATTGTCTTGGCCAGATTTCTTGCGCGGAAAGGAGCGACCGTGTTGACAGCCCAGGAACCTAAGCAACGGTGATAGCAGCCTCGCGATGATAGGAGTTAACCTGGTCAGCTGTTCCCATGGGAAATGGAGTCCCATAGACACTGATGATTCACAACCCGCTTCCGCCATCAACCACTAGAAACCATTTGTTGTACTCATAGGCCAGAATGGTCTTGTACTACATATGTTGTATTTTGCTTTGGATTTCTGTATCAAGTTGGTGCCTCATTGGCTAACAGTTATCGTGGAGCTGGTGAGCACAACGGCCAGTTTCTGGAATTTAATACCCGGAAAACCGGTCGCCACACAATATGAGTCCTCTCCGGTTCCTACCGGAGAGGACTCATATTGACAATTCAGATTGTACATAAAAAGATCATTGATGGCCAATATATTTTTTCATTGACGTATTTTTTGTATAGTTACACTTAGCAGTAGCGGTTTATGCGCAAAGCGCTACTGCTATTCATATTAGTTGTAGCGCGTTTTGGCAAACGCGCTACAACTATCCCTACCTTATCCCCACGTGCACGACCGGCCCTCACTCACACTCTCACTCTCGCCCCCGTGCCGATAACCGTCGTCGTGCGTCGCCGCCGCCGCCGCCTTCGTCCGTCCGCCGCCGAGGTACTCCCCTCCTTCCGTCCCTGCTCCCTCCTCCTGGCACATCCTCCCTCCGCCTGCGGCCGCCCCTCCCTCCTCCGCTGCCGCCCTCCTCCCTCCGCCTGCGGCTGCCCCTCCTCCCTCCTCCGCCGTCAGCCCTCCTCCCACCACCCTCGACCTCGCCGCCCCTAGCTACCTCTCCGTCGCCCCCACCCCCTGCCACTAGTTAGTACTAGATTTAGTAGTTGTAGATGTTAATTTAGGGTTCATAGCTAGTACTAGATGTTGCTTAGTTAGTACTTTTAGTAGTAGTAGATGTTAATTACTAGTAGTTGTAGTTGAACTACTTTAGTTCTAGTTGAACTAGTTTAGTAAGTAAATTAATAAACTAGTTGAACTAGTTGAATTAATAGAACTAATGTATTTTTAGTAAGATAATTAAAATAACTAGTTGAACTACTTTATTTTTAGAAAGAACTAGTTTTTTTCTATTTATAGTAAGTTTATATTTAGTAAGAACTAGTTGAATTAATAAAACTAGTTGAACATGTCATATTTGTTGTTATTTTTTAGTTTAAGCAATTATTCGGCATGTATTAGTGATAACTTATATGGTTTCAGGTGACCACCGTCGTCCCCGTCACCGACCCCCTCCAACATCCCCGCCATCGTCCCCGTCACCGACCCCCTCCGACATCCCCGCCATCGTCCCCGTCACCGACCCCCTCTGACATCCCTGCCGTCGTCCCAGTTA
>NC_041391.1:529424169-529452607 GCF_002162155.2 Triticum dicoccoides | reverse complement strand
ACCCCCTCCGACATCGAGGTGAGACCAGCCAAATATCCTTGTATATCTTGTGTTGTTGCTCAAATAGGATATGTGGTTGCCCAAGTGGCCGTTCATGTTCAGTTTACATCTCCGAGTGGCCTATGTTTTGCCGGAGTGTTGATTAATTTCCGTTCCGGCAAATTTCAGGCGCTCGATATGTCCTTTTTTAGCAAAGGTCATGCCGGATTTTTTCGTGAATTCTGGCATGACTTGTGCTAGAATATGTACAAGTTTAATCTTTGAATTATGAACGTAGGAAATGTCGTACTCGGACGACGACAGTCTCCCGGGGGAGTGTATCTGGTGCCACGACGATCGAGGTATGTGCGACAGGTTCGTTGAGCTGGACGAAGATCGGCGCTTCAGCATTAAGCTCGAGGAGACCTTCGATTGTGAAACAGTACGCAACAATGACAAGTGTTTTTTTTGTAATTAAGCATGACTTCAACTATTTCAACGTCTAATTTTCATATTTTACAATTCGACTAGCTTATCCCGTGCCATGCAAGACGCTATGTCTTGGAGAGGATGGGTTTTGAAGACCATGAAAATTTCGAAACAAAGAAAATACACCTAAGGACCCATCATAATATGGATTTTGAAGTAAATCTGTGCAATGCTCAGAGCGTAACCCATTTTGGTTGCCAAAATTGGGAAGCACTTTGCAAAATGTATGGTTTTTATGAGGGTATGATTGTCACCATGGATCTTGGTGATCCTGACATCGAGCAAGACAATATGGACATTTGGGTCCTTGTTGATACACTTCCGATTGTACCGCTATGTGAGTTTCTCAAACATAGTTATTAACTAATTTATATTGTTTATTTCAAAATAGTTGATAGCTTATTTCCATTGACAGCTTATTTTGATTCTACAAAGACTGTGCGGAAGATGGTAGATAAAACCCACTACATCGATGGCACCGAATTAACGTATAAGGAGAAAAATCATCTGATCGCATTTTGTACTCTTCTTGAGAATTACAATAACTATTATCGAACTCCTCCAAATTATGGTGAATACGTGCCACTAGTGCATGTGTTGAACCACGGTAACTTCTCTGGAGATACCCTGGTAATATTTTTTACTATTACGACATCCATGCATCTTTTGCATACTTCTAAAACTAGTACATCATTGCTAACTATGAAGTTATTATTATGTTTTTCAATAGAAACTCCCGATGGATTGTGTGCCTCATCTGATGTCTCTGCATGGTCGCCTCTCAGTTCTGAACATATTGGCAGGTAAATCTACGGAGCTCACCTGTGCATATCGGATTTCTAAAACCCGTGAACACATGTTCATCAAAGAATGGAAGAAATGTATGGACATTCGCAAGGAGGTTCTTGGAAGTAACATTCAACGAAAGGCAAGAACTGGAGACAGGCTAATCTCCATTCTCCATAATGGAGAGTCAGGGGCTATCTTGTTTTTTGCTATTTTACCTTAGAAAATGTAGTAGGTCTTAATCGAATGTAATAGGTCCTATGAGGTACAATATGTTTATTATGTGGTAATGTGTTAGAGTTGATAATGAGGAGTACTTGTGATTACGACTAGTGACCAATTTGCTATGTGATGTCATTGATGAAAACAATGATCTTGAGGAGGTGTTATATGACAATGATGTATTATGATGATAAGTTGTTAATGATATGATGATGATGATGATGATATTATTATATCATTGGGTGAAAGAACCGCGGATTAGTTTCAAGTGGATGGACATCCACTTGAAACTAGTCCACGGTTCTTTCACCCCACGATGTAATAACTCATTATGATGTAAAAACAATCTCTAAATTCCTGTTGTATGAAAACTTGTGTAAAGGTGTATGAATACAACATGAAATAAAAAAGAAATAAAATACTAAATAATAGTAGTAGCGCGGGAAAGGAGAAGCGCTACTACTAATTACCAGTAGCGCTGTTCTGAAGAAGCGCTACTACCAAGTCAATTTAGCAGTAGCGTGGATCAAGGCGCGCTATTTCTAAGCATTAGCTGTAGCACCTTATCAGTAGCGCTCCTGCCCACGCTACTAATAGGCCTAAAACCCACGCTGCTGCTAGGCTTTTCCCTAGTAGTGCATCCACATGAGGATAATTATCCTACACGTGATCTAGAGCTTGCAGCCATAGTCTATGCACTCAAGACCTGGCGACATTACGTTCTTGGTAAACATTGCGAGATCTACACCAATCACCAGAGTCTCAAGTTTTTTTTCACCTAACCAGATTGGAACCTTAGGCAAAGATGTTGGTTGGAGGTGATCTCAGATTATGATCTAGGGATTACCTACACTCCAGGCAAAGCCAATGTTATGGCTGATGCGCTAAGTCGTAAATCTTATTGCAACAATCTCATGTTGCGGCAGGGCCAACCACTTCTCCATGAGGAATTCCGTAAGCTTAATCTTCACATTGCTCCTCACAGATTCCTTTCTACCTTGGTGGTGAAACCTACTCTTGTGGATCATATCATAGAAGCCTAGAAGCATGATACGGGGATTACCCGGATCAAGAGAAACATTTCCAAGGGTATTGCTGGTAGTTTCTCTATAGGTGATCGAGGTGTCGTTCTCTTTGGAAACTGCCTGGTGGTCCCTAAGAAGCAACATCTTTGACAATTGGTTCTTAAGGAGGCGCATGAATCTCCTCTCATGATTCATCCCAGTAGTACTAAGATGTATCAGGACCTATGCTAGAGGTTCTGGTGGACTAGGATGAAGAGATAAATCGCTCAGTTCATTGCTAACTGTGACGTTTGTCATCGCGTTAAAGCAGAGGATCAAAGACCTGCTGACACCCTTCAGCCTTTAGCTATCCCTCAGTGGAAATGGGATAAAGTTGGCATGGACTTCATTACCGGTTTTCCTAGGACCAGAAGAGGGAATAATGCTATCTTCGTAGTCATTGATCATCTCTCCAAAGTGGCCCACTTCCTACCTGTTCGAGAGAGTATCACTGCTAGTCAGGTCGGTAACTTATATATTTCTCGAATAGTGTCACTTCATGGTGTTCCACTAGTGATCAATTCAGACTGTGGTAGTCTTTTCACTTCTCATTGCTGGGAGAGTTTCCAAACTGCCATGGGAACCCATCTTTCCTTCAGTACTGCTTTCCACCCTCAGTCGAGTGGTCAGGTGGAAAGGGTCAACCAAATTCTCGAAGACATGCTTAGAGCTTGCGTTATCTCATTCGATATGGATTGGGAGAAATGTCTTCCTTTCGCCGAGTTTGCTTATAACAATAGCTATCAATCTAGTCTCAAGAAAGCTCCTTTTGAGATTCTTTATGGACGAAGATGTTGCACACCCTTGAACTGGTTAGAAACCGGTGAAAGACAATTCTTTGGACCAGACATGATCCAGGAGGCAGAAGAGCAAGTTCGCATCATTCGTGAGAACTTGAAAACAGCCCAGTCTCCTCAAAAGAGCCAGTATGACCGTCATCATAAGGATATGACTTATGAAGTTAGCGACAAAGCTTACCTTCGGGTTACTCCTTTGGAGGGTACCCATCGTTTCGGTATCAAAGGCAAGTTGGCTCCTTGTTACATTGGTCCTTTTAGCATTCTCGCTAAACGAGGAGAGGTTGCCTACCAGTTGGAACTACCCCCACATCTTTCTCAATTTCATGATGTCTTCCACGTCTCCCAACTCAGGCGTTGCTTCTCGGATCCCATCCGCGGAGTAGACCACGAAACACTTGATCTCCAAGATAACCTCACTTACCGAGAATACTTGGTTCGCATTCTCGATCAAGCAGAGCGTGTCACCCGTCGTCAGAACATCAAGTTTCTCAAGGTTCAGTGGTCTCACCATTCCAAGAGAGAAGCTACTTGGGAGCGAGAAGATCGTCTCCGACTGGAGTATCCTACTTTCTTTCTGTCGACCCCTGAATCTCGGGACGAGATTCTTTCAAGTGGGGGTGAGTTGTCACATCCCTAGTTCTGGTATGCTCAAGGCTAGCTAGTCATGTGCGCATCATGTTTAAATTTCATTTATGTTTGAAATGAGGATTTGTGAAACCCTCAGAATCATCTCTGGAAATGACCCAAATAAAAAGTGCTCCAAAAAGGTCCAAGAAAATGCTCATGTTGCCCTCTGAAAATATTGGGCAGAGATAAAAATCAAACCAATATTTTTAAGAGCTCATAAGTATTTATTTTGGGCATTTGGATTAATGTAGTAATTATTTGCTTTGGATATATATTGTTATATATATAATGTTGTCCAAAAATTATGCCAGCTCTTGAGGAGCTCTGGAATAGTACCACTAGCCCCTACACAAATTAGCATAAGAAAACTAAATGGTTTAGTATTTTTTTATTAAATTAAAAAAATGTCAGAAAAATAGAAAAGAGAACAAAATGAAAAAAACCCACTTGTCCTCACCTGCAGCCCTGGCGCCTCAGCTGGCCCAGCACTGTGGCCAGCCCAGCAGCAGCCCAGCCCGCCTCCTCCTCTGTCTTCTTCCTTGCGCCTACTGGCAATGTGCGTGTCGCGCGCGCGCTCGCCCGCGGCCACATCTCCCGCCACCTCCTGCTTCTCCCTCTCACCGCCTGGAACGCCTGGACGACACCACGCAACCCCCCAGGCCTCTCTCACTCTCCTCCGTCCTCCTCCCCGCCTCTGTCGCCCTCTCCCGCGACAGCCGAGCGCTGCCGTCGCTGCAGCTCACCGCCGACGCGCTCCCAGCGGTCCCCTCACACCTCCATCGTGTCCCAGAGCTCCGCCTACTCGCGCTGAAGCCTTTCGCCGAGGCATGCAAGCCGGAACGCCCCAAGGACCCGCCATCGCCATCGTCTTCGCCTCCGGCTGCCAGAGATTTTCTTCGCTGCCCCGCCGTCTCCAGTGCATCCCCGAGCTCGCCGACGATGCCATCGAGCCCACCGTGAGCTCCTGCCCCGTTCCCCTCTCTCCGTTTAGCCGTTTGCGCACCGTAGTTCCATCCCCCTTCATGGCCGTAGCTCCTCGCAGCCAACCATGTCGCCGCCGTCGTCCTAGCCACTGCAGCCCGCAACCGAGCGTGTCACCGTGCTTCTAGTGACGCCAAGAGGCCATAGCGCCTCTCCGCTCACTCCCCCATGCCCTCTAGAACCTCACTGCACTTGGTCGTGCTCTGGCCGCCACCGCGAGCTCTGCTCCGGCGAGCTCCGACCACCCCACCGTCTCCCGTGTGTCCCACTGGATGCGCGCGAGCCTGGGCTTCGCGTAGGTGCTCTCCCCGCGCGTTTGGTCGCTGGAGCGACGATCCCGAGCCCCTCCACTGCGTTCGGCCTCGCTGGCGGCTAAACGCCAGTGGGGTTGACCGTTTTGACCACGCCGTCCCGTCAAGTGGGCCCCGTGAGTCAGGTGATTAGCTTAGGGCTAATCATCGTTAACTAACCCCCCTGACACTGACTAGTGGGCCCCGTGCCACTAATCCTCTAATTAGGATAAGCTAACCCCCCTGTTTAACCCTGAGACACTGCGTGTGGACCCCACACATCAGGTTTGACCAGGTCAGCGCCGTTGACCTGCTGACGCATGCATGACACAAGGCTGACACAGTTATTTATTTTCTGGTATAAAAATAAATCAGGAAAATCCAGAAAATGATATAAACTTCAAAAATTCATAGAAATTCAACCGTAGCTCAGATTGAAATAATTTATATATGAAAAATTATCAGAAAAATTTAATCTATCTATTTGTACTAGTTTCATGCATGACAAACCAACTTATACCTACTGTATAAGTGAAACACTAAAATGGCATTTATAAGGGCTTAACTTGGAGTTGCATTTGAATTCTTGATTCAAATGGACTTCAACCAAATGAATGCTAGCTGCATTAGCTCAAATAGCATCACATCTTAATTCCATGTTCATGCATCATATTGTTGCGTATGCTTGTGTATTGATTGTCGACACCGTTCCTTCTCGATAGGTCCTGCTCCGGAGAGTGCTCCAGAGTACCTGTTTGAGGAGCAGTGCCCCTGTTGATCTACCAGGCAAGAAAACCCCCTTGTTCATTTTGATACAATCCTACTCTCTCGCTCCTGCTCTCAGTTATTGTATTAGGAAAACAATGATTCAATTGCTACTTTGTGCTGCGGTAGTTGAACCCATTCCTCTGCATGACCTGTCATTGCCATAGTAAATAGTTGAAACCCACTAGCATGTGTAGGAGTTGATTGAAGACATGTTGTGTTCCTACCATGCCATGCTTGCTATTGCTTAGAGTGTGTCAGGTCTGATTCATTGGGAATGAATTGGAGTGCGGTGCTCTAGGTTCTGATGCTGAGAGTGAAGTGTGTGAACACGATTTGGTAAAGGTAGCGGTGAGAGGCCATGTAGGAGTACATGGTGGGTTGTCTCACTGGAATCGTCCTTAAGCACCGAGTTCTATGTATGTCGTCCAATGACTCGATACTACCACACATTGGGTTCCCGTAACTCGACCCCTCTCGACTTATTAACCAACTTGATCTTTGTCCACGAGTCGCAACTATTTTCTGGTGTTTGTAGGTAGTGTTAGTAGTCTACCAAGTGGCACCTGGCCAGGTGGGCTTGGGACAGACTAGGCACAAGTGACACGGTGTACCAAGCGTAGATCCATCTAGCGAGGTGGGCTTGGGAACCCTGCACACATCGTTTGGGGCCGTGAGTGAAACCCCAGCCGGATCTCCTTACGGATGGAACCCGAATAGGCGATGAACCTGGAGTAGAATCTTGTGTGGTTAGTTAGGTCATGGCCGACACCCTCGCCAGGCTTCCGCTTGAAGGTTGCTGAGATACATGACGTGTACATGGCGGTAAGTGGCGAGAGCGTGTGTGAAGAAGTACACCCCTGCAGGGTTAACATGATCTATTCGAATAGTCGGGTCCGCGGTTATGGACTTCTTGGATGCTTACGTGGTACATAGACAACTTGAAGTGGATAAGATAAAATTCTCAAGACAAGTGTGAGTGCTATGGATGGCCTTCTCGTAGGGATACGAGGATGAATCCATAGTAGTGTATTGTGTGGTGATTTGTGGACTCGTGTGCGCCATCTCACCTCAAAGAAGTTTCTCGTAGTCGTAGAACAGGATAGTCATTGAGTCAAAGCTGGCTTGCTGCAACTAAACCCCACATTACTTCTTGATACAAATGCATGTATGATAGGATCTGATGTAAGTGTTGTTGAGTACCTTTGTACTCATGTTGCTTTATTTATGTTTTTGCAGCGGATACTTCGGTCTTACTAGTGTTCTCGTGGGCTTCGACAAGTAGCTTGTACCTCAGCTATGATCTTGATCGGATGTTGTAGATAGTCAGGATCTTCAACCTTTTTAATTTGTAGATGTCTGTACTCAGACATGTAATGCTTCCGCTTGTTGCTTGATTGCTCTAAATGTTGGGTCATGTGACCCCTGTTCGTAATAAATGCTATGATGGCTCTTATGAGCCTTTATCTATATGAGTTGTTGAGTTATGTTGTGATGCCATGTTGTACAGCACATACTTGCATGTTATGCGTACGTGTCATGTGTATTGCTATGTGTGGGATCTGACTATCTAGTTGTTTATCCTTAGTAGCCTCTCTTACCGGGAAATGTCTCCTAGTGCTTCCAATGAGCCCTGGTAGCTTGCTACTGCTCCGGAACACTTAGGCTGGCGGCATGTGCCCTTCTTCGTTCATGTGTCTGTCCCTTCGGGGAAATGTCACGTGATGTCTATCGGAGTCTTGCTAGCCTGCTACAGCCCGGATTCTCCGGAGTCCTGCTAGCCCAACTGCTACAGCCCGGATTCACTCGCTGCTGACCAACACGTTCATTGCTGGGTCATGTATGCCTATCCCTGTAAGTTAATGCCACTTTGGGTTCACGACTAGCCATGTCAGCCCTGGTTCTTGTCATATGGATGCTAGCGACACTATCATATACGTGTGCCAAAAGGCGCAAACGGTCCCGGGCATGGTAAGGCGACACCCGTGGGAATACCATGTGTGAGGCCGCAAAGTGATATGAGGTGTTACATGCTAGATCAGTGTGGCATAGAATCGGGGTCCTGACACAAGCCTACGATGGAATTACTCACGCACGGCGGTGATCATCATGAAATTGGTGATGGAGGATGGTTGATGATGACGACGGCGATGAATCCCCCTCTCCGGAGCCCCGAACGGACTCTAGATCAGCCTCCCGAGAGAGATTAGGGCTTGGCGGCGGCTCCGTATCGTAAAACGCAATGAAACTTTCTCTTTGATTTTTTTCTCCACAAAACGGAATATATAGAGTTGGAGTTGAGGTCGGTGGAGCATCAAGGGGCCCACGAGACAGGGGGGCGCTCCCCCCACCCTCGTGGACAGGGTGTGGGCCCCCTGGCCTTGATTCTTTCACCAGTATTTTTTATATTTTCCAAAAGTTATCTCCGTGGATTTTCAGGTCATTCCGAGAACTTCTGTTTTCTGCACAATAAACAACACCATGGTAGTTCTGCTGAAAACAGCGTCAGTCTGGGTTAGTTTCATTCAAATCATGCAAATTAGAGTCCAAAACAAGGGCAAAAGTGTTTGGAAAAGTAGATACGTTGGAGATGTATCAACTCCCCCAAACTTAAACCTTTGCTTGTCCTCAAGAAATTCGGTTGATAAACTGAAAGTGATAAAGAAAAACTTTTACAAACTCTATTTTGTTTTGTTATTGTAAATATGTAAAGCCAACATTCAAGTTTTCAACAAAGATTATGAAATTACCATATTCACAATAACACTTAGGTCTCATGTTTACTCATATCAATGACATAATCAGCTAGCAAGCAATAATAATAAAACTCGGATGACAACACTTTCTCAAAACAATCGTAATATGATATAACAATATGGTATCTCGCTAGCCCTTTCTGAGACTGCAAAACATAAATGCAGAGCACTTTTAAAGATGAAGGATTGACTAAACATTGTAATTCATGGTAAAAGAGATCCAGTCAAGTCATACCAGATATAAACAAATAGTAATGCATGCAAATGACAGTGTGCTATCCAGTGGGTGCTTTAATAAGAAGGTGATGACTCAACATTAAAGTAAATAGATAGGCCCTTCGTAGAGGGAAGCAGGAATTTGTAGAGGTGCCAAAGCTCGATTTTAAAATAGAGATGAATAACATTTTGAGCGGCATACTTTCACTATCAACGCAACAACTATGAGATGGCGATATCTTCCATGCTACATACATTATAGGCGGTTCCCAAACAGAATGGTAAAAGTTTATACTCCCCCACCACCAACAAGCATCAATCCATGGCTTGCTCGAAACAACGAGTGCCTCCAACTAACAACAACCCTGAGGGAGTTTTGTTTAATTATATTGATTTGCTTTGATCTTTTTTAACATGGGATTGGGCATCCCGGTCACCGGTCATTTCTCACGAATGAGGAGCGGAGTCTACTCCTCTTGAGAATAACACACCTAGCATGGAATATACCGATAGCCCTAGTTGAAACATGAGCTGCTGAATCATACAAAGCAGAATTTCATTTGAAGGTTTGGAGTTTGGCACATACAAATTTACTTGGAACGGCAGGTAGATACCGCATATAGGAAGGTATGGTGGACTCATATGGAATAACTTTGGGGTTCAGGGAGTCCGGATGCACAAGCAGTATTCCCGCTTAGTACAGGTGAAGGCTAGCAAAAGACTGGGAAGTGACCAACCGAGAGAGCGACAACAGTCATGAACATGCATTGAAATTAATTTACACCAAGTACAAGCATGAGTAGGATATAATCCACCATGAACATAAATATAGTGAAGGCTATGTTGACTTGTTTCAACTACATGCGTGAACATGTGCCAAGCCGAGTCACTCAATTCATTCAAAGGAGGATACCATCCCATCATACCACATCACAATCATTTTAAGAGCATGTTGGCACGCAGGTAAACCATTATAACTCATAGCTAATTAAGCATGGCACAAGCAACTATAATCTCTAAATGTCATTGCAAATATGTTTACTTCATAATAAGCTGAATCAGGAACGATGAACTCATCATATTTACAAAAACAAGAGAGGTCGAGTTCATACCAGCTTTTCTCATCTCAATCAGTCCATCATATATCGTCATTATTGCCTTTCACTTGCACGACTGAACGGTGTGTATAATAATAATAGCGCATGTGCATTGGACTAAGCTGGAATCTGCAAGCATTCAACTCAAGAGAGAAGACAAAGTAATATGGGCTCTAAGTTAAATAAACAATCATGCATATGAGAGCCACTAAACATTTTCAATATGGTCTTCTCCTCTCGACCCCCAAAGGAAAGAAAAGAAAATAAAACTATTTACACGGGAAAGCTCCCAACAAGTAAAAGAAGAATGAGAAATCTTTTTGGGTTTTCGTTTTAATTAACACTACAAGCAAGGAAAGTAAAGTAACTATTTTTTTGGTTTTTCTTAAGGTTTATCAAACACACAAGAAGAAAGCTAGAAAAATAAAATTAAACTAGCATGGATAATACAATTAAAGAGTATGAGCACCGACAACTAGAATAAGTGTGTTAATGAAAGCACAAGTGCACCCTGGGTAATTTTGGTAATTAATGACAACATATCCCTTCTTGGACTAACACTTTTACCTAGTATTTTTCAGATAAGTTCAGCAATGGAGTGGCATGGACTAGAGGATGTGGAACCCCTTCAAGATGCTAAGGACAAAGGATTGGCTCAAGCTCAAAGTAGAAGAATCTACATTCTATTTTAGTGATCCAAGATCACATTGAGTCTATAGGAAAAGCCAATACTATCAAGAGGGGATGAGGTGTTGCTTAATGGCTTGCTTGCTCAAAGTGCTTAGTGATATGCTCCAAAGCCCTCAACTACTTTCTCATATCCACATATGACCCAAACCCAAAAGTTAAACTCGGCCCCACCGATTCTTTCTATCCGGCGCCACCGAGTTCAGATGTCATAGCCACTGCCACAAACCCTAATCAAATCGGTCTCACCGATAGGGATCTCGGTCTCACCGAGATGGGATTGTAATCTCTCTGTGTATGTCTATTACCAAAATCGGTCCAACCAAGTTTGTGTAATCGGTCCTACCAAGATTACAATGCAAACTCTCTGTTCCTCTTCGTAACATTTCGGTCCAACCGATATGAGCGAATCGGTCCCACCGAGTTTGCCTGACCAACTCTCTGGTTAGCTTATTACCAAAATCGGTCCCACCGAGTTTGTGTAATCGGTCTCACCAAGATTACGTTATGCCCTAACCCTAATCATATCGGTCCTACTGAGTTGCATGTGAGTCCCACTGAATATCCTAACGGTCACATTATTTGCTAAATCGGTCCGACCGAGTTTCAGGATTCGGTCCCACTGAGATTGGTAAGTTGTGCGTAACGATTAGATTTTGTGTGGAGGCTATATATACCCCTCCACCCAGTCATCATTTGTGGAGAGAGCCATCAGAACGTGCCTACACTTCCAGCATTCATTTTCTGAGAGAGAACCACCTACTCATGTGTTGAGACCAAGATATTCCATTCCTACCATATGAATCTTGATCTCTAGCCTTCCCCAAGTTGCTTTCCACTCAAATCTTCTTTCCACCAAATACAAATCCTGTGAGAGAGAGTTGAGTGTTGGGGAGACTATCATTTGAAGCACAAGAGCAAGGAGTTCATCATCAAGACACCATTTGTTACTTCTTGGAGAGTGGTGTCTCCTAGATTGTCTAGGTGTCACTTGGGAACCTTCGACAAGATTGTGGAGTTGAACCAAGGAGTTTGTAAGGGCAAGGAGATCGCCTAATTTGTGAAGATCTACCCTAGTGAGGCAAGTCTTTCGTGGGCGACGACCATGGTGGGATAGACAAGGTTGCTTCTTTGTGGACCCTTCGTGGGTGGAGCCCTCCGTGGACTCGCACAGCCGTTACCCTTCATGGGTTGAAGTCTCCATCAACGTGGATGTACGACAGCACCAACTATCGGAACCACGACAAAAACATCCATGTCTCCTATTGCGTTTGCACTCTCCAAACCCTTCCCTTTACATTCTTGCAAGTAGCATGCTTTAGTTTCCGCTACTCATATACTCTTTGCATGCTTGGTTGATATGTATTGTGAATGTTAAACTTGTGCCAAAACTCCACTTCAACTTAAAGAACTTAAAAACTATAAATTTTCTCACTTAGTGTCTAATCACCCCCCTCTAGACACCTCTTCTCGAACCTTTCAATTGGTATCAGAGCTTTGGAATCCATTGCTTTGGTTTAAACACCATCGGAGGAAGATGGATGAGTCTACTTTAGGGAGTCTTAGACATATAGTGCCTATACTTGATGGAGAGTATTTTCATGAGTGAAAAAATGAGATGCTTGTGATTTTCAATGAATATCATTTCAACATGCACATTTCTAGCCCGTGTGCACCTTATGTTGACCCCATGCATCCTACCCTTGATGAGTCAATTGACATGATTCGCAATCTTAGAACTGTTAATCTTATCAGTAGAGGCTTGCCTAGAAACTTGATTGGATGTTTGCCTACTCTTAAGTGTGCCTACACTATATGGAAATTTCTTGAGGAATGTTATCCAAATTATTCCTTGAAAAATCTAGATGAAATTCTCCATAAGTCTATTGCCTTGAGTAAGATGAATTCCGATGATCCTATGTTTGGTGATTGTCTATTTGAGCTTACACACCTTATGCGTGCCAAAGGAGATGTTGGAATTATTAGTGATATTATTTCCGAAGCTATTAAAATTCATTAAGAGGACCATTGTCAAACTCACTCGAACGAATCACCCTCTCTAGGAATTGATCCACCAAATGATGATGTTGAACATGGATACTATGATGAGGATGATGATAGTGACTTTAATCTTGACGATGCAATGAGACACTTTGGTCTTATGGCAAATATTCAGGGATATATGGCAGGAGGAAAGGAATGGGTTCTTGTGGAAATTCTTTTGGTCTAGTTATAGTTGATGACTTTTCAAGATTTACGTGGGTGTTCTTTCTCGATGATAAATCGCAGGTCCGAAAGATCTTCAAAAACTTCTCTAGGAAGGCCCAAAATCAATTTGAAGTGAAGATCAAGAAGGTTCGCAGCGACAACGGAATGGAGTTCAAGAACACAAATGTGGACACCTTTCTTGACGAAGAAGGGATTTCACATGAGTTCTCGGCTACGTACACACCTCAACAAAATGGAGTTGTTGAGAGGAAGAACCGGACGCTCATCGAAATGGCGCGAATGATGCTTGATGAGTACAAGACGCCGAAGCACTTTTGGGCGGAAGTGGTTGAGATAGCTTGTCATGCAACAAATCGCTTGTATCTTCACAAGCTACTCGGCAAGACGACATACGAGCTCCTCACTAGTAACAAACCCCAAGTTGGATACTTTCGAGTATTCGGCTCAAAGTGCTACATTCTTGATAAGCACCGTCGTTCTAAATTTGCTCCTAAGTCTCATGAAGGTTTCCTACTTGGTTATGGCTGAAACTCTCACACTTACCGTGTCTACAACAATTTCACCCGAAAGGTTGAAGAGACGGTAGATGTGAAGTTTGATGAATCTAACAACTCACAAGTAGAGCAATTGGCAATTGATGTAGGAGACAAAGACCCTTCGGAAGCAATCCAAGACTTGTCTATTGGCAAGATTCGTCCAATGGAGATGAAGGAGAGTACCTCGTCCATCCAAGTGGAAGCTTCCACCTCACGACAAGGTGAACCAAGAGTTGATATGGGAGCATCCACAAGTGGGACACACCAAGACAAAGAAAATGAGGAAGTACACCAAGATGAACGTCAACAACCTCCTTGACCACCACGACCAGAGAATGACAACGTCAACAATGAAGAAGGCCAAGAAGAAGAACAAGATGAAGAAGATGTTCCACAAAGATCCAATAAAAAGCTTTCACGAGTTCAAGCAAGAGTTGCTAAAGACCATCCCGTCGAGCAAATCTACAATGATATCCAAACCGGGAGAATCACTCGCTCTAAAACTCGTTTAGCTAACTTTTGTGAACACTATTCATTCATCTCTAGCATTGAAACTATGAAGGTTGAAGAAGCTCTGGAAGATCCGGATTGGATAAACGCCATGCATGAAGAGCTACACAACTTTGAGAGAAATCAAGTTTGGACATTGGTTGAGAAGCCCGACAACAACCACAACATCATCGGTACCAAATGGGTGTTTCGCAACAAGCAAGATGAAGATGGACAAGTAGTTCACAACAAATCACGTCCTGTCGCCCAAGGCTACACTCAAGTCGAAGGTATGGACTATGGTGAGACATATGCCCCCGTTGCTATACTTGAGTCCATTCGCATCTTACTTGCCTATGCTAATCACCATGATATCACCTTGTACCAAATGGACGTTAAAAGTGCTTTTCTAAATGGTGAAATAGAGGAGGAAGTTTATGTTAAGCAACCTCCCGACTTTGTCAATCCTAAGAAACCTAATCATGTTTACAAACTTCACAAAGCTCTTTATGGTCTTAAACAAGCTCCTAGAGCTTGGTATAAATTCTTGACCAAGTTCCTTATTGAAAAAGGCTTTGAAATTGGAAAAATTGATTCTACTCTTTTTACAAAAAGGGTTAATGGAGAAATATTTGTGTGCCAAATTTAAGTTGATGATATTATATTTGGTTCGACTAACCCTTACTTTAGTGAAAAGTTTGGAAAGCTAATGTCGGAGAAGTTTGAGATGTCGATGATGAGTGAACTCAAATTCTTTCTTGGTTTGCAAATCAAGCAAACTAAGGAAGGTACATTTGTCTCTCAAACAAAGTACACAAAGGACTTATTCAAGAAGTTCAATATGCAAGAATGCAAAGGTATGACTACACCCATGCCTACTAGTGGACATCTTGATTTGACCAAAGATGGTGAACCGATTGATCAAAAGGTTTATCGCTCAATGATTGGTTCATTGTTATATCTATGTGCTTCATGTCCCAATATTATGTTAAGTGTGTGCATGTGTGCACGATATCAAGCAGCTCCTAAAGAATGTCATCTTAAGGCCTTGAAAAGGATAGTGAGATACTTAATCCATACACCAAATTTTGGCATTTGGTATCCAAAGAGGGCCTCTTTTAATCTTGTTGGCTACTCCTACTCATACTATGCCTGTGACAAGGTTGATAGAAAATCCACTTCGGGTACTTGTCAATTTATTGGTAGATCTCTTGTGTCTTGGTCTTCCAAGAAACAAAACTCGGTATCATTATCCACCGCCGAAGCGGAATACATTGCCGCTGGTTCATGTTGTGCTCAATTACTTTGGATGACCCAAACTCTTAATTATTATGGGATATATGTGAAACATGTTCCATTGCTTTGTGACAATGGAAGTGCTATCAATATTTCTCACAATCCCGTGCAACATTCTCGAACTAAGCATATTGAAGGTCGTCATCATTTCATTCAAGATCATGTTGCCAAAGCGGACATTAATCTTAAACATGTTTGCACCGATAAGCAAATAGCGGATTTTCACTAAACCACTTGATGAGAAAGTGTTTTGCAGGTTAAGAGGTGAATTGAACATCATTGGTGCTTCAAACTTGGAGTACGAACTCCATTTGATACATGCAGGACATGAGCCTATGACTAATCCTTGATATTTCTCTTATGATGATAATCTTAAGTCTTGGATATATTTGCACCTTGCATGTTATCTAACCCGTGTAGGTACTTGGATGAATCTAAGTCTATGAGATTGCAACTCACTCACATCTTGAGCAATCTCTACATCACCAAGCCTCTACACAATGGAGGTTGAAGACAAGGAAGCACGAAACCATTCAAACATCCTTTGACAAATTCTATGTTGAGTTTCATGATTGTCATTTTAAATACACAAGTGCTCTTCCTTGCAAAATCTAACCCATGTAGGTATATGAACTGAAATTCCAAGCGGTGCTCCCAACTCTTGATGAGCTACATCAACCTTGAGCAACCCACATAAGTTCAACTACATGATTACGATCAACACCACCATCCAAGGTATGTTATTCCATCTTAGAGAAGCTTTACTCCAAGTCATGAGTCAAAGCAACTCGACAAGATGTGAATACATCAAGATGCTTAAATGAAAAATGGTAACCCCATTTTTAGCTTAAATGATGAGTATGACCCATGATCAAGTGATCTCACTTGACTCCTAAGTCAATATACTCTAACATAGGTGACTTTATCGCTGACCAATTCTAGATGAAGTTCTCTTGTGTTCTTTTCTGTGATCTTGCATTTGTCTCATGCACATTTGTTTCCCCTTTCAAAAAAAAACTTCATCTAGATTTCTTTTCCTTTATTTTCTGTTCTGCATTCCCTGCATCCCATTCATTGCAAATCTTTCAGTTAATTCCTTGCAAATCCTTGTACGATCTTCCTTGTCTAGTGAGCTGAGGTGACAAATATTTTCTCTGTGATGAACTCGGTCACACTGGTCTGTTGTTTTTGGTCTAACCGAATCCTTTCGGTGCAACCGAAGCATAAAACTCGGTGCCACCGATTTCACAACAGGAAAGACACCTTGCCACTTGTTTCTGCATTCTTTTTGATCTAGCTCCACTCAGTGATTCTTGTCCTCTACCAGCATCACATTTAACTTGCTGCTTTGTTCTGTGATTCAAAGACCAAACCCATTCGTGACAAAAATCCAGAAGAACCCTTCTTAGAAATTGATGTCAAAGGGGGAGAGAGAGATCACATCAAAGCTTGATCATATCTATAGGGGGAGAGAATACTCAAGGGGGAGAGAGTAATCATCAAGGACCCCAGATTCTTGGTGTTCTAGAGGAGAGAAGTCACATGTCTTCAAGAGGGGAAAGACATGTTCATATTTGTTTGTCTGCATTAGCTCTGTTTATTCTCTTTGTGCTCTGATTTTCTGTTCTCTATCTTCTCCCAGTATCCCATGCTAGATTCAGGGGGAGCAAGACATCTAAGGGAAGGAAATCCTTGAATTCATTGTACATCTTTACCTTTGGGGACATGTATATATCCAATGTGGTACTCAGTACTCACTCTCTACATGTCATCCCAGTCTTGGTAATCTTGTGGTTTCTTTTGGTTGCTCTGGCTAGTAGGTGCATCTGTGTTATCTAACCTTGTTTAAGCAGGTTCATTCCTTCCTCAGCCAACTCAAGACCACAAGGTAAGTATATGCATCACCGTTATGTGTATGAGGAATTCTTGCTGATGTACATACTGTTTGCAAGAAGGACTCATGAGCATGAAGGTACATTTCCCATATTCACATCATTTGCTCTGATGCATATAGCCAAGATACATGTAACACATTGCTTACTCTGTCATGCTTATGCATTCACTTGCTCCTATATTCCATACTCACATGATTGCACACATGTAGGGGGGCCTATGCATGTTACATGTCTTTCCAAAGCCTTACTTGTTATTCTCTATATCTCTATCTAAAGCTTTGATGTATGTTGTCATCAATTACCAAAAAGGGGAGATTGAAAGCACAAGTGCTCCCTAGGTGATTTTGGTAATTAATGACAACACATCCCTTGTTGAACTAACACTTTTATCTAGTTTGTTTCAGATAAGTTCAACAATGTAGTGGCATGGACTAGAGGATGTGGAACCCCTTCAAGATGCTAAGGAAAAAGGATTGGCTCAAGCTCAAAGCACAAGACTCTACATTCTATTTTAGTGATCCAAGATCACATTGAGTCTATAGGAAAAGCCAATATTACCAAGAGGGGGTGAGGTGTTGCTTAATGGCTTGCTTGCTCAAAGTGCTTAGTGATATGCTCCAAAGCCCTCAACTACTTTCTCATATCCACATATGACCCAAACCCAAAAGTCAAACTCGGCCCCACCGATTCTTTCTATCCGGCGCCACCGAGTTCCGATGTCATAGCCACTGCCATAAACCCTAATCAAATCGGTCTCACTGATAGGGATCTCGGTCTCACCGAGATGGAATTGTAATCTCTCTGTGTATGTCCATTACCAAAATTGCCCCAACCGAGTTTGTGTAGTCGGTCCTACCGAGATTACAATGCAAACTCTCTGTTCCTCTTCATAACATTTCGGTCCAACCGATATGCGTGAATCGTTCCCACCGAGTTTGCCTGACCAACTCTCTGGTTAGCTTATTACTAAAATCGGCCCCACTGAGTTTATGTAATCGGTATCACCGAGATTACGTTATGCCCTAACCCTAATCATATCGGTCCTACCAAGTTGCATGTCAGTCCCACCGAATATCCTAACGGTCACATTATTTGCTAAATCGGTCCGACCGAGTTTCACGATTCGGTCCCACTAAGATTGGTAAGTTGTGTGTAACGGTTAGATTTTGTGTGGATGCTATATATACCCCTCCACCCAGTCTTCATTCATGGAGAGAGCCATCAGAACATGCCTACACTTCCAGCATTCATTTTCTAAGAGAGAACCACCTACTCATGTGTTAAGACCAAGATATTCCATTCCTACCATATGAATCTTGATCTCTAGCCTTCCCCAAGTTGCTTTCCACTAAAATCTTGTTTCCACCAAATCCAAATCCTGTGAGAGAGAGTTGAGTGTTGGGGAGACTATCATTTGAAGCACAAGAGCAAGGAGTTCATCATCAACACACCATTTGTTACTTCTTGGAGAGTGGTGTCTCCTAGATTGGCTAGGTGTCACTTGGGAGCCTCCGACAAGATTGTGGAGTTGAACCAAGGAGTTTGTAAGGGCAAGGAGATCGCCTAATTTGTGAAGATCTACCCTAGTGAGGCAAGTACTTCGTGGGCGACGGCCATGGTGGGTTAGACAAGGTTGCTTCTTTGTGGACCCTTCATAGGTGGAGCCCTTCGTGGACTTGCGCAGCCATTACCCTTCATGGGTTGAAGTCTCCATCAACGTGGATGTACGATAGCACCACCTATTGGAACCACGACAAAGACATCCGTGTCTCCTATTGCGTTTGCACTCTCCAAACCCTTCCCTTTACATTCTTGCAAGTTGCATGCTTTACTTTCCTCTGCTCATATACTCTTTGCATTCTTGCTTGATATGTACTGTGAATGCTAAACTTCTGCCAAAACTCCACTTCAACTTAAAGAACTTAAAAACTCCAACTTTTCTCACTTAGTGTCTAATCACCCCCTCTAGACACCTCTTCTCGATCCTTTCAGTGAACATGAATGTAAAGTCGGTGAGAAATACATACTCCCCCAAGCTTAGGCTTTTGGCCTAAGTTGGTCTATTGCCAAGGACCGCGGCTACTCTCCCCGGTGTACTGAGGGGTGTAATCAAGATACCACTGACTAGCGATCTCCGGATCCCACTGATAAGATGATGGACGATAAGGGTCCAGTGGAGGTTCCGGCTCAAGCTCTGGAGCGGATGCCTGTCGTCGATGAGCGTACACCGCTTCCGGCGAGACAAGATAATTAACTACAGTCAAATCAAACAACAGAGGCACAGGCAGGATAATAATCTCATTGTGTTTCTTATTAAATCTCAAGTTATACAGGAGCATCTTATCATCATTGTGAACAATAAACTCATGTGCTACCATGCTCTTGTAATCTAAAAGGTAAGGAGGCAATATTGACTCCTCTTTCTTATGGTGCCTAATAGGTATCTCAAAATGTTTAGCAAGCTGTGCAGCATAGATACCTCCAAAGATGGGGCCCTTCATATGGTTCAGGCTTAGCCGTTTAGCAATAACGACACCCATACTAAAACTATTATCACCAAACAAGGCATGGAATAGAATAATAATATCAGGAACACTGAAGTTTCCACTATTTCCACGGCCAATTAAGCATCGACTAGCAAATAAGGCAAACTAGCGTAAAACAGGAAAGTGTATGCTAGTGATTCTTGCATCAGAACCCTTCTTTGGATCCCCTACAGTAATGGTGTTAACATAGCCATCCACATATTTACGATGTGGTTCATCTAATCTGCCCTCAAAGGGTGTTCTACATACCGCGCAAAAATTACGTAAAGACATTTCCTTGAATTCACCATATAAATGATTTATACTAATGGAGGTGAATTCTTAGGATAATAATAAAAGTTTTGCACAAAAGTATTGGTGAGTAAGAGATACTGATCGATCCTGTCGTGGAGGAAGTCGGTGATGCCTGCATTTTCAATCAAAGAATAAAAGTCTTCATAAATCCTGGCTTCTCTCAGAAATTATCACAAGGCCATTCATACGGCCGTACTTCCACTACGCGAGGAAGATTATACTTGGCCTTTTCCTTCTCTTTAGCTTGTTTATCCTGGGAGCCTTGGCTAGAAGAGCCCATCAAAAATCTCCTTATCATTTTCTGAAAATGTCTTAATTTTTTGGTAACTTCAAAATAAAAGTGAATAAAACTAAACAAGATTGGTAGCAACTACTCCTACAAGTGCCTAGAGCCTATATCATGCATTAGAATTACTTGGGACCTCATAAATTTGACATGCAAGCTCAAGAACAGGGTCACCTATGCAGCAAAAATTTGCAACGAATAAAGCAATAGAACATAAACTAATTGGATCAATGGAGGAGTCACATACCAAGCAATAATCTCCCAAAGTAGTTCTGTGAATGGAGCTTTGAGCAAGGAGATCGAAAATTGCTGCAAAATGAGCTAGAACTCGTGCTTGAGCTGGATGGGGATTTTTTTGGGAAGAAGATGGAGTGTGTGGGTGTAGGAATAAGTGGAGGGGGGTCACCGTGGGCCCACGAGACAGGGGGGCGCGCCCTCCACCCTCGTGGCCAGGTGCATGCCCCCCTGAAGTGTTTTCAGTGCCTAAAATCCTCAAATATTCCATAAAAATCATACTAAATTTGCAGGGCATTTGGAGCACTTTTATTTTCGGGATATTTTTTTTATTGCACAGATAATTCAGAAAACAGACAGATAATACTATTTTTGCTTTATTTATTATAAATAAATGAAAGTAAAAAGAGGGTACAGAAGGTAGCCTTCTAGTTTCATCCATCTCATGATCATCAAAATGAATCCACTAACAAGGTTGATCAAGTCTTGTTAACAAACTCATTCCGAATAACACGGAACTGGAGTAATTTCGAATAACACTAGGTTACCTCAACGGGGATATAAACATCCCCAACAATAAGAATATCATACTTTTTCTTGACAGTAGGAAGAGGAAATTTAAAACCTCCAATAATGATAGTTGGAACTCTTCCAATAGAATTGACACTATGAACTTGAGATTGTTTCCTTGGAAAGTGTACCGTATGCTCATTACCATTAACATGAAAAGTGACATTGCCTTTGTTCCAGTCAATAACATCCCCTGCAGTATTGAGAAAGGGTCTACCAAGGATAATCGACATACTATCGTCCTCGGGAATATCAAGAATAACAAAGTGTGTTAAGATAGTGACATTTGCAACCACAACAGGCACATCCTCACAAATACCGACAGGTATAGCAGTTGATTTATCAGCCATTTGCAAAGATATTTCAGTAGGTGTCAACTTATTCAATTCAAGTCTACGATATAAAGAGAGAGGCATAACACTAACACCGTCTCCAAGATCACATAAAGCAGTTCTAACATAATTTCTTTTAACGGAGCATGGTATAGTTGGTACACCCAGATCTCCAAGTTTCTTTGGTATTCCACCCTTAAAAGTGTAATTAGCAAGCATGGTGGAAATTTCAGCTTCCAATATCTTTATTTTGTTTGTAATGATATCCTTCATATACTTAGCATAAGGATTTACTTTGAGCATATCAGTTAAGCGCATACGTAAGAAAATAGATCTAATCATTTCAGCAAAGCGCTCAAAATCCTCATCATCCTTTGACTTGGATGGTTTAGGAGGAAAGGGCATGGGTTTCTGAACCAATGGTTCTCTTTCTCTACCGTGCTTCCTAGCAACAAAGTCTCTCTTATCATAATGTTGATTATTTGATTGTGGGTTATCAAGATCAACAACATGTTCAATCTCTACATCATTGTTATTGCTAGGTTGAGCATCAACATGAACTTTATCATTAACATTATCGCTAGGTTCATGTTCATCACCTGATTGTGTTTCAGCATCAGAAATAGAAATATTATTGGTATTCTCAGGTGTGTCTACAATAGGTTCACTAGAAGCATGCAAAGTCCTATCATTTTTCTTTTTCTTCTTTGAAGAACTAGGTGCCTCCAAATTATTTCTCTGAGAATCTTGCTTGATTCTCTTAGGGTGGCCTTCAGGATACAAAGGTTCCTGAGTCATTCTACCAGTTCTAGTAGCCACTCTAACAACAAAGTCATGCTTATTATTTAATTCATCCAGAAAATCACTTTGAGCTTTAAGTACTTGCTCCGCTTGAGTGGGAACCGTAGAAGCATATTTGCTAATGAGTTTAGGTTCACCTTTAACTCTAGCCATATAATCACTCAAGCGTCCTATCTCAAAAGCATTATTCTTTAATTCTCTACCAACATAAGCATTAAAACTTTCTTGTCTAGCGATAAAGTCATCAAATTCATCTAAGCATGGGCTATGAAATTTAGTAGACAGGATTTCAACTTTATCATATATAGAGAGAGAATTTACCTTTACTACCTGTGTCGGGTTATCAAGACAATGTGTTTCTTCGACAGGCGATATATTAAGACCATGTATTTCTTCAATAGGAGGTAAATTCTTAATATCTTTAGCTTTTATACCTTTTTCTTTCATTGATTTCTTTGCCTCTTGCATATCTTCAGGACTGAGAAATAGAACACCCCTCCTTTTCAGAGTTGGTTTGGGAATAGGCTCAGGAGTTGGCTCAATTGGCTCAGGAATTGCCTCAGGAATTGGCTCAATTGGCTCAGGAAGAGTCCAATTATTTTCTTTAGTCAACATATTATTCAATAGTAATTCAACTTGTCAACTGTTCTTTCCCTGAAAACACAACCAGCACAACTATCCAAGTAGTCCTTGGAAGCATCGGTTAGTACATTATAAAAGATATCAAGTATTTCATTTTTCTTAAGAGGATGATCAGGCAGAGCATTAAGTAATCGGAGGAGCCTCCCCCAAGCTTGTGGGAGACTCTCTTCTTTGATTTGCACAAAATTATATATTTCCCGCAAGGCAGCTTGTTTCTTATGAGAAAGGAAATATTTAGCAGAGAAGTAATAAATCATATCCTGGGGACTACGCACACAACCAGGATCAAGAGAATTAAACCAAGTCTTAGCATCACCCTTTAATGAGAATGAAAATATCTTAAGGATATAATAATAGCGAGACTTCTCATCATTAGTAAACGGGGTGGCTATATCATTTAACTTGGTAAGATGTGCCTCAACAGTTTCAGATTCATAGCCATAAAAAGGATCAGATTCAACCAAAGTAATTATCTCAGGATCAACAGAGAATTCATAATCCTTATCAGTAACACAGATAGGTAAAGTAGCAAAAGCGGGGTCAGGTTTCATTCTAGCATTAAGAGATTGCTGCTTCCATTTAGCTAATAACTTCTTAAGATCATATCTATCTTTGCAAGAAAAAATAGCTCTAGCAGCTTCCTCATCCATAACATAACCCTCAGGAGCAACATGTAATTCATAATCAGGGGGAGAACTTTCATCATCACTATCATCAATAATAGCATCTTCAATAATTACATTCTCTCTAACCCTAGCAAGTTGTTCATCAAGAAATTCACCTAACACTACTAGGAAAAGGGCTATAGATGGGATTGACACTAATGGCGCACCAGACAAGGGGTGCGCCATTAGTATATACTAATGGCGCACCGCATACTGATACGCCATTAGAGTTGAAACTACTAATGGCGCACCAGGCCAGAGGTGCGCCATTAGTATCAAATTTTTTTTTGAACTAGTGCGCCTGTCCAAACATACTAATGGCGCATCCAGACACAGTGCGCCATTACTAGTTGTAACTAGTAAAGGCGCACCCGTCGGAAAGTGCGCCACTAATGTTGTTTTTTTATTATATTTTTTATTCCTTTTTTTGCAATACTACTAATGGCACACTGTTCAAGCGTGCGCCATTACTAGTTTAAACTAGTAATGGCGCACTGTAGATTAGTGCGCCATTAGTATGTTTTTTTTTCAAAACTACTAATGGCGCACCGCCAGAAGGTGCGCCATTAGTAACCTGGATTACTAATGCGCATTTAGTGCTGGTGCGCCATTAGTAAGTGGGCAGCAACAAGATATTTTGGACAGCCTCTCCTACCCACACTCACTTTCTCCCCACTTCATTCTCTCCAACTCCTCCTTGTCTTGGGTGCCTCCTCTTTTTCACCTCATTTCCACCATAGATTCATTCAAATTAAGTGGTTAAATTACCTTGTTTTAATAAGTAAGGGGGGAAGCTATATTTATGTTGTTCTCCCTACAACAATGTGCACATGCACTTTTTATGGCCTAGCTAGATCTATGTATGTTCGTGGTGTTGCATATGTTTGTGGTGTTGCATATGTGTTTGTGTTTGGAGGTGTACCAGTATTTGAAATGCGATATTTGCCAATATTTTGTCGGAATGTTGATTCATTTCTGTTTCGGCGAGAATTTTGGCATTAAGCATTCTTTTTGGTCCTATTTTTAGGGAAAGTCATGCCAAATTTTTTCTTGGTTCTAAAATATCGTTTTGCTCTACCCCGCAGGCGACCATGGTCCGCACGATGACCGAAGGCATCGTGAATAGGTTTTTGAGGTCTGCGAAGGCCGAGATGCTTCAAAGGAACGAGACGGAGATAAGATGTCCGTGTCAAAGATGCAAGCTGAAGAGCCTTATTGCGGACCCGGATTCCGGGCAGGTGCGGGACCACCTGCTCTTGCGTGGTTTCATGGATGGCTATCGGTGGCAAGGTGATGAAGATGACTACGAAGTCGTCCATGGGGGCTAGGCAAGAAATGAGGAAGGGCAGCAAGACAACCATCGCGGCTCAGGCGGGTGAGAAGACGAAGAATCCCCAGGAGATGATCACGACGGTGATGCTGTACACAGTCATCATGTAGAAGATGCAGGGCATGATGATGAGGAAGATGCCGGAGCAGACGACGGGCATGATCATGAAGATGATGATGTCGGCGGAGCAAACGATGCTGGACCATCGATGGGCTGGGTGCAGGACCCTCATATTCAAGAGCTGCCGCCCGAGAGAAAGCCAAGATGGATCAACTTGAGTTAGACGTGGTTACTCCATTGTATGAAGGATGTAGGCTCGAGGATACCCGCCTGAAAGTAACTCATGGCTCTGGAGATGAAGTTAAAACACAAAATGACCGACGCATGTTTCGACGAGAACATGTCGTTCTGGCACGAACGTCTTCCCAAGGGGAACAAGTGCCCGACCAGTTTGGAGGAGGCGAAGAAAATCGTGTGTCCTCTGGATTTACCGCACGTGAAATACCATGTGTGCATGAACAATTGCATCATTTATCGGGACGAGCACGTGGAGTCTACCATATGTCCGGTGTGCGGCGTCACTCGATACAAGAAGAGGAAGAAAGCTCCTCGAAAAGTGGTGTGGTACTTTCCGATCACTCCTCGTCTGCAGCGGTATTTTGCGGACCCTAAGGTAGCAAAGCTCCTGCGTTGGCACGCGGATAGGGAGGAGAAGAAGCAAGAAGATGACGCAAATGATCCGGAGATAGATAAAAATGACAAGATGCTGAGTCACCCTAAGGATGCGAGCCAGTGGCAAGTGTTGAACTTCGAAGACTTAGAATTTGGGAACGATCCAAGGAACATCGTGCTGGGCGCGAGCACCGATGGAGTCAATCCGTTTGGCAGCCAGAGAAGCACACATAGCACCTGGCCTGTGTTTGTGTGGATGTACAACCTTCCCCCCTGGTTGTGCATGAAGAGGAAGTACATTCACATGAGTATGCTAATTGAAGGGCCGAAACAACCAGGGAACGACATCAATCTGTATCTGGGGCTGCTGAAAGAGGAGGCTGACACGCTGTGGAAAACGCCAGCCAATACGTTGGACGCTGCAGAGAAAGAATATTTCCCTATGAGAGCCGCAGTGCTCACGACGGTGCACGACTATCTCGGTTACGGATATCTCGCTGGGCAGGTAGTCCACGGATTTTCTGGATGCGTAAGGTGCATGGATGACACAATGTATCGCCAGCTAGATAGAGATCCCGGGTCTTCGAAAACTGTGTTCATGGGACATCGAAGGTGGCTTCGCGACGATGACCCGTGGAGGAAACGCAAGGATCTGTTCGATGGTGAAACCGAACCCCGAAAACGCCCGTGTACGAGGAGCGGCGAGGAAATAGAGAAGCTGTTGAAAAATTGGAAAGACTGCCCACTGCCGGGAAAGAAGCAAAAGGCGCCAGAGCCAGGAAAGAAGCAAAAGGCGCCAGAGCCGCTGCTGAAGGTATGGAAAACGAGGTCTGGTTTCTGGGACTTGCCGTACTGGAAGATCCACCGTGTGCCTCACAGCCTTGATGTCATGCATATCACGAAGAACGTGTGCGAGAGTCTGCTTGGTAGCCTGCTCAACATGCCAGAGAGGACCAAAGATGGGCCGAAAGCAAGGGCAGACTTGAAATCAATGGGCATCAGGCAGGAGCTTCACGCTAATGATGATGATGATGATGATGATGATGATGATGATGATGAGGCGAACAGGACACAGAAAGTCGTCGCAAAGGAAAAAATGCCAAGAAGACCGGAAATGACTACCCTCCCGCGTGCTTCACTCTAAGTCGGGAGGAGATCGAGCAGTTTTTCACCTGCCTCCTAGGAGTAAAACTTCCTTACGGTTACGCGGGGAAGATAAGCAGATACCTAGACCCAGCGAAGCAGAAGTTCAGCGGGATGAAGTCTCATGACTGTCACGTGCTGATGACGCAGATACTTCCAGTTGCAATCCATGGGATCATGGACGCGCACGTCCATGAAACGCTATTTGGCCTATGCAACTTTTTCGACGTCATCTCTTGGAAGTCGATTGGCAAGAGGCAACTCAGAAGGCTACAGGAAGAGATCGTGGTGATACTATGCGAGCTTGAGATGTACTTCCCGCCCGCATTCTTCGACGTTATGGTGCATCTGCTGGTCCATATCATGGAGGATATCATCCAACTCGGGCCGACGTTCCTGCACAGCATGATGCCGTTCGAAAGGATGAATGGTGTCATCAAAGGATACGTTCGGAACATGTCACGTCCAGAGGGAAGTATGGCCAGGGGCTTTCTGACCGAAGAGTGCATCTCCTACTGCACGAATTATCTAGGCATCGAGAACCCCGTTGGTCTGCCCGTCAACAGGCACCTCGGCAGGCTCGCTGGATGGGGTCACCGTGAGGGTCGCCGCGAAATGCATGTCGACTTCGAGGGTCGACTCGCCGACTTTGAAAGAGCAAACCTAGTCGCGCTACAACACATAGACATGGTTGATCCTTGGGTGGTAGAGCACAAAACCTTTATTGAGAAGATGTACAATGACCGAGGCCAACAGAGGAAAGTCGAAGATATACTCAAAGAGCACAACTCATGTTTCACGCGTTGGTTCAAGCAGAAGCTTCTGTCGTACCCTTTACATGAAGATTCTTCCACGGAAGAACAACTCATATTCACCTTGTCACAGGGCGCCGAGCACAACCTGATGACCTATGAGGCGTACGATATCAACGGCTACACATTCTACACCGAGGACAAGGACATGAAGAGCGATGGTTATCAGAACTCCGGGGTAACGATGGAATCCTACACCGGTAAGGACAAGGACAGATACTACGAAAGGATCGAGGAGATCTGGGAGCTGAGCTACGCTGGAGACAAGGTGCCGATGTTCCGTGTCAGATGGGCCAAGAGCGTCCTAAAAGAAGACCAATATTTCACCACCATGGTTATACCCGAAGCCAAATCCAAGACCGCGGGCGCAAACGTCACCGCGAAAAATGAGCCATGGGTACTGGCTTCCCAAGTGGACCAATGCTTCTTCATTACCGACCCGCCAAAGCCCAGTCGTGTTGTCGTGAGGAGAGGCAAAAGGAAGATCATCGGAATGGATGGAATAGCCAATGAGCAAGACTTCGACAAGTACGGCGACCCGAGGATCGAACATGATGACGATGATGAAGTAGCAGCATACACCACAAGAAGAAGCAGGACCACCCTACCTAAAGGACGTCCGTTCCACAGAAGAACTCCATTTGCGAAAAAGAAGGGCAAGAAGATCGTGAACAGATAGATTGTATTTAAGTTGTAGCCTTCATTTCTCGATTGTATTTCATGGGCACTTTTTGAACTATCATGAATATTTTTAAATTTCATGGACACTCGATCTCGATCCCCCTCCATCTCGATCGCTATCCCACCTTGCCAGATCCGGTCCCCCTCGCCGCCGAGCACCCCCCAGTCCACCAGCCGCCGCCGCCGACCCCCCGCACCCTCGATTCCCCTACTCAACCGCCGCCGC